>NC_091977.1:522178057-522506556 GCF_044704955.1 Pristiophorus japonicus | reverse complement strand
TTTGAGACTTCCGAGGGTTGTGAAAGGTGCTATATAAATGTAAGTCTTTCTTTCGTTCTCGTGAACGGGGGGGATACTGGGGAGTGTATGGGGGGGACTGGGGAGGGAGTGGAGTAGGGGAGTGGTGAGGGGGGGGACTGGGGAGGGGTGGGCATGGAGGAGGCAGCGGGAGATACTGGGGAGTGTATGGGGGGACTGGGGAGGGGAGTGGGGGAGTGGTGAGGGGGGCGTGGAGGAGGGGACTGGGGAGGGGGGGCGTGGAGGAGGCAGCGGGGGATACTGGGGAGTGTATGGGGGGGACTGGGGGGGGCGTGGAGGAGGCAGCGGGGGATACTGGGGAGTGTATGGGGGGACTGGGGAGGGGGGAGTGGAGGGAGGGGAGTGGGGGATTGATGAGGGGGGCGTGGAGGGGGGGACTGGGGAGGGGGGGGCGTGGACGAGGCGGGGGGGGATACTGGGGAATGTATGGGGGGGACTGGGGAGGGGGGGCGTGGAGGGAGGGGGGTGGGTGAGTGGTGGAGGAGGGGGGACTGGGGAGGGGGGAGTGGAGGGACGGGAGTGGGAGACTGGGGAGGGGGGCGTGGAGGAGGCGGGGGGGGACTGAGGAATGTATGGGGGGTACTGGGGAGGTGCGGCATGGAGGGAGGGTACTGGGGAGCGGGGGCATGGAGCATTGGGGTGTGGGGGGGAGCGCAGTTTGGAAGCGTGCAGGAAATCAAAAAGCTTGCTTTTTAACGCACACCACACTGTGAAAATTCTGACGGGACTAAACAGGTTAGATGCAGGAAGAATGTTCCCGATGTTGGGGAAGTCCAAAATCAGGGGACACAGTCTTTTGGATAAGGGGTAAGCCATTTAGGACTGAGATAAGGAGAAACTTCTTCACTCAGAGAGTTGTTAACCTGTGGAATTCCCTACCACAGAAAGTTGTTGATGCCAGTTCATTGGATATATTCAAGAGGGAGTTAGATATGGCCCTTACGGCTAAAGGGATCAAGGGGTATGGAGAGAAAGCAGGAAATGGGTACTGAAGGAATGATCAGCCATGATCTTATTGAATGGTGGTGCAGGCTCGAAGGGCCAAATGGCCTACTCCTGCACCTATTTTCTATGTTTCTATGTTTCTCAATCAACATCACAAAAACAGATCATTTGGTCATTATTACATTGCTGTTTGAGGGAGCTTGCTGTGCGCAAATTGGTATTTTCTACATTACAAAAAAGAGGGAAAAAAAGGAAGATTTGCATTTATATAGCGCCTTTCATGACCACAGGACATCTCAAAGCGCTTTACAGCCAATGAAGTACTTTTGGAGTGTTGTAATGTGGGAAACGTGGCACAACTGTGAGTACAATTTAAAAGTACTTAATTGGCTGTAAAGTCCTTTGGGACGTCCGGTGGTCATGAAGGGTGCTATATAAATGCAAGTCTGTCTTGTGCATTTCCTTCTCTCTCTCTCTCTCTCTCTCTCTCCCACCATCAGTGCCAGAACCGACAGCTATCTTGTCCTTACTCTCTGAAACACTGTCCTGGGTGTGATTTTGTTTGTGTTGTGTTTGGAGGGGGGTGGGTAAGTGTTTGGCAAAATATATTTACTTGAATATAATTGAGAATGTTGTGCCATATTGATTATTCGTGTAATGGTTGCAGAACAGGCTGGTATTGTCACCACTGGGAAGTGCTGCAGACACATACTGTTCTGGTTTCAAGCCCACATGATTTGCCTTCATGAGAAGAAGCAATTTGTTCTGCTGCCCCAGCCTGACTGAGGCAATGGTAGAATTACCTCATCTTTCGAGTGGGCCTACTTTCAAGCAGTCCGAAGACTGAGTTCGTGACTGGCTTGGGGCTTTTGAGATTCGGAAGAGCAGAACCTTTGTACACAGGAAGCACACCGGGTTAGATCTTGACTTTGTGCGACGATGGCTAGCCGGCATCTCTCCCCATTTTCATTTCAATTGACTTCAATAAACATAACAATCAAGGGATATGGGGATCAGGCGGGAAAGTGGAGTTGAGGTAGAAGATCAGCCACGATCTTATTGAATGTCGGAGCAGGCTCGAGGGGCCGTTGGGCCTACTCCAGCTCCTAATTCTTATGTTATCGTACTTAACAACAGCCACTTGTATTTGTATAGCACCTTTAACGTAGTGGAACGTCGCGAGGCAGCCACTCAGCTGTTTAGTGAATGTTTGTGGCGGAGGTGCGGCAAATGAGGGTACGGGGCCCAGAAGAGCCGAGGGCCCAGGGACAGCACGGGCCAGCCCACACCGCGATATGTGTGCGCACTGGGTCCGTGCAGCAGAGCTGGTCTCCAGTCGTCCTGGTTAACCCTTGCCACTGGTTAAAAGCTTGGCTCTATCGTGCAATGGTCACCACATGTTAAAAAATATCCACGCACAGGCATCTTCCCCCGCCACCCCCCCCCCCCCCACGGAGTTCAGGACTGGAATATCGGGTCCTTCATTAAAACATCAGTGAACTCGTCCTTTTTGGTGTGGAATCAAGTCATCCTCATTCGAGGGATCGCCTTTGATAATGATGACACATCACTGTCTTTTAAACCAAGTTTGCATGCTGCCTGCATTACTTTGAACGGTCACCGGTTCATTGTGCATCGCGATCCCCGTGTCTGTTTTCAGGGGCTATCGAATTTTGAGGCCATACAGTTTTGCATGTGTAAGTTAGCGCTTTCATGGTTCAGTCATGCTCAATAACCATTCCTCTGGGCTATGCAATCGTCAATTCTGACCATAGGTTAAAAATGACTTCTGTCTCTTACCGTACGCACTCGTTTAAAGACCATTAGGTCCCTTTTTGCCCAACCGACGGATCTAGTTTATCCAATCCCTACCATTATTAGCTGCTGCCCGTAACCATCTCCATCATGGCCAATTGCTGCATAAACCTGTCTCTGATATATCAATGTCTTGTGACCTTAACCATAAATCTTCCAAGTGCAGAAAACTGTGGTACTCCTGGGTTGAGCGTGAATCAACCAATGAGGGTTGGTGGAGGACGGGAGGAATGCACTCAATGTTTATTTTCAACATTATTTTAAAGGATTCCTGGTACAGAAAACGGAACTCGTTAGAAATCGCTTACTGACATATATTGATTGGGTTCTTGGGATGCGCAAATGGATGTTTTTAAATGTTTCCTTGTAGCCGTGTTGTGCAGACGTGGCTGTCGGTATTTTGATTACAATCAGGACTGGAGAGATTTACACTTGGTTATTTATTAAGTTGAAATGCAGTTATGATGATTCATTGGGATGGCACCATAGAGTGGTAAAGAATGTCGTTTGGCTGAAGATGACAGCCTGAATTTCAAGTCCTAAGCATCTGACAGAACTTGCCTCCACAAAATGACGAGGCCAATTCCTTTTGGGCGCGTTCCTCCCACTTTGCTGCGGGGTTACCATTCCAATGCAGTGACAACTCTTGCCAGGATATTTTTTTGTTGTAATGTAGGAAACGCGGCAGCCAATGTGATTTTGTGGAGAAACTACATACAGGGACATCAGCATGGGTTGCAAACAGCAGGAAGGAAGCTGAGGTCAATCGAGAGGTGGGGCCGAGCATGGATTGTAACATTTCAGGAGTTCTGAGGGAGTCAAATAGGGTTGCCAACCCTCCAGGACTCGCCTGGAGTCTCCAGGAATTAAAGAGGAATCTCCGAGGATACTGCTGCAAGCCAACCCGGGAGACAAATCATCGGGATATTTTTTTTAAAATTGTGTATGATTTCATTTTCCTTGAATATTTATTAGTTACAAAAATATTGGAGACGGGATAAAGAGGCTGTTTGGTTAACTTCTTTCCTTCGGGTAACTAAGCGCCTGCTTGCTTTCCGACGGACGTGGGAAAGTGTTGGCTGATCAATGGTGGAAGCATGGAGGCGGGACAATTGGAGAAAGAAAAGAAAGGCTTGCATTTATATAGCACCTTTCACAACCTCAGGACGCTCCCAAAGCCCTTTACAGCCAGTGAAGTACTTTTTGAAGTGCAGTCACTGTTGTAATGTGGGAAACGCGGCAGCCAGTTTGCGCACAGCAAGCTCCCACAAGCAGCAATATGATAATGACCAGGTAATCTGTTATTTAGTGTCGTTGATTGAGTGATAAATATTGGCCAGGACACCGGGAGTTAATTCCGCTGCTCTTCTTCGAAATGGTGCCATGGGATCTTCTACGTCCTCCTGAGCGAGCAGACAGGGCCTCGGTTTAAAGTCTCACCTGAAAGATTGGAGGCAAGAGGTCATGTGAGGAAGCCTTCAGGAATACGTGCAACTAGTGTTCCATAGTTTTAAGGTGCGTTAGAGTGGGACACATTGGGGGCAACTATTGACCTTCGAGAGTGAAAGAAATGGGCTCTTGTTGTCTTTTCTTTAAAAAAAACACAAAACAACCACAAAACCAGTCACGCATACTGGAGAAACTATTCCACCCAGATCAGACTGATTACCTGAATTGAATTCTAAATGGGCATGTACTTTCATGAGGGAAAATGATGTAATTGGCTGAAGGCTCGTGGTGCTTTGCTGTTGAGAATTTTCACCTTAATGGTCTGATCTAAAGGTGTGGTCTATTGACTAAACAAAATATTGCATCACTGGATTATTAAGGTTCCTTCATTCAAGCATGAAGCGCTTGTGGCTGTGGCAGTTGCGAAGAATGATCGTATCACAGTATCATCTCCTGGGGAGCAGTGGAATATGCCATTTATTCACAGGTGAGGCTGAGGATGGCCTAAAAAGGATGACCAGAAAGTCGGTTACGAAGTTTTTTTAAAAAATGCATTCGTTCACGGAATGTCGCCGGCAAGGCCTAGCATTTATTGCCTAAGCAATGAATATTTTGGTTTCAGTTTCTCCTTCAAAGTTGGAGCAGACTGAATGGGTGAGTGAGCGTTCTTCCAGATCTGCTCCCCACAGCATACACTAATGGGACTTCTTGATACTTGATCACCTTTGACACTGAGAGGGGATTGGAGACTAAGGGGCCGAAATTGCCCTTTCTTGCGCCCTGATATCACCTCCCAGAGGTGCTAACTGGGTGCAATGGCCGCCGGCGCACGACAGACGATGACATCATCACCATTCACACCGACCGCTTTGCATCCGGGGCGCCCCCTTAAAGGGGAAGCCGTGAGCGCCCCGGGCCACCATTATATTTTGTCGGCCGACTCTTCGCTCGGCCCGACAGTGGCAGCCATTGCCTCGACTTTTTGGGTGCCAGGTCACTGGCCCGGTCGATCGCCTCCCTGGTGGCCCAGTGGCAGCAACCAAAGGGCCTGCAGAGTGCACAGTGGCCCTCCCCTTTAACTGAAGCGGAGAGGCGTTGTTGCGCTTTAACGCCTGAAACAGCGCTTCGCCTTGTTTGAGGGACGCAAAGCCCAATTGCATGCCGATGGTGGGACTTCCAGCCCGGGCGGTAAAAGTCCTGGGCCCGGAAGATTACTGCCCCCAAACAGGGCACGGGGCAATTTTGGGCCCTAACACTTTCATCACCAACAATTGGACAGTGCTCCTACTCTGGTCCTACATTGGCTACTCTGCTGAAGAAAACTAACACATTTCCTTTCCCTCTCTGAGCTAGGTAGTATCGCTCACATGATATTTGCCACAACGTAAGAAACGTTTGGGACAAGAAGAGTATTCAGCCCACTGAAGCTCACTGCTCCAAAAGGAGGAAATGCAGAAACAGGTCTCATGTAACGGAAAAACATATCACTTTGCAGATATGCCCCGGAATTGGCAGTGTACATCATCCTCATCATAGTCAGTCCCACATAGGGTGCTCAGTACCCTCCCGGATGCTCTTCCTCCACTTAGGGCGGTCTTTGGCCAGGGACTCCCAGGTGTCGGTGGGGATGGTACACTTTATCAAGGAGGCTTTGAGGGTGTCCTTGAAACGTTTTCTCTGCCCACCTGGGGCTCGCTTGCCGTGTAGGAGTTCCGAGTAGAGTGCTTGCTTTGGGAGACTTGTGTCAGGCATGCGAACAATGTGGTCCGCCCAACGGAGCTGGTCGAGTGTGATCAGTGCTTCGATGCTGGGGATGTTGGTCTGATCGAGGACGCTAACATTGGTGCGTCTGTCTTCCCACGGGATTTGCAGGATAGAAACATAGAAACATAGAAAATAGGTGCAGGAGTAGGCCATTCGGCCCTTCTAACCTGCACCGCCATTCAATGAGTTCATGGCTGAACAGAGACATCTTGCAGAGATCTTGCAGAGACATCGTTGGTGGTGTTTCTCCAGCGATTTGTGGTGTCTGCTGTATATGGCCCTTAAGACAAAGGTCCTCCACCAACCTGACACCCGCCACACAACACTGCCCCCCAGTTATTAAGATCCATGGTGCGGCCCTGGACAATGTGGACCACTTTCCATACCTCGGGAGCCTATTATCAGCAAGGGCAGACATCAACGATGCCTGCAGTGTGCCAACGCAGCCTTTGGCCACTTGAGGAAGAAAGTGTTCGAAGATCAGGCCCTCGAATCTGCTACCAAGCTCATGGTCTACAGGGCTGCAGTGATACTCGCCCTCCTGTGTGGCTCAGAGACTTGGACCATATTCAGCAGTCACCTCAAATCACTGGAGAAATACTACCAACGATGGCAGTGTACAAAGGCAGGGAATCACAGTGACATTTCACTGCGAATCACAGTGACATTTTATCCTAAATGAGTAGGAAGTCGCACAAATTTGGCAACATGGAGTTTTTCCCCAAATGGTCACGTTTAAGATCCGCGGACCTTGACATTCCTGCTGGCCTTCTCCACTGCCTCAAGTGTGGCAAAGAGCAGCCCCTAAAGCTGCTGACTCCATTCCTAATTGCAGGGATGGTGGGGATAGGCGTATCACTTCAGTGGCATCTGTTCCGCTCCTCCACTTTCCCTTAGGTGGCCCCATGCTCTTCCCAGGTGGAAGAAAGCAGGACCAACAAGTCTTCGGCTGCCAGCAGAATGATTGAGAGTCATTCGAGATAGAACTAGGTAAGATTAGGGGCCTTTCGAAAAGGCCTCAACATGAGTCATGCCAGCTCTCAGCTGGTATATAGTTCAAGAATCTGTCTATCTCCGCCTTAAATATATTCAATGACCCAGCCTCCACAGCTCTCTGGGGTGGAGAATTCCAAAGATTCACGACTCTCTGAGAGAAGAAATGCCTCCTCATCTCTGTCTTAAATGGGCGACCCCTTATTCTGAAACTATGTCCCTTAGTTTATAGATTCCCCCATGAGGGGAAACATCCTCTCTGCATCTACCCTGCCGAGCCCCCTCAGACTCTTGTACGTCTCAATAAGATCACCTCTCATTCTTCGAAACTCCAATGAGTACAGGCCCAACTTGCTCAACCTTTCCTCATAGGCAATCCCTTCATCCCAGGAATCAACCTCGTGAACCTTCTCAGAACTTTATCTCTCATCTCTTTTGTCAACCATGCCTGTTTTATTTGGTAAGTAGAGCTCTTTCCCCTTGGGGGAAGAGACTAGACCTGTATTAAGCTAAATTATTTTCAAACACCTCATCTATAACACCTCAGCTGGCAAGAGTTCCGCTGAGGCCTCTTAAGGGCATAAAGGCAGAATTCCCAAGGTAGCCCAGGAGCTCGCTTAACATATATTGATTGATTTGTGGGGGTGGGGGGAAAATGAGGATCGGCCCTTGACCATCCTACCAGAGTTTGAAGGACCAGGGCAAAAAAGGAGGAATCCTGGAGGAACTGGTTACGCCCCCCAAATCCCTGCTCTCTTCCCGTCCTTCACTTTCAGAAATCGTCCACGCCGCCTGCTCAGATCTCCCGGAATTTCAGTGCTTTGAAGTCTGGACTTTGTTTCAGGATGCATTCCCACTGAGGGCGACTCAGTGAAGCTGCTTTTACAATTGGGAGAGTGGCCGATGTGCGTAACTCCCCTGCGTTTCTGCCCCAGTAGTGCAGCCAGTCTCCGTGAGAACCCAGGTACGAAGTCAGTCCTGGTAATTGTTCTTTTAATTCATTCATGGAATGTGGGCGTCGCTGGCAAGGCTGGCATTTATTGCCCATCCCTAATTGCCCTTGAGAAGGTGGTGGTAAGCCGCCGCCTTGAACCGCTGCAGTCTGTGTGGTGAAGGCACTCCCACAGTGCTCTTAGGGAGGGAATTCCTGGATTTTGACCCAGTGACGATGAAGGAACGGTGATATATTTCCAAGTCAGGATGGTGTGTGACTTGGGAGGGGAACTTGCAGTTGACGAAATTCCCATGCGCCTGCTGCCCTTGTCCTTTTAGGTGGTAGAGGTCGTGGATTTTGGAGGGGCTGTCGAAGAAGCCTTGGGGAGTTGCTGCAGTGCATCTTGTAGATGGTGCACACTGCCGCCAGGGGGCGCCGGTGGTGGAGGGAGTGAATGTTGAAAGTGGTGGATGAGGTGACCATCAAGTATAATGTGCATGCACAGACTGGCTGTGATAGTTTATCAGTGAGCATGTACAAAGTGCATAACGTCACTACAATTAAAATGACACATGCAGCAACACGACATTACAGATTACTTTAATGAGCAGTGGCAGACATTTAAGGAGATATTTCATAACTTGCAACAAAAATATATCCCAATGAGAAGGACAGACTGTAAGAGAAGGGATAACCATCTGTGGCTAACTGAGGAAATAAGGGATGCTATCAAATTGAAAACAAGGGCATACAAAGTGGCCCAGAGCAGTAGGAGGCCAGAGGATTGGGAAATTTTAAAAGCCAACAAAGAGCGACTAAAAAAATAATGAGAGGGAAGATAGAGTATGAAAGTAAACTAGCACATAATATAAAAACAGATAGTAAGAGTTTCTACAGGTACATAAAAAGGAAAAGAGTGGCTAAAGTAAATGTTGGTCTCCTAGAGCATGAGACTGGGGAATTAATAATGGAGAACAGGGAAATGGCAGAGACATTCAACAAATATTTTGTATCAGTCTTCACGGTAGAAGACACTAAAAACATCCCAATAGTGGATAATCAAGGAGCTATAGAGAGGGAGATACATAGTACAATCACTATCACTAATGAAGTAGTACTCAATAAAATAATGGGACTAAAGGCGGACAAGTCCTCTGGACCTGATGGCTTACATCCTAGGGTCTTGAGAGAGGTGGCTGCAGAGATAATGGATCCATTGGTTGTAATCTACTAAAATTCCCTGGATTCTGGGGCGGTCCCAGCGGATTGGAAAATCGCAAATGTAACGCCCCTATTTAAAAAAGGAGGCAGACAAAAAGCAGGAAACTATAGACCAGTTAGCCTAACATCTGTCGTTGGAAAAATATTGGAGTTCATTATTAAGGAAGCAGTAGCGGGACATTTGGAAAAGCATAATTCAATCAAGCAGAATCAGCATGGTTTTATGAACGGGAAATCATGTTTGACAAATTTGCTGGAGTTCTTTGAGGATGTAATGAGCAGGGTGGATAAGGGGGAACCAGTGGATGTGGTGTATTTGGATTTCCACAAGGCATTCAGTAAGGTGTCACATAAAAGGTTACTGCACAAGATAAAAGTTCACGGGGTTGGGGGTAATATATCAGCATAGATAGAGGATTGGCTAACAGAAAACAGAGGATCGGGATAAATGGGTCATTTTCCGGTTCGCAAACAGTGACTAGTGAGGTGGTGCAGGGATTGGTGCTGGGTCTTCAACTATCTACAATCTATATTAATGACTTGGATGAAGGGACCGAGTGTAATGTAACTAAGTTTGCTGATGATACAAAGATGGGTGAAAGCAAATTGTGAGGAGGACACACAAAATCTGCAAAGGGATATAGACAGGTTAAGTGAGTGGGCAAAAATTTGACAGATGCAGTATAATGTGGGAAAATGTGAGGTTATCCACTTTGGCAGAAAAAATAGAAAAACAAATTATAATTTAAATGGAGAAAAATTGCTAAGTGCTGCAGTACAAAGGGACCTGGGGGTCCTTGTGCATGAAACACAAAAAGTTAGTATGCAGGTAATCAGGAAGGCAAATGGAATGTTGGCCTTTATTGCAATGGAGATAGAGTCTAAAAGCAGAGAAGTCCTGTTACAACTGTACAGGGTATTGGTGAGGCTCGAGTACTGCATACTGTTTTGGTCTTCGTATTTAAGGAATGATATGCATTGGAGGCTGTTCAGAGAAGTTTCACTAGGTTGATTCCGGAGATTAGGGGGTTGACTTATGAAGATAGGTTGAGTAGGTTGGGCTTATACACATTGGAAACATATGAGATAATGAGGGGGCTCGACAAGGTGGATGCAGACAGGGTATTTCCACTCATAGGGGAAACTAAAATTAGGGGACATAGTCTCAGAATAAGGGGCCGCCCATTTAAAACTGAGATGAGGAGGAATTTCTTCTTTCAGAGGGTTTTAAATCTATGGAATTCTCTGCCCCAGAGAGCTGTGGGGGCTGAGTCGTTGAATATATTTAAGGCAGAGATAGATGTTTGAGCGATAAGGAAATAAGGGATTATGGGGAGCGGGCAGGGAAGTGGAGCTGAGTCCACGATCAAATCAGCCATGATCGTATTAAATGGCGGGGCAGGCTCGAGGGTCCAGATGGCCTACTCCTGCTCCTATTTCTTATGTTCTTATATTGCCTGAGGGACAGCACACTCTCTGTCTCCAATTTAGGCCCTATTTGAGTGTGGCTCATGGCCAGGAGTATAAAATGGCTGAATTTACTTACACTCACTGCCGTTGTTAGGGTCTTATATTAAATGAGTTTAATAACCTCAACCCAATTCCTGTAATTGTGCCTAAATTATAACAGTGACTACACTTCAAATGTACTTTATTGGCTGTGAAGAGCTTTGGGATGTCCTGAGGTTGTCAAATGAGCTATTTAAATGAAAGTCTTTCTTTCTTTGTCAGCTCAAGTCTGCAAAAACATAGTTCAGTGCTAGTTAGCAGTAAATTGTTTTAAAGGAAGAAATCTCAAGAGATACCGCAGGTATAGCAGGTATGGGAAAAGCAAATGGCCTACTGGTGGACTAGGGGGTGTTCTTCTGAGTCTGGTGATAAGACAAGTAGTTGAGGCACAGTAGAGTGTGCTTTACTTTGGATCTCGATGATCACAAAATGGAACAATTTGCACTTTGCATGGTGCTTTTCGTCACCTTGGGATGTCCCAAAGCTTTTCACAATCGATTACGTACTTTTGAGGTGTAGCTGCTGTTGTAATGAAGGAAATGATAATTAGAGGTGAGGAAAGCCATTTCATCCCCACGCTCTCCCTATTGCAACATCCAATTCTTACTCGAATTCTTCCTGGCTTTTCGTCTCCACTACTCTTAACCAGGAGTCCATTCCATGTGTTGATCATTTTTTTCTGAGGAAGAATATCAAGGCCTTGAGGAGAGTGCAATGGAGATTTACTAGAATGATACCAGGGATGAGAGACATCAGTTATGTGGACAAGCTGGGATTGTTCTCCTGGAGCAGCGAAGGTTAAAGGGAGTTTTAATAGAGACATTCAAAATTATGAAGGGTTTTGATAAGAGTAGGTAGGAAGAAACCCTGGCCAGGAGGATCGGTAATATAATAGTAATATAATAATATATTAGCATTGATAGAGGATTGGCTAATGAACAGAAAACAGAGAGTTGGTATAAATGATTCATTCACGGGTTGGCAACCAGTAACCAGTGGGGTGCCGCAGGGATCAGTGCTGGGACCCCAACTATTTAATAGTTGGGGTCCCAGCACTGATCCCTGCGGCACCCCACTGGTTACTGGTTGCCAACATGGAAGAAGGGACTGAGTGTAAAGTAGCCAAGTTTGCTGATGATACAAAGATGGGAGAAAAAGCAATGTGTGAGGAGGACATACAAAATCTGCAAATGGACATAGATAGTCTAAGTGAGTGGGCAAAAATTTGGCAGATGGAGTATAATGTTGGAAAGTGTGAGGTCATGCACTTTGGCAGAAAAAATCAAAGAGCGCTTTATTTAAATGGATATAGATTGCAAAGTGCCACAGTACAGCGGGACCTGGGGGTACTTGTGCATGAAACACAAAAGGCTAGTATGCAGGTACATCAAGTGATCAGGAAGACCAATGGAATCTTGGCCTTTATTGCAAAGGGGATGGAGTATAAAAGCAAGGAAGTCTTGCTACAGTTGTACAGGGTATTGATGAGGCCACACCTGGAATACTGCGTACAGTTTTGGTTTCCATATTTACAAAAGGATACACTTGCTTTGGAGGCAGTTCAGAAAAGGTTCACTAGGTTGATTCCGGAGATGAGGGGTTGACTTATGAGGAAAGGTTGAGGAGGTTGGGCCTCTACTCATAGGAATTGAGAAGAATGAGAGGTGATCTTATCGAAACGTATAAGATTATGAGAGGGCTTGACAGGGTGGATGCAGAGAGGATGTTTCCACTGATGGGGAAGACTAGAACTAGGGGGCATAATCTTAGAATAAGGGGCCGCCCATTTAAAACTGAGATGAGGAGAGATTTCTTCTCTCAAAGGGTTGTGGATCTGTGAAATTCACTGCCTCAGAGAGCTGTGGAAGCTGGGACATTGAATAAATTTAAGACAGAAATAGACAGTATCTTAAACGATAAGGGAATAAGGGGTTATGGGGAGCGGGCAGGGAAGTGGAGCTGAGTCCATGATCGGATCAGCCATGATCGTTTTAAATGGTGGAGCGGGCTCGAGGGGCCATATGGCCTACTCCTAGCCCTATTTCTTATGTTCTTATGTAGAACACAGATTTAAGATAATTGGTAAAATGAACCAGAGGAGAGATGAGAGAATTGATTTTCAGCAGCGAGTTATGATGTTCTGGAACGCTCTGCCTGACAGGGCAGTGGAAGCAGATTCAATAGTAACTTTCAAAAGGGAAATTGGATATATACTTCAAAAGAAAATAATTGCTGGGTGATGGAGAAAGAGCAGGGGAGTGTGGCTAATTAGATTGCTTGTCCAAAGAGCCGGCATGATGGGCTGAAAGGCCTCCTCCTGTCGGTATGATTCTGTGACATAAAGTCTTTTGCACTCCCAATTCTTCGTCGTCACTGTTGCCTCTTGACCATCTTTGATGCTAGGAGATGAAACTAACAAGATATCACATTTCTTGCATTTCTAGTTTACAAATCAATCACTATCCTGTGTGTAATATTTCCTAATGTTTTTTCACCTTCGTAAGGACATAAGTTGTAGCAGCAGGCGAAGTCCATACGGCCCTTCAAGCCTGCTCTGCCATTCAATGGCTGATCTTCAACCTCAACTCCACTTTCCTGCACGATCTCCATATCACATGATTCCCCGAGAATCTACCGATCTCAGCCTTGAATATACTCGATGACTGAGCCTCCACAGCCCTTTGGGGCAGACAATTCCAAAGATTCACAACCCTCTGAGTGAAGAAATTCCTCCTCATCTCAGTCTAGATTCGTGCCTGGGTCAATCCCACATTCCTTATGGAAAATGCTTAATCTACTGCAACATTCCAGTAGATGATAACAACAACTTGCATTTATATAGCATCTTTTAACCAAGATGCATCCCAAAGGCCTTTCACTGAGGCGTAATCAAAAAATGGACGCTGAGCCAAAGAAGCAGATATCAGGAGGGGTGATTAAAAGCTTGGCGAAAAGCGGGTATTAAAAGAAGAGAGAGGCAGAGGTGTTTAGGGAAGGAATTCCAGAGCTTGAGGCCTGGTTGAATATAAGAAATAAGAGCTGGAGTAGGCCATACAGCTCCTCGAGCCTGCTCCGCCATTCAATCAACTCATAGCTGATCTTCGACCTCAACTCCACTTTCCAGCCCGATCCCCATATGCCTTTCTAAGATGACTGAAGGCACGGCCGCCAATCGTGAGGCAAATAGGAAGAGGAAACAGCACTGGAGGCCAGAGTCAGAGTAAAGCTGGGTCGAGGGGGTTGCAGGGCTGGAGGAAGTTACAGAGATGGAGAGACCATGAAGAGACGAGGATAAGAATTTAAAGTTTGAAGCACTGGGGGGACGAGGGCCCAATGTAGATCAGGAAGCACAGATAAATGCCATTTCTCTGATATCATTGTTCAGTTTAGGAATGGCACTTGCATGCGAGAGGAATCATAGTTTAGAGACGTTTGCTAAAACACTGCAGATGAACCTGTTCTGGTTACCAGTTTATAATGTATAAAGCAAGCTGGTTTTTCAGGATTACTTTAATTCTTTCGAGTCACTGCATTTTCAAACAACGCCATCTGCATGACCTGTGTATGCAAAACATCAACGTACATCGTGCTGCACATTCCCTTTTCATAATCTGCCGTCAGTTTTCCTTGCCTCTTGTTTACCCTTGTATCTGTACATATGCCTTTAAAGTTAATATAGCCTTCCGTGCATCCGTTCTGTTTCTACTGATTGAAAGGAACTGACTGAGTCATCTCAGCTCTTGGAGCCCTGGTAACATTCTGGTGAATCTGCACTACACTCCCTCCAAGGTCATTATATCATTTCTAAGGTCCGGTGCTCAGAACTGTACACTTCAGCTAGTCCCACGCCCCCGCCCTTTCCCCGTAGCCCTGCAAATTTTATTCTTTCAGGTACTTATCCAATTCACTTTTGAAAGCCACGATTGAATCTGCCTCCACCACCCTCTCAGGCAGTGCACTCCAGATCCTAACCACTCGCTGCGTAAAAAAGTTTTGGTTCTTCTGCCAATCACCTTAAATCTGTGTCCTCTGGTTCTCGCCCCTTCCGCCAATGGGAACAGTTTCTCTCTAGCTCATCATCATAGGCCGTCCCTTGAAGCGAGGATGACTTGCTTCCACGCCAAAAAGGGATGAGTTCACAGGTGTTTCAATGAAGGACCTAATATTCCAGATCCAGAACTACATGTTGAAGGGTGGAAGATGCATGTTCTTAGATTTTTTTAACGTGTGGTGACCGTTGCACACCAGCCACCACACGGGCTTGACAGAGCTAGGCCTTGGTCCATTGGCAAGGATTACCCAAGACTAACTGGAGACCAGCTCTGCTGCACAGACCGAGCGCGCAGACATATCGCAGTGTGGGCTGGCCCGTGCTGCCCCTGGGCCCTCGCCTTTTCTGGGCCCCAGATTCACGCCTCTCCTGGGCCCCGGTCAGTTCCCTCTACTCTGTCGAGATCCTTCATGATTTTGAACACCTCTATCAAATCTCCTCTCAACCTTCTCTGCTCCAAGGAGAACAACCCCAGCTTCTCCAGTCTATGCACATTGCTGAAGTTCCTCATCCCTGGAACCATTCTTGTAACCCTCTCTAAGGCCTTTACATCCTTTCTAAAGTGCGGTACCCAGAATTGGACACAATGATCCAGATATGGCCGAAGTAGTGTTTTATACAGGTTCATCCTTGCTTTTGTACTCTGTGCCTCTATTTTAAGCTTTTTTAACCGCTTTCTCAACCTGCCCTGCCACCTTTAACGATTTGTGCACATATACCCCCCAGGTCTCTCTGTTCATGCACCCCCTTTAGAATTGTACCCTTTACTTTATATTGCCTCTCCTTGTTCTTCCTACCAAAATGTGTCACTTTGCACTTTTCTGCATTAAATTTCATCTGCCCATTCCACCAGCCTGTCTATGTCCTCTTGAATTCCATTATTGTCCTCCTCACTGTTCACTATGAAACTGTTACCTGTGCATGGCCTTAATATATATCAAGAAAATATGTCTTCCTTTTCTGTTCTTTATACATCTCCCAGTCCCCTGCATATACACTATTCTTTTCACTCTGCTATGCCCTTTCCTCTAGTTTTATGTTATCTCTCATCTCTTGTCGACCATGCCTGATTTATTTGGTAAGTAAAGCTACCCTTAGGGGTATAGACTGGACCTGTATTAAGCTAAATTATTTTCGAAAACCTCCCACTGTTCCTCTATAATTTTATCCGACAACAGTTTAGACCAGTTTGCTATCGTCTGTCTCTGTCTCATCTCGTTATAGTTAGCCGAACCAAAATCTAGATTCTTAGAGCCCAAGTTTCGAGCCGCGCCTAGAATGGCGCAGCCTCGACCTGGACGCCCGTTTTTCGCGCCACAAAGTGCACCTAAAAAAAACTTATCTATTCTCCAGCTTCCTGCAGGCCCTCTGGAGCTGGGCGCATGAGCTGTGGTGGGCGGAGCTAGGTCCCTGCGCTGAAAACAGTGCCGG
The DNA here is from genome assembly GCF_044704955.1 of Pristiophorus japonicus. Lineage (NCBI taxonomy): Eukaryota > Metazoa > Chordata > Chondrichthyes > Pristiophoridae > Pristiophorus > Pristiophorus japonicus. The sequence goes on along the minus strand of NC_091977.1, from coordinate 522,490,405 downwards.
GACCTCAGCACATGCGCGCTACAGTGGGCGCGTATGTGCAGTAGCTCCAGGCGCCCAAAACTGTGTGAAGCACGCAGCCCCTAGCCCTGGCCGAATGGCCCCACTGGGGCTGCGTGGATAAGGCTAACTCCCACGCCCAGCTCCTGCTTCCTCCGGACCAGGACCCGACCCGACTTGACCCCCGCCCCCCCCCCCCCCCCGCCCCCGCCTCCCCCATCACCGGACCACTTCCCCCGGCTCCCGACCTCGCCGCCCCCCCCCGACCTCCGCTCCCGGCGCCCGCCCCCCGACCGACCTCCGCCCTCGACCCCCCCCGCTCCCGACCTGCGCTCCCGGACCCTGGACCTGACGCCACCTACCTGTCAATCCGGTAAATCTAAGCCCGAATTCTTGGGCCCGGCCGGGCCCGGCCCGCTCAGCCTCCCTCCCCTTTCTTTCTTTCTTTCTTTCTTTCTTTCTTTCTTTCTTTCTTTCTCTCTCTCTCTCTCTCTCTCCCTCCCTCCCTCCCTCCCTCCCTCCCTCTCTCTCTCTCTCCTCCCTTCTCTCCCCCCTCCCTTCTCTACCCCCACCCCCGCTCCCTTCCTTCTCTCCTGCCCCCCCTCCCTTCCTTGTCTCCACCCCTCCCTCCCTTCCTTCTCTCCCCCCCACTCCCTTCTCTCCCCCCCTCCCATCCTTCTCTCTCCCCTCCCTCCCTTCTCTCACCCCCTCCCTCCCTTCTCTCCCCCCCTTCTCTCCCTGCCCTTCTCTCCCCCACCCCCCCCTCCCTCCCTCCTCTCACCCCCCCTCTCTTCCCTCCCTGCCCTTCTCTCCCCCCCCTCCCTGCCCTTCTCTCCCCCCTCACTCCCTTCTCTCCCCTCTCCCTCCCCGCTCCTTCCCTTCTCTTCCCCCTCCCCTCCCTCCCTTCTCTTCCCCCCCCTTCTTTCCCCCTCCCTCTCTTCTCTCCCTCTCTCCCCTCCCTTCTCCCTGCCCCTCCCTTCTCCCTGCCCCCCCTCCTCCCCCCACCCCCCTCCTCCTTCACCCCACCTCCTCTCCACCCCCTCAACCCCACCCTTCTCTCCACCCCCTCAACCCCACCCTTCTCTCCACCCCCTCACCCTCCCCTTCTCTCCACCCCCTCACCCTTCCTCCTCTCCACCCCCTCACCCTTTCTCCTCTCCACCCCCTCACCCCCATCCTCCTCCCTCACCCCCCCTCCTCTCCACCCCCTCACCCCCATCCTCCTCCCTCACCCCCCCTCCTCTCCACCCCCTCATCCCCCTCCTCTCCACCCCCTCACCCCCCTCCTCCTCCCTCACCCCCCTCCTCTCCACCCCCTCACCCCCCATTCTCCTCCCTCACCCCCCATCCTCCCATCCTCTCCACCCCCTCACCCTCCCATCCTCTCCACCCCCTCACCCCCCCCTCCTCTCCACCCCCTCACCCCCCATCCTCCTCCCTCACCCTCCCTCCTCTCCACCCCCTCACCCCCCCCTCCTCCCTCACCCCCCTCCTCTCCACCCCCTCACCCCCCCCCTCCTCTCCACCCCCTCACCCCCCCCTCCTCCCACTCCTCTCGCTGTCAGAAACACAGACACTGACAGACAGAGAGTGAGAGACACACAGACAGACAGAGAGATAGAGACACTGACAGAGACACACGGTGGGGGGGGGGGGGGGGGGCATCCCAGCATGCTGTTGGAGGACTCCCGGTGCTGCAGTCGGTAATTAGAAATTGTTTTATTTATTGATTTTTTTTTTAATTAATTTTTTTGATTGATTTATTGGTTGATTTATTGATGTATTTATCATTTATTGTTGATGATGGCTCTTTATTTGTAAAATTGAAGTGTTTACTGTTTGTAAACTTCCCTTTAAACCGCCCCCCCCACATTCCCTACGCCTGATTTGTAACCTGCGCCTGATTTTCTAAGGTTTTTCTGAGCGTACAAAAATCTACGCTTACTCCAATTCTAAGTTAGTTTGGAGTAAGTTTTCACTGCCTAAACTTTCAAAACGGGCGTAAGTGGCTGGACACGCCCCCTTTTGAAAAAAAAAATCTGTTCCAAACTGAAACTATTCTAACTGACTAGAACTGGAGCAAACTAAATGCCGAGAATTGCAATTTCTAAGATACTCCATTCTAAACCAGTTGCTCCAAAAAAACAGGAGCAACTCAGGCCGAAACGTGGCCCCTTAGTAACTGTGTTAAGTTTCTCCTTTTCAAACCTAACATTGAATTTGATTACTGTTAGATAAATATTCCCTTACTGTTAGATTATTAACTAAGTCTGGTTCATTACTCATTACTAACTCGAGTATGGCCTGCCCTCTCTTTGGTTCTAGAGCATATTGCTCCAGAAAACTATCTTGAATGCATTCAAAAAATTCACGACCTTTCTGACTTGAGCCACTCTTCCCAATCGACTCCCATCAAAACAACTCTGCTTTTGCTGCAAGCCTCTCTAACCTTCGAATGAATACATTCTGCCACTTCATTGCTGCTACCAGGAGGCCTGTGAACAACTCCCATGGAAGTTTTAAGCCCTCTCTTATTCCTCAATTCGAAACAAAGATTCTCCCCTGCTTGCTTTCTCTTATCTATATCCTATCTTTGTTGTAATAGTATCTTTAATCAATAAGTTTAGCCCTCCTCCAAGTTGCCCTATCCTTTCTCAAGACTTTATAACCTGGTATATTTAACTCCCAGTCATGCAGACATGTCTCAGTAAAGGCCATGTCTAAGTTGTACTTGAGCCTCTAATTCACTCAATTTATTTCTTATACTCTGCGTTAGTACAATATATAAAACTCTTATTTGGGCAAGAGATTCTAATCTTGCTTATGTTGTCTTTCTCACACCATTTAGTGAACAAGTGTATTATTTATCACTCGTGCTGTAACTACTTTAGTTATTTTAGTATTCCCTTCACCTGGAGTTATATCACTGTTTATGACCTAAACTCTGCTCTTATCCCTTTAAAAAAAATCTTTAAACTATCATTTTTACTATTGTTTCTGACTGACTCCTCTGCCCCCCCCATCCTTATTAGTTTAAAACCCATTTTACCACCCTATTTATCCTTTCCACTCGGACCTTTTTTCCTAGACTGGTCAGGTGGAGTCCGTCCCAATGGTACAGTTCCTTCCTGTCCCGGTACTGGTGCCAGTGTCCCATGGAATAGAACCCCTCCTTCCCACACCACTCCTTTAGCCATGTGTTCACCTTCCTGATCAGTTTGTCCCGATGCTAATTTGTGCACAGCAAGCTCCCACACACAGCAATGTGATAATGACCAGATAATCTGTTTTCAGTGATGTCGATTGAGGAACATTTATAGGCCAGGTCACCGGGGATAACTCCCCTGTGGGATCTTTTACATCCACCTGAGAGAGCAGACGGGGCCTCGGTTTAACACCTCAACTGAAAGACGGCAGTCTTTGCTCCCTCAGTACGGCACTGGAATGTCAGCTGGATATTTGTGCTCCAGTCACTGGAACCCACAACCTTCTCACTCAAAATCGAGTGTGCTACCCACTGAGTCACAGCTGAATACATTTCCCCTCATCACTTGTTTATTATTTATGTATAACAGATTTTTATTTCATGCAATTTGAATCCCTTAAATGTTGGCATTCTCTACTTAGTTCATTTTAATTTGATTCCAATAACAATAACTTGTATTTATATAGAGCCTTTAACATAGTGAAACGTCCCATGCTGCTTCACAGGAGTATTATTACACTAAACATCCGTAAGACAAACCTGACCCTGCCACGCAGCACTGCCCCCCAGTCATCAAGATCCACGGCGCGGCCTTGGACAACGTGGACCACTTTCCATACCTCGGGAGCCTATTATCAGCGAGGGCAGACATTGACGACGTGGTTCAACACCGCCTCCAGTGCGCCAGCGCAGCCTTTGGCCGCCTGAGGAAGAGAGTGTTTGAAGATCAGGCCCTCAAATCAGCCACCAAGCTTATGGTCTACAGGGCCGTAGTGATACCCGCCCTCCTGTATGGCTCAGAGACGTGGACCATATACAGCAGACACCTCAAAGCACTGGAGAAATATCTCCATCGATGTCTCCGCAAGATCCTGCAAATCCCCTGGGAGGACAGACGCACCAACGTTGGCGTCCTCGACCAGGCCAACATCCCCAGCATTGAAGCATTGACCACACTCGACCAGCTTCGTTGGGCGGGCCGCATTGTTCGCATGCCTGACGCAAGACTCCTAAAGCAAGCACCCCACTCAGAACTTCTACACAGCAAGCGAGCCCCAGGTGGGCAGAGGAAACGTTTCAAGGACACCCTCAAAGTCTCCTTGACAAAGTGTAACATCCCCACTGACACCTGGGAGTCCCTGGCCAAAGACTGCCCTAAGTGGAGGAAGTGCATCTGGGAGGGTGCTGAGCACCTCGAGTCTCGTCGCCGAGAGCATGCAGAAAACAAGCGCAGGCAGCAGAAGGAGCGTGCGGCAAACCAGTCCCACCCACCCTTCCCTCAACGACTGTCTGTCCCACCTGTGACAGAGACTGTAATTCCCGTATTGGACTGTTCAGTCACCTAAGCGCTCACTTTTAGAGTGGAAGCAAGTTTTCCTCGATTTCGAGGGATTACCTATGATGATGATGAGACAAAAAAATTTGACACTGAGCAACAAAGGAGAAATTCGGGCAGGTGATCAAAAGCTTGGTCAAAAAAATAGGTTTTAAGAAGCGTCTTGAAGGAGGTAGAGAGGCGGAGAGGTTTAGGCCGGGAATTCCAGAGCTTAGGGCCTCGACAACAGAAGGTACAGCCGCCAATGGCTGAGCGATTATAATCAGAGGGCAGAATTAGAGGAGCGCAGACATCTTGGTGGGGAGGGGTTGGGGCTGGAGGTGGCTACAGAGATAGGGAGGGGCGAGGCCATGGAGGGATTTGAAATCGAGGTGTTGCTTAACCGGGAACCACAGGGGTGATGGGTGAGCGAGACTTGGTGCGAGTTAGGACACGGGCAGCCGAGTTTTGGTCTAAGATCTAATTGATGACTTATTTATATATTCTCTTATTTGTCGTTGCCCCTTGGTTTAAATTACTTAGCATCCCCTTCCCCCTCTGCACCTAATTCCCACTCTCACCAAATTCCCGTCTTCACTGTTGAGCAATTAATTCCTTTCAACAGCTTTGTCCAGCTTTGCCCTCACAGCTCTCAGCTGCAATTCTCCATGTGTGAGCCGAGATAGTGAGGACACCTAGTAAATCTCATTCCGAATTGACACTACAGTGTGACCTAGTGCTGTTGAGTGCGCCAATTCCAAATATTCTTCATACATTTTCACTTTAAATATGCAGGTACCTGTCATGGTGTTGTTAATAGATAAAAATCACAGCAGATTAAAGTGATTAAAGTGGCAAAACTACTAGCTAATTTGATATTTGTTGATCAAGAACATAACATAATTGGGAGCAGGAATAGGCCATTTGGCACTTTGAGCCTGTTCCACCATTCAATAAGATCATGGCTGATCTTCTATCTCAACTCCACCTTCCCAACCTATCCCCATATTCCTTAGTATCCATAGAAAGATAGAAACATAGAAAATAGGTGCAGGAGTAGACCATTCGGCCCTTCGAGCCTATCCCATCATTCAATAAGATCATGGCTGATCATTCCCTCAGTACCCCTTTCCTGCTTTCTCTCCATACCCCTTGATCCCTTTAGCTGTGAGGGCCATATCTAACTCCCCCTTGAATATATCCAATGGAACTGGCATCAACAACTCTCTGCGGTAGGGAATTCCACAGGTTAACAACTCTCTGAGTGAAGAAGTTTCTCCTCATCTCAGTCCTAAATGGCTTACCACTTATCCTTAGACTGTGTCCCCTGGTTCTGGACGTCCCCAACATTGGGAACATTCTTCCTGCATCGAACCTGTCCAGTCCCGTCAGAATTTTATATGTTTCTGTGAGATCTCCTCTCATCCTTCTAAACTCCAGTGAATACAGGCCCAGTCGATCCAGCCTCTCCTCATATGTTAGTCCTGCCATCCTGGGAATCAGTCTGGTGAACCTTCGCTGCACACCCTCAATAGCAAGAATGTCCTTCCTCAGATTAGGAGACCAGAACTGAACACACTATTCCAGGTGAGGCCTCACTAAGGCCCTGTACAACTGCAGTAAGACCTCCCTGCTCCTATACTCAAATCCCCTAGCTATGAAGGTCAACATACCATTCGCCTGCTGAACCTGCATGCCAACTTTCAATGACTGATGTACTATGACACCCAGGTCTCGCTGCACCTCCCCTTTTCCCAATCTGCCGCCATTCAGATAATATTCTGCCTTTGTGTTTTTGCTCCCAAAGTGGATAACCTCACATTTATCCACATTATACTGCATCTGCCACACGTTTGCCCACTCACCTAACCTGTCCAAGTCACCCTGCAGCCTATTAGCGTCCTCCTCACAGCTCACACTGCCACCCAGCTTAGTGTCATCTGCAAACTTGGAGATATTACACTCAATTCCCTCATCCAAATCATTAATGTATATTATAAATAGTCTATCGAAAATCTATCGAATTCTGTCTTGAATATAGACAACAACTGAGCCCTCTGGGGTAGAGAATTCCAAAGATTTACAACCATTTGAGTGAAGAAATTTCTCCTCATCTCAGTCCTAAATGGCCGACCCCATATTCTGAGACTGTGACCCCTGGTTCTAGACTCCCCAACCAGGGGAAACATACTCCCTGCATCTACCCTATCAAGCCCTGTAAGAATTTTATATGTTTCAATGAGATCACCTCTCATTCTTCTAAACTCTAGAGAATATGGGGCCGAATTTGCCCCGCGCTGGGTTTGCAAGGCATAATTGAAACCGGCACCAGTGCTGATTTAGGCTCTTGGGAGTTCAAAAGCTTGCTGCTACGGTAACGGAGCATTCTCGTGATTCTCGTGGGGTGCGACGCCCAGCGCCACGCTCAGCACATCAGTACAGCGCTGATGACATCAGTGCGATGCGGAGGTGCCGTGTCACACTGACATCTCACAACGTATCTCCCCTTCTTTTAAAGGGGAGGGCCGCTGCGAGCTCTGCAGCCACCAGGGAGGGTGTCAACCGGGCCAGCATTCAGGCACCTAAGAGAGGGTGTCGGGCTCCATGTTGGGGGCCCAGCACACCAGTGTCTGCCATTGTCCGGCCGATTGAAAAGTCGGCCGACAGAAAAAAGATGGCGGCCGCCAGTCTACCACCTCCCCTTTAAGGGTAGCCGGGCGCCAGAGTCACCACTGCTTCTCGCACCGAGAGGCTGTCGTTGGCATCACCCTGACCTCCCGTCCCATGGGGCAGTTTCCCCCGAAGAGCACAAAGGGGTCGGCGCCTCCTTAGGGAAGGAGACAAAAACTGTACACAGTACAGTTCTGTGACAGTACACAGATTATATGACGAATTGCTTTAAATCCATCTGACTAATACAAAAAACACAACCAACCCTTGGGACATCTTGAAGGCAAGGGAAGAGAAGATATTTTAATTCATTATTAAATACAGGATTTAACATCTTTCTATTAAATATGCTTTCTATGGGATGGTGGGGGGAAGGGCTTGTCTTGTGACCAACAGGAATGCAGGGTACTGATTAAAACCTTATTGCACAATTAAGAAAGCTGACAAAGTGCATCAAGATTTTTCACAGCTCATTAAAATAAATGTTTGAAGTCCCATTTATAACAGTCTTTTCTGCTGAGTACCATTAAAGCAACATGGATACATTTAATTAAATGACAATCCCAGTACCATTAATTAAATGCCAACAAGAAGGTGTTGGGACATAAGAATTTTTTTTAATGCAGCGATTGGTTAGGATCTGGAATGCACTGCCTGAAAGGGTGGTGGAATCGGACTCGATCACGGCTTTCAAAAGGGAGTTGGATAAGAACCTGAAAGATAAAAATTTGCAGGGCTACAGGGAAAGGGCGGGGGAGTGGGACTAGCTGTGGGGTGCTCCTGCAGAGATCTGGCACAGGTTCAACGGGCCGAATGGCCTTCTTCCGTGCTGTAATCATTCTATGATTCTATGTTTGACTTCATCACTGGGCGGTGTACAAACAGAAAAATGTTCTTCACCCAATTTGTATCCCACGGTCATGGGACTGGGGATCACCGCATCTGCTGATCTGCGACAGAGCAGACTGCAGAAGGTAAGCATCTCCTTGACAGGCCCCTATCCTAGTGCTACACCAACCTGTCCATGGTTAGACACCTGTCTCTCCAGGGTGGAGCCTCGAGCCTGCTTGGCAGCCATTTGAGCTTCTACTAAAACATGCAAACACGGACAGCTTTTGTGAGGTGACCACTCTCTCCGGGGTAGGCTGTGACCCCATGTATAATGCCGAATCTCCTTGGGAGGCCTTCCAATACAATACAATAAAAGCAGGGAAGTCCTGCTCCAACTGTACAGGGTATTGGTGAGGCCACACCTGGAGTACGGCATACAGCTTTGGTCTCCGTATTTAAGGAAGGATATACTTGCATTGGAGGCAGTTCAGAGAAGGTTCACTAGGTTGATTCCTGAGATGAAGGGGTTGACTTATGAAGATAGGTTGAGCAGGTTGGGCCTGTACTCATTGGAGTTCAGAAGAATGAGAGGTGATCTTATTGAAACTTATAAGATTCTGAGGGGGCTCGACAAGGTAGATACAGAGAGGATGTTTCCACTCATAGGGGAATCTAGAACTAGGGGGCATAGTTTCAGAATAAGGGGTCGCCCATTTAGAACTGAGATGGGGAGAAATTTCTTCTCTCAGAGGCTCGTAAATCTGTGGAATTCTCTGCCCCAGAGAGCTGTGGAGGCTGGGTCATTGAATATATTTAAGGTGGAGATAGACAGATTTTTGAGCGATAAGGGAGTGAAGGGTTATGGAGAGCGGGCAGGGAATTGGAGCCCAAGATCAGATCAGCCATGATCTTATTAAATGGTGGAGCAGGCCCGAGGGGGCCAAATGGCCTCATCCTGCTCCTATTATGTTCTTATACCTTGTACAGTTGCTTGTGAGAGGCCGGCAGTATTCTTTTCATGGCTGAAGTCCTCGTCTCTGTCCTCTTCCGCAGACTGTGGGGTGGGGGGGGCTGGGGGGTGGGGTGGGGGGGTGGTGGTGGGTGGTGGGTGGGGGGGGGGGGGTGGGGGGATTGTGCCCTCCGGCGAGCTGTCTCCTGCGTTGTCCCTACCAACAGTGGCTGCTGATGCTCACTGATGCTGGGTGCCTCACCATGCGGAGACCCCTCTGGCTCACGATCTAACCCACTGCCGTTGCCCAATGCCTGAGCTGGTGCCTGGGAAGGATGGCTCAAGCAACGGTCCATTCCTCATGAGGATTGCTCTTCCCCCAAGCTTTCTTGCGTCTTGCTGTGCGGGAGCCTCTTGCTACCTAGAAGGATCGAGAAGGAAGGGAGAAGAGTTAGGATGGCAGAAAGAAGTTCATAGAGTCTGGAACTTTGCAGGTGATAGTCCTGAGATGTTGTAAAGCTTGCTGCATATTTGTTGAGATGAATGAAGGGTTAGGAACATACAAAATTAGAACAACAACAACTTGTATTTATCTCGCGCCTTTAACGTAGTAAAACATCCCAAGACACTTCACAGCAGTGTGAGAAGACAAAGCAAATAAATGTGACAGCAAGCCACATCAGAAGAAATTAGCGCAGGTTACCCAGCCCCAACCTGCCCACGTCCGGATTTAACGGAGGCGGTTGTGGGCGGCGGGCAGCTAGTAGCCCTTTAATTTTGAATTACAATTGAATGTCAGTAAAGCATACAGTCTTGTTCATTTGACGCTGACTGGATCTCTTGACCATTCAACTTCCCCTTGGTGACCCAGTGCTCAAGGATTTCACAAACTATTGCCTCTCCTCAGGCGCTGTTCCTCCCTCCCATCTTCATAACTGCCATAATCCGCTCACTTAGTTCAAAGCCGCCGCAGGACCCTCTGACCCTGACTCACCTCCATGCTCCTTTTCATCTCGGTACCTGTTTCAATCCCTTCAATCCAATCCCCTTCCTCCCCACAACACAAAGATGTCCTGGTCAGGGTCACCGATAAAAGGGATTCTCATTTCTATCGCGCCTTTCACGCCCACAGGATGTCTCAAAGCGCTTTACAGCCAGTGAAGTACCTTTTTGAAGTGTAGTCATTGTTGTAATGTGGGAAACGCAGCAGCCAATTTGCGCACAGCAAGCTCCCACAAACAGCAATGTGATATTGACCAGATAAGCCAATTTTTTTAGTGATGTTGGTTGAGTGATAAATGCTAGCCAGGAGACCGAGGATAATTTCCCTGCTCTTCTTCGATCATTTACACCCGCCTGAGGGGGCAGGCAGGACCTCGATTTAACATCTCATCTGCAAGTGACACTCCGACAATGCAGCACTCCCTCAGTACTGCAGTGATGTAGCACCTTGAGCAACCATTGGTCTCCCCGAATACATACAAATCTGGAATGTGAGGGAGCTCCCCTGCTCTTCTTTGAAATAGTGTCACGGGATTCTTTAAGTCTACCTGAAAGGGCAGAAGGGGCTTTGGCTTAATGTCTCATCCAAGGGCTCTCATCACTTTTCTTTGTGATCCCCTTAAACTAGAAACTGACAAATGTCACATTTCTGATTGGGGCTCTCCTGCCATTGTGTAAACCAAGGCTGGGTTAGACCTACAGGGGCAATTTAGACCAAGGGAATCCTCTCTAAAGAAAAGAAAGAAAGATTTGCATTTACATAGCGCCTTTCACGACCACCGGACATCTCAAATCGCTTTACAGCCAATGATGACCTTTTGGAGTGTCGTCACTGTTGTAATGAGAACCTTCTCTTCTTACCATCACGGTGTGGCTGCTCTGCCAGTACATTACTGTTTATCAACTGGAGTTATGCAGGGCTCCAGAGTGGATGTGTATAAATGGGAATATTGATACCCTTGAAGTTTACAGCACAAAGATAGACCATTCGGCCCATTGTGTGTATGCCAGCTCTTTGCTAGAGCAACTGGCTGAAAAGCGCTTTAGAAAGATAGAAAGTAGGTGCAGGAGTAGGCCATTCGGCCTTTCGAGCCTGCACCACCGTTCAATATGATCATGGCTGATCATGCAACTTCAGTATCCCATTCCTGCTTTCACTCCATACCCCTTGATCCCTTTAGCCGTAAGGGCCGCATCTAACTCCCTTTTGAATATATCTAACGAATTGGCCTCAACAACTTTCTGTGGAGAGAATTCCACAGGTTCACAATTCTCTGAGTGAAGAAGTTTCTCCTCATCTCGGTCCTAAATGGATTACCCCTTATCCTTAGACTGTGACCCCTGGTTCTGGACTTCCTCAACATCGGGAACATTCCTCCTGCATCTAACCTGTCCAATCCCGTCCGAATTTTATATGTTTCTATGCAATCCCCTCTCATTCTTCTAAATTCCAGTGAATATAAGCCTAATCGATCCAGTCTTTCTGCATATGTCAGTTCTGCCATCCTGGGAATCAGTCTGGTGAACCTTCGCTGCACTCCTTCATGAGGGATGTCATGAGGTCGTGAAAGGCGCTATATAAATGCAAGTCTTTCTTTCACATTAAGAAGGACTTGTGTACAGGAATCAGCATTTACCACTCCTTTACTGTTACAGCCCTTCCAGACCATCTGTAAAGTGTGTTAATAGATTGTTAGTATTTGACTGTTGGCTGTCTGACAGACTCATGAGCCAATTGTAGTTCTGTTCCATTGAGGCGATTGCAGCTGAGAGGAAACTGGCATTAATATTGTCAGGTTACGGATGAATTCTTCAGAATACAATAATTCTGGAAATCTATGAAGGCAGCGGAGCGATAGTCTGCTTTGAAATGTACTCATCACTTTAGGAACACTTCAGCCCCCTCATTCTTCAGTCTATTTTTAACCACTGCCCTTCAGGGAAAATCTCGAAGGATGCTTTTAAAAATAACATTAAAAACCCTCTGTGGAGTGCTAATTTTCTGAGCCCAAACTGTGTGTTGACTCACCCACTTCAGACATTTAAATGTGTTGCACAGTAAAACATCTGTAACACCTCTGGGTGCTTGGGACCTCTGCAGCTGACCTCCGCCAAGTCTGTGGGTCGGGGGGGGGGTCCTATAACTTGCCTTCCGATGTTGGGTGTCTGCGGCCGCAGAGGTCCATCTATGGTGCCTATCACTGTAAGCACACTGGTAGGTCTGGCAAAGATACTCGGAAAGAAGGTAAAGAGTTGTCCCCGGCAGGTAACATAGAAACATAGAAACATAGAAAATAGGTGCAGGAGTAGGCCATTCGGCCCTTCTAGCCTGCACCGCCATTCAATGAGTTCATGGCTGAACATTCAACTTCAGTACCCCATTCCTGCTTTCTCGCCATACCCCTTGATCCCCCTAGCAGTAAGGACCTCATCTAACTCCTTTTTGAATATATTTAGTGAATTGGCCTCAACAACTTTCTGTGGTAGAGAATTCCACAGGTTCACCACTCTCTGGGTGAAGAAGTTCCTCCGCATCTCGGTCCTAAATGGCTTACCCCTTATCCTTAGACTGTGACCCCTGGTTCTGGACTTCCCCAACATTGGGAACATTCTTCCTGCATCTAACCTGTCTAACCCCGTCAGAATTTTATATGTTTCTATGAGGTCCCCTCTCATTCTTCTGAACTCCAGTGAATACAAGCCCAGTTGATCCAGTCTTTCTTGATAGGTCAGTCCCGCCATCCCGGGAATCAGTCTGGTGAACCTTCGCTGCACTCCCTCAATAGCAAGAATGTCCTTCCTCAGGTTAGGAGACCAAAACTGTACACAATACTCCAGGTGTGGCCTCACCAATGCCCTGTACAACTGTAGCAACACCTCCCTGCCCCTGTACTCAAATCCCCTCGCTATGAAGGCCAACATGCCATTTGCTTTCTTAACCGCCTGCTGCACCTGCATGCCAACCTTCAATGACTGATGTACCATGACACCCAGGTCTCTTTGCACCTCCCCTTTTCCTAATCTGTCACCATTCAGATAATAGTCTGTCTCTCTGTTTTTACCACCAAAGTGGATAACCTCACATTTATCCACATTATACTTCATCTGCCATGCATTTGCCCACTCACCTAACCTATCCAAGTCGCTCTGCAGCCTCACAGCATCCTCCTCGCAGCTCACACTGCCACCCAACTTAGTGTCATCCGCAAATTTGGAGATACTACATTTAATCCCCTCATCTAAATCATTAATGTACAGTGTAAACAGCTGGGGCCCCAGCACAGAACCTTGCGGTACCCCACTAGTCACTGCCTGCCATTCTGAAAAGTCCCCATTTACTCCTACTCTTTGCTTCCTGTCTGACAACCAGTTCTCAATCCACGTCAGCACACTACCCCCAATCCCATGTGCTCTAACTTTGCACATCAATCTCTTGTAAGGTACCTTACAAAGGGGGCCTTTGGTGGCAGCGTTCCATTGTCAGAAAGGGGGCTACATGAACATTTTTAATTAAAAAAAAATCTTTCTTAGGGGCTTAAAAAACCAGACTGACCTGACTAGGTATATCTCCCCAGTCTAAGTATACGTGACTAGATATATCTCCCAGTCTGACCTGACTAGATATATCTTCCCACCTAACCTGACTAGGTATATCTCCACCATTGCGTCCATTTGAGGTCTCAGGAAATGGGAGCCCCTAACGTGCAGAGTCCCTGTCCCTTACACTAGAGTGTCAAGTTTCACACATTAGGGGAAGAAGATCCTTTTTAAAAAAAAAAATCTTCATTCCTCATCTCTGTGTCCTCAATCCGATCTGTTGGACAACTGTTCTGATTGAATTTTGTGGAGAAATGAGTTGTATACCTGTGGTTTTCACTGGTAGCGGCGGTCCCGTCTGATGCAAGAGGCTCTGTTGTGCTTGGTTTGGAGGTCAGTGCTACTTCTGCACGGCTGTTCATTGCATTAAACTTGTGAGGGATGGAGTGTCATTGTTCAGCTTGTGTTCAACACTGCCTCCTATCAGTTGTGGCATTCGGTAGAATTACATGGAATGTTGTGAGCTTGTAATGTTTGTAGCTCCACACTGTGGATGTGGACGAATTGTGTACTGCAACCACAGAGTTAATAATAAACAGAACCAGGCATGTTCCGGAGGCTTCTGACAGAGCTGCCTGCCATGTTAGAAGCTGTGTGTGCTCTGAGAATATATCACATTTGGCGGCGAGATGTGATTTTTCAGATAATTTAAAGCTGAAATTTTGTTGGCGAAGGATTCAGCCAGCCGACAGAGACACTTGGGGAGCTTCTCTGTCTTTGGAAAAAGCTACAAAATCCGAGGTAAAATACAGCACACTGTGTGAACAGCTAGAAATTAAAATGGCAGCACCCGCAGGTGTAATGGGACATTTGAGTGAATATAGACATGACCGGGAACGTTTTAAAGCGTATATGGATCGGCTAGAAATGTATTTCACTGCAAATAACATAATCGAAGTTCCAGAGAATGCAGTCCAGAATCAGGCGATATTGGAACGTAAGCGAGCTATCTTCTTATCTGCAGCTGGATCTGAATTTTACGAAACCCTTGTAAATCTGTTTGTGCCTGATGAGCCAAAGGACACCACGCTTAAAGAGATTTTAACAAATCTGGAGCAGCACTATAACCCCAAACCGTTAGAAATTACTGAAAGCTATCGTTTCGGGATACAAAATCAAAAGACTGTTGAAGGTATCAGTGATTACATTGTAGCGTTAAAAAAGCTATCTATCCACTGTAACTTCGGAATCGAGCATTGCGGGATCGTTTTGTTTGTGGGGTGAAAAATGATGTGCTCAGAAGAAAGTTATTGACGACGGATGACTTGACTTTTGAGTTTGTTTGTCAGACAGTGAGGTCGATGGGCATGGCCGAACAATATTCCCGAGAATTTCATAATAATTACGGTCATCAGTCAACCGAGTTGAATCGCCTGAAGGTTCAAAATAAAAGACGGTGGGGACCCAAAGTCTCAGAAACTGGAAATTCTAACAGAGCGTTGAAGTCGTGCTATAGGTGTCTGGAACAACACATTGCTCAAATTTGTCCATATGTGAAGGCAGAGTGTTTCTTCTGCAGGAAGACTGGGCATCTTGCGAAGGCATGCCGACTGAAGGGTAAACCAGCTTTTAAAGCCAAGAGTCCAACGTTCAAAGCTATGAGTAGAAATCCCAAGAGACTGCATAGCATGGAAGAACAACAACAGGACGAGGCGATGTTAGAGTTACACATCATCAGGAGCACGAGGTTAACGGACAGTGATTCAAAAAGTATCAAAATCCACAAAGAGGTTGTGGGATTCAAGATACCAATGGAAATCATCCGTGAGTGTAGTACTGGAGTCTCTATACCTCAACAAATTGCGTGATTTCCCATTGGAGAAATCCAAGATAGAGCTGCGAGGCTACTCGGGAGAGAAAATTCCTGTGGTAGGTCGTATCACCGTACCTGTGAAATATAAAGATCAATTTCAGAACTTGCCTCTAACAGTAGTGAAAGGAGACAAGCCTGCCTTACTAGGAAGAAATTGGTTGAGATCACTGAAGCTGGATTGGAGTGAGATTTTCTGTGTGGAAGCGAGATTTACATCAATAGATGAGGTTATCAAGAAGTATCCGAAGATGTTCTGCGAAACGGCCAGTACAATCCAAGGCTTCAAGGCGAGTGTCAGGGTACAGAAGGACGCTAGATCGGTTTACTACAAGCCACGTTCCGTACCATATGCACGCAAGGAGAAAGTTGAGCAAGAACTCAAAAGATTAGAGACTGAGAACATTATTTGTAAGAAAGATCAATGAAATTGGGCTACACCCATTGTTGTTGTACCTAAGTCCGATGGTAAGGTAAGATTGTGTGGTGATTATAAAGTAACTATAAACCAGATTCTAGAGGGTAATGTCCCCAATACATTGCCGAATATAGAAGACTTGTGCTCAACACTGACAGGTGGTCAGATCTTCTCAAAACTGGATCTTACGAATGCCTACTTACAGCTTGAACTAGATGAGGAGTTCAAGTCATGTTTGACTATAAATACTCATCTAGGCCTGTATCAATTTAATAGGCTACCATTTGGAGTGTCTTCCGCCTGCCATATTCCAAGGGGTGATGAACTAGATTTTGCAAGGTATTGAAGGGGTAGTATGTTATTTGGATGACATACTAATTGCAGCACCAAATAGGCAAATTCATAATAACATATTGAACGAAGTCCTCAAACAGCTAGAGAAGTACAGAGTACGAATGTCTGCTTGTAAGTGTGAGTTATTTAAAAACTCAGTGGCGTACTTAGGATACAGAGTAGACAAAGATGGTTTACATCCAACCATGGGAAAGCTGGATGCAATCAGAAATGCACCCACTCCCAGGAATGTCACTGAACTTCGTTCATTCTTGGGTCTTTTGAACTATTATGGGAAGTTCCTACCAAATTTGGCTATAGTATTACATCCACTGAATTAACTTTTGATAAAACAGGTCCATTGGAAGTGGTCAAAAGAATGCGATACAGCATTCAAGGAGTGTAAAAGCAAATTGGTAGAGAGCACCATGTTCGTTCACTATGACATATCTAAGGAGATTAAGCTAGCATGTGATGTGTCTCCGTATGGAGTTGGGGCAGTAATCTCTCATGTATTACGTAGTGGGGAGGAGAGACCAATTGCTTTTGCTTCACGCACTCTCAGTGCCAGTGAGAGTAATTATGCACAAATTGAAAGGGAAGCTTTGGCATTAATTTTTGGGGTCAAGAAGTTTCACAAATACTTACATGGTCGTAAGTTTACTATCGTTACGGACCATAAGACTCTAACAGCAATTCTCCATCCAAAGTCCCCAGTTCCAACATTAGCTGCAGCCCGAATGCAGAGATGGGCATTGATTTTGTCAGCATATACATATGATATTGAATACAGACGATCAGCTGATCACAGTAATGTTGATGCAATGTCTAGATTGCCTTCCCCATCACAAGTTACACCTGATAGGGAAGAAGTGTTTTATTTTTCATACATTGAGGAACTGTCAGTTACAACTGAAGAGATTGGTAGAGCAACCAAACGTGACCCAGTGATGTCAAAAGTGTATGATTATATTGCAAATGGATGGCCAAACCAGGTAACAGACAAAGATACACATCCATTCTTCATTCGAAGGAATGAATTATCAGTCGATAAAGATTGTATCATGTGGGATGCAAGACCAAATAAATTCAGGTCCAAATTATTAAGAGACCTCCATGACCAGCACCTGGGAATGTGCTTGACCAAGAGTTTTGCATGCAGTTATTTATGGTGGCCAGGTCTTTATCAAGATATAAAGTATATTGTGAGTCAGTGTATGACATGTCAATCGGTAAGCAAGCAACCACCATCAGTACCATTACAGCCATGGAAATGGCCTCCCAGGGTGTGGCAAAGGCTACATATTGATTTTGCTGAGTTGGAAGGACAACAATTGTTCATTGTGATTGATAGCCATTCGAAGTGGGTTGAGGTGTTTCCAATGTGGAAAATAACAACAAGTAAAACATTGGACAATTTGCGAAGTTTATTTTCTTCATTTGGTCTCCCTGAAGAAATTGTTTCAGATAATGGACCACAATATCGTTCTGAAGAATTTGCACAGTTCACGAGCAAAAATGGGGTGAAACATACCAAGGTTCCATCGTACCACCCTGCTTCGAATGGTGCAGCAGAGCGCATTGTCCAAATTGTAAAACATGCCCTCATAAAACAAATGTTGGATCCAAATCCAAAGAAACGACAGTTGTCATTGGATCACAAATTGGCTAATTTTTTGATTACATATCATAATACTTCTCATACAACTACTGGTAGAACACCAGCAGAGTTGTTTCTCAAACGACAGCCACGAACCAGATTCTCGTTGTTAAAACCAAATTTGGCACGGTCTATAGAAGACAGACAATTAAGACAGAAAGAGAATCATGATAGAGGTAGAGTAAAAGAGAGAAGTGTGAAATTAAACCAGAAGATGAGAGTGAAGAACCATCACCATAAATGGTTAAAGTGGTTACCAGGAAGAGTGGTGAAGATAAGTGGTCCTCGCACATATTTGGTAAAGATATTTGATAATGGACAGGTTAGGTTTGTTCATATTGATCATATTTTACCTACAGACAGAGAAGGAGTTGAAGGTGGGAATGATTCAATTATTTCTGACTCATCAGATAGTTTTGATACACCAGTAGCATATCGTACATCTAGTGTACTGGAAACAAATCCAAGAGAAAATCAGAATGTAAGTCTGAGTCCGAGTCAGGAAAACAAAGAGCCTTAGGTTAGAGTGAGTTCAAATGAAAATCAAGGAAATTCCGTGGAGAAAAACGTTCCTCAGGATGAGCCTCGAAGAAGTTTACATTCAACACCATGTTTGGAAGGTTCTGTTCGAGAGCGAAGGAATCCTCTTCGAAACAGAAAACAAGTGGTTAAGTTAAATTTGTATATATGGAGAAAAGAAAGTCGAAATCCAGTGTTATGTACAAACATGCAAGTTATGCATGATGTTATTATAATAACTTCTTCATTAAGGAGGGAGAAGTGTAATGTCTGTAAGCTTGTAATGTTTGTAGCTGCACACTCTGGATGTGGACGTATTGTGTACTGCACCTACAGAGTTAATAATAAACAGAACCAGGCATGTTTCGGAGGCTTCCGACAGAGCTGCCTGCCATGTTAGAGGCTGTGTGTGCTGTGCTCTGTGAATATATCACAAATGTACAGCACAGAAACAGACCATTTGGCCCAACTGGTCTATGCCGATGTTTATGCTCCACACGAGCCTCCTCTCTCCTTGCTACATTGAGAAGGAACTAAACTAATATGGCAGAGGGATGGGAACATATGCAGGGAGACAGAGGGAAGTAGAATGGGGGCAGAAGCAAAAATTGGAAAGAAGAAAAGTAAAAGTGGAGGGCAGAGAAACCTAAAGCAAAAAGGGCCACATTGCACCAAAATTCTAAAGAGGCAAAGTGTGATAGAAAGACAAGCATGAAGGCTCAGTGCCTCAATGCGAGGAGTACTCGGAATAAGCTGGACGAATTCACTGCACAGATAGAAGTAATGGGTATGATGTAATTGGCATCACGGAGACATGGCTCCAGGGTGACCAAGGCTGGGAACTCAACATCCAGGGGTATTCAACATTTAGGAAGGATAGACAGAAAGGAAAAGGGGGTGGAGTGGCATTGCTGGTTAAAGAGGAAATTAATGCAATAGTAAGAAAGGACATTAGCTTAGATGATGTGGAATCTGTATGGGTGGAGCTACGGAATACCAAAGGGCAGAAAACGCTAGTGGGAGTTGTGTACAGACCACCAAACAGTAGTAGTGAGGTTGGGGACAGCATCAAACAAGAAATTAGGGATGCATGCAATAATGGTACAGCAGTTATCATGGGTGACTTTAATCTACATATTGATTGGGCTAACCAAACTGGTAGCAATGCGGGGGAGAGGGATTTCCTGGAGTGTATTAGGGATGGTTTTCTAGACCAGTATGTTGAGGAACCAACTAGGGAGCTGGCCATCCTAGACTGGGTGATGTGTAATGAGAAAAGACTAATTAGCAATCTTGTTGTGCGAGGCCCCTTGGGGAAGAGTGACCATGACATTGTAGAATTCTTTATTAAGCTGGAGAGTGACACAGTTAATTCAGAAACTTGGGTCCTGAACTTAAGGAAAGGTAACTTCGATGGTTTGAGGCGTTAATTGGCTAGAATAGACTGGCAAATGATACTTAAAGGGTTGACGGTGGATAGGCAATGGCAAATATTTAAAGGTCACATGGATGAACTTCAGCAATTGTACATCCCTGTCTGGAGTAAAAATAAAACGGGGACGGTGGCTCAACCGTGGCTAACAAGGCAAATTAAAGATAATGTTAAATCCAAGGAAGAGGCATATAAATTGGCCAGAAAAAACAGCAAACCTGAGGACTGGGAGAAATTTAGAATTCAGCAGAGGAGGACAAAGGGTTTAATTAAGAGGGAGAAAATAGAGTATGAGAAGAAGCTTGCCGGGAACATAAAAACTGACTGCAAAAGCTTCTATAGATATGTGAAGAGAAAAAGATTAGTGAAGGCAAATGTAGGTCCCTTGCAGTTGGATTCAGGTGAATTTATAATGGGGAACAAAGAAATGGCAGACCAATTAAACAAATACTTTGGTTCTGTCTTCACGAAGGAAGACGCAAATAATCTTCCGGAAGTGCTAGGGGACCGAGGATCTAGTGAGAAGGAGGAACTGAAGGATATCCTTATTAGTCGGGAAATTGTGTTAGGGAAATTAATGGGATTGAAGGCCGATAAATCCCCGGGGCCTAATAGTCTGCATCCCAGAGTACTTAAGAAAGTGGCCCTATAAATAGTGCATTGGTGATCATTTTCCAACAGTCTATCGACTCTGGATCAGTTCCTATGGACTGGAGGGTTGCTAATGTAACACCACTTTTTAAAAAGGGAGGGAGAGAGAAAGCGGGTAATTATATACCGGTTAGCCTGACATCAGTAGTGGGGAAAATGTTGGAATCAATTATTAAGGATGAAATAGCAGCGCATTTGGAAAGCAGTGACAGGATCCGTCCAAATCAGCATGGATTTACGAAGGGGATATCAGGCTTGAGAAATCTTCTGGAATTTTTTGAGGATGTCACTAGTAGAGTGGACAAGGGAAAATCAGTGGATATGGTGTATTTGGACTTTCAAAAGGCTTTTCACAAGGTCCCACACAAGAGATTGGTGTGCAAAATCAAAGCACATGGTATTGGTGGTAATATATTGACGTGGATAGAGAACTGGTTGGCAGACAGGAAGCAGAGAGTCAGGATAAATGGGTCCTTTTCAGAATAGCAGGCAGTGACTAGTGGAGTGCCGCAGGGCTCAGTGCTGGGACCCCAGCTCTTTACAATATACATCAATGATTTGGATGAAGAAATTGAGTGTAATATCTCCAAGTTTGCAGATAACACTAAACTGGGTGGCAGTGTGAGCTGTGAGGGGGACGCTAGGAGGCTGCAGGGTGACTTGGACAGGTTAAGTGAGTGGGCAGATGCATGGCAGATGCAGTATAATGTGGATAAATGTGAGGTTATCCACTTTGGGGGCAAAAACACGAAGACAGAATATTATCTGAATGGCGGCAGATTAGGAAAAGGGGAGGTGCAATGAGACCTAGGTGTTACGGTTCATCAGTTATTGAAAGTTGGCATACAGGTACAGCAGGCAGTGAAGAAGTCAAATGGTATGTTGGCCTTCATAGCTCGGGGATTTGAGTATAGGAGCAGGGAGGTCTTACTGCAGTTGTACAGGGCCTTGGTGAGGCCTCACCTGGAATATTGTGTTCAGATTTGGTCTCCTAATTTGAGGAAGGACGTTCTTGCTATTGAGGGAGTGCAGCGAAGGTTCACCAGATTGATTCCCGGGATGGCAGGACTGACACATGAGGAGAGACTGGATCAACTGGACCTTTATACATTGGAGTTTACAAGGATGAGAGGGGATCTCATAGAAACATATAAGATTCTGACGTGACAGGATAGGTTAGATGTGGGTAGAATGTTCCCGATGTTGGGGAAGTCCACAAACATAGAAACATAGAAAATAGGTGCAGGAGTAGGCCATTCGGTCCTTCGAGCCTGCACCGCCATTCAATGAGTTCATGGCTGAACATACAACTTCAGTACCCCATTCCTGCTTTCTCGCCATACCCCTTGATCCCCCTTGTAGTAAGGACTACATCTAACTCCTTTTTGAATATATTTAGTGAATTGGCCTCAACAACTTTCTGTGGTAGAGAATTCCACAGGTTCACCACTCTCTGGGTGAAGAAGTTTCTCCTCATCTCGGTCCTAAATGGCTTACCCCTTATCCTTAGACTGTGACCCCTGGTTCTGGACTTCCCCAACATTGGGAACATTCTTCCTGCATCTACCCTGTCTAAACCCGTCAGAATTTTAAACGTTTCTATGAGGTCCCCTCTCATTCGTCTGAACTCCAGTGAATACAAGCCCAGTTGATCCAGTCTTTCTTGATATGTCAGTCCCGCCATCCCGGGAATCAGTCTGGTGAACCTTCGCTGCACTCCCTCAATAGCAAGAATGTCCTTCCTCAAGATAGGAGACCAAAACTGTACACAATACTCCAGGTGTGGCCTCACCAAGGCCCTGTACAACTGTAGTAACACCTCCCTGCCCCTGTACTCAAATCCCCTCGCTATGAAGGCCAACATGCCATTTGTTTTCTTAACCGCCTGCTGTACCTGCATGCCAACCTTTAATGACTGATGTACCATGACACCCAGGTCTCGTTGCACCTCCCCTTTTCCTAATCTGTCACCATTCAGATAATAGTCTGTCTCTCTTTTTACCACCAAAGTGGATAACCTCACATTTATCCACATTATACTTCATCTGCCATGCATTTGCCCACTCACCTAGCCTATCCAAGTCACTCTGCAGCCTCATAGCATCCTCCTCGCAGCTCACACTGCCACCCAAGTTAGTGTCATCTGCAAATTTGGAGATACTACATTTAATCCCCTTGTCTAAATCATTAATGTACAATGTAAACAGCTGGGGCCCCAGCACAGAACCTTGCGGTACCCCACTAGTTACTGCCTGCCATTCTGAAAAGTACCCATTTACTCCTACTCTTTGCTTCCTGTCTGACAACCAGTTCTCAATCCACGTCAGCACACTACCCCCAATCCCATGTGCTTTAACTTTGCACATTAATCTCTTGTGTGGGACCTTGTCGAAAGCCTTCTGAAAGTCCAAATACACCACATCAACTGGTTCTCCCTTGTCCACTCTACTGGAAACATCCTCAAAAAATTCCAGAAGATTTGTCAAGCATGATTTCCCTTTCACAAATCCATGCTGACTTGGACCTATCATGTCACCTCTTTCCAAATGCGCTGCTCTGACATCCTTAATAATTGATTCCATCATTTTATCCACTACCGATGTCAGGCTGACCAGTCAATAATTCCCTGTTCCCAGGGGACACAGTCTTAGGGTAAGGGGTAGGCCATTTTGTACTGAGATGGAGAAACTTCTTCACTCAGAGAGTTGTTAACCTGTGGAATTCCCTACAGAACCTGTGGAGAGTTGTTGATGCCAGTTCATTGGATATATTTAAGAGGGAGTTAGATATGGCTCTTACGACTAAGGGGATCAAGGGGTATGGAAAGAAAGCAGGAAAGGTGTACTGAGGGAATGATTAGCCATGATCTTATTGCATGGTGGTGCAGGCTCGAAGGGCCGAATGGCCTACTCCTGTACCTATTTTCTATGTTTCTATGAACCCCATCAACATATCCTAGTATTCTTTTCACCCTCATGCATTTATCTAGCTTCCCCTTAAATGCATCTATGCTATTCGCATCAACCGTAGTGAGTTCCATAGTCCCACCACTCTCTCGGTAAAGAATTTTCTCCTGAGTCCCTTATTTGATTTATTGGTTACCATCTTATATTGATGACCCCTAATTTTGGACCCTGCCACAAGTGGAGACATCTTCTCCAAGTCTACCCTGTCGAACCCCTTCATAATGTTAAAGACCTCAATCAGGTCACCTCTCCGTTTCTCTTTTCTAGAGTTAGGAGGCCCAGCCTGTTCAGTCTTTGCTGAGAGTGTACTCTCTCGGTTCTGGTACAGAGTACAGTGTGCAGTCTCTGCACAACACGTCTCGGAACAGTGTGATCCTGCATATAGTGCTACATATTGATCCTTCTAAGAATTTAAAAAAATCCTTTTTTGTTTTGTGTGCAGAGTTACAAATTTTTTTTTACAACAAACATTTAAGGAGACGGTACGAAGTCACAAGTAAAATCAGAGTGAGGGAATATTCCTGTTGGTGAAAATTTTATCTGTTATTTCCAGTAAAATTGCAGAGCACTGAATATTTTCAACCGAGCAAACATTTACTAAAGTACCAGTACTGACAAAACGGTAGGAGCGAAAAACTGGGACAACGTGAAGCAGGGTTTGTGGGTAGATGACATGCACCCTGCAGATGATTTTTGAAATAATATATAGACCTGGAATACTGCGTGCAGTTTTGGTTTCCATATTTACGAAAGGATATACTTGCTTTGGAGGCAGTTCAGAGAAGGTTCAATAGGTTGATTCGGGGATGAGGGGGTTGACATATGAGGAAAGGTTGAGTAGGTTAAGCCTCGACTCATTGGAATTCAGAAGAATGAGAGGTGATCTTATCGAAACGTGTAAGATTATGAGGGGGCTTGACGAGGTGGATGCAGAGAGAATGGCCCCAAGTTTCCACATGATTTGCTCCTTAGAGTATCTTAGAAATCGGAATTCTCCACATTTAGTTTGCTCCAGTTCTAGTCAGGTAGAACAGTTTCACTTTGGAACAGAATTTTTTTTTCAAAAGGGGGCGTGTCCGGCCACTTACGCCTGATTTCAAAGTTTCGTGAGTGAAAACTTACTCCAAACTAACTTAGAATGGAGTAAGTGAAGATTTTTGTACGCTCGAAAAAACCTTGTCTACACTTTAGAAAATCAGGCGTAGGTTACAAATTAGGCGTAGGGAATGAGGTGGGGGGTGAGGGGGGGAAGGGAAGTCATTAAATTTTACAATCAATCCTTAGTTATACAAATAATACAAATATTATACAAATAAATCCAACCTGAATAAAAATTTATAAGCAAAGAAAAGATTAAATAAACCATGTTCCTACCTGTGTGAAAATGCTTCAGGCAGGCCTTTCATGTTGGAGACAGGCAGCGGTGTAGCGTCAGTGTCTCGACGGCAGCGGCAGCAAGCTTCGAGCTGAGCTGCAGTGCTTGAGGCAGGCCTTCATTCTCTTTGTGGCTGGCCGCGAAGAAGTAGCACCGGACGGACCCGAGGCCATTCGGCCATGAGATATCAGCGGCGTCAGTGGCTGGCCGGCAGCCGAAGAATCAGCAGACCGATGTGAGGCCATTCGGCCATGAGATAGCAGCGGCGTCAGTGGCTGGCCGGCAGCCGAAGAATCAGCAGACCGATGTGAGGCCATTCGGCCATGAGATATCAGCGGCGTCAGTGGCTGGCCGGCAGCCGAAGAATCAACACAGGACACACGCAGCTCATTAAGGTGCTTGAGGCCATTCGGCCATGCTTTAGGGGCGGCGTCAGTGGCTGGCCGGCAGCCGAAGATACAGCAGCAGGCTTCGAGCTGTGAGGGGGACTGAGGCCATTTGGACAGGGAGAGGCAGCCACATCGACAGTTTTATATTTACATTTGAATGGGTGCTGCATTGTCAACACCACATATTATGCAATGGTTTGCCAGCAATTCACTGCATAGGAGAGAATTGATTCGAGCTCACCGCACCAGGAACATCGTAGCCCGTAGGTTGATGGGCAGGAGACCTTACCCACGTCGACAATATCGAACCAGGCGTACCTGGACATGAGCGAGGCTGATTGTGTGAAAAGGCTGCCTTTTCGCAGAGAAGTTGTCACTGAGATCTGTGATATGGTGAGAGCAGATTTGCAGTCCAGAAGCAGAAGGATAACTGCCTTGTCTGTTGAAGTGAAGGTAACAGCTGCACTTTCTTTCTATGCCTCGGGATCGTTTCAGTCTACAACTGGAGATGTGTGTGCCATCTCTCAACGTGCAATACATGCCTGCGTTACCAGGTCACGACTGCACTTTATGCGCAAAGGAATGACTTCATCAATTTCCCAATGACCGCACAAGCGATCCATGAGAGGGCTGTGGGCTTCTTCAGGATTGCCGGCTTCCCAAAGGTACAGGGCTGCATTGATTGGACCCACGTAGCCTTGCGAGCACCTGTGGAGGAATCTGAGCAGTACCGAAATAGGAAAGGTTTTCACTCTATCAATGTGCAGCTCGTGTGTGACGACAAGCAGCGCATCATGTCAGTCGATGCGAGATACCCTGGCAGCACCCACGATGCGTTCATCCTACGCGACAGCGTTCTATCTGACATGTTTCAGCAGCAGCCAGAAGGTCTGAGCTGGCTACTGGGAGACAAAGGGTATGGCCTGACCACCTGGCTCATGACGCCCCTACGCGTGACACGGACAGAAGCTGACCGTCAATACAACATGGCGCACATTGCGACACGCAGCATCATTGAGAGGACCATTGGCATATTGAAAAAGCGATTCCACTGCCTGGACCATTCCGGAGGACGCTCGGTGTTCCAGACGACAGCACTCGAGTGCGAGCCGTGGGCTGGGATGTTGGACGAATGGGTGTAAACTGCTCCATGATATCAGCAGCAGCACTGGGACCCGAAGCGTCGGAATCAAAACCATAGTAGGTGGAACCAGAACCTGTGCGAGAGGGAGGCGCAGGCTGGGACGGTAGTGCACTGACTGTAGAATGCTGCATTATACCAGCAGCACCACTGGGACCTGCAACATCGGAAGCGAAACCATGGAAGGTGGAACCAAGACCTATGCTAGGGGTTGAAACTCTGATGCCCCTTGATGGGGGCTCATAAACATTAAATTGGAAGCTCTCCCCTGCAGACAGTTCAGTCATCGCTGCCATCATCCAGTCTGGATCGTCCGCAGCTGGTTGTACTGGTTCTTGTTCTGTACCCTCAGGATCCTCAGGGTTGGCAGCGTCGTCGTCGTCGTCATGTTCTGCAAAATACATCAGAACAGTCAAATGCTTAACATCAAGGGAGGAGGCCGGGTGAGTGGCATGAGTACTCTCACACATAGCAGGCCAGGCAGCAGGTTGATTTAAAGGGCCATGATGCATTTTCAGGACTTACCCTCTTCCTCGCGTGCGGGCCCAGCTTGTGCTGTACTGATTGCTTTACTCCACGTCCGACTCATCATAGCAGCTACCCTTTGTTCCAAGGGTGTCAGTGGATGCAGATTGGGCATGCCTCCTCCTGTCCGAGTTGCCTCCCTTTTGTTGTGGGCCAATTTCTTCTGCAAAGAGTAAAATATAACTTTTTACAGAGTGTCAGTCTGCAAGGTGGGACATACAGATAGCCAGGTTACAATTACGATTAAATTAAAAATGGGAAATATTACTTACACTAACGACTTGACCAAGGTCGTGCCATTTCTTTTTACACTGACTTCCAGATCTCCTGGTATGCACCACTGCGCAGTAATCTTCTGCAACTTGGTTCCAGCGTTTCTTCATTTCTTTTGGTGGCACTTTTATGCGACCTCTGTTGCTGGTATCTAGCTCCTGCCATCTCTGCTCAATTACGTTGACTAATATCTCCACTTCCTCATGCAGGAAATTCTTTGTTCTTGGTGGATGTTGATCCATTGCAAAGTTGAATTGGCACTCTTATTTCTCCAAACACACAGTCCTTAATTTGCAGGCACCGGTTCTGCAAGTTTAGCAGTGAAAAGCTGAACTCACTGATTTCAGCAGGTGATTTATTTAGCAGTGCTGCTAAAAGCACTCCCTCACACACACAAATATCAAAAAAAAAATTAAATTACAAGCCTTTGCAGGGGTCCAAGAAACAAATCTTCACTTGTTCTGCAGTATTTTTAAAAATGGCCGCGTGCCAATGTTTGTGTGAGACTGCGCGTGCGCGCACGCTCCAACACGCAAGCGCAGGGTTGCCGGTACCACGAAGGCTAATTTAAATTGTACCCGCCTCCTGCTGCTTAGAAAATCGGTGCGAGTGTTAGGCTCCGCCCCCTGCTGCGAAGCAGACATCGAGCTCAGAATATCGGATTTTTTTTGGCACAGTTTTCGGCGCAAAAAACAGCCGCCCAGCTCGGAGGTGCGCCGTTTTCGCCGCGGCACGAAACTTGGGGCCAATGTTTCCACTGATGGGGGAGACTAGAACTTAGAATAAGATTTTAGAGTAAGGGGCCGCCCATTTAAAACTGAGATGAGGAGAAATTTCTTCTCTGAGGGTAGTTAATCTGTGGAATTCGCTGCCTCAGAGAGCTGTGGAAGTTGGGACATTGAATAAATTTAAGACAGAGATAGACACTTTCTTAAACGATAAGGGGTTATGGGGAGCGGGCAGGGAAGTGGAACTGAGTCCATGATCAGATCAGCCATGATCTTATTGAATGGCGGAGCAGGCTCGAGGGGCCGTATGGCCTATTCCTGCTCCTATTTCTTATGTTCTTATAAAAGAAAAGAAAGACTTGCATTTATTTTGCGCCTTTCATCTCAAACTACTTTACAGCCAATGAAGTACTTTTGGAGTGTAATCACTGTTGTAATGTGGGAAACGCAGCAGCCAACATGCACACAGCAAGCTCCCACAAACAGCAATGTGATAATGACCAGATCATGTATGTTGATTGAAGGATAAATATTGGCTAGCACACCAGGGATAAATCCCCTGCTCTTCTTCGAAAAAGTGCACCTGAGAGAACAGATGGGGGCCTTGGTTTAACGTCTCATCCGAAAGACGGCACCTCCGACAGTGCAGCACTCCCTCAGCACTGCACTGCAGCGTCAGCCTAGATTTTTGTGCTGAATTCTCTGGAGCGAGACTTGAACCCACGACCTTCTGACCCAGAGGCGAGGGTGCTACCCTCTGAGCCATGGCTGACAAACAGGAACACCAAAGGAAGGGGTACAAAATTACATTATGCAGTGGCCTGTGGGGTGAGGAGCTCCTGTAAGACAGTCTATCTGAGCTCTTCATTGTAACATTATCACTGCACTATTTAATAGAGTTCTTGCGCACAATATCATATTCTGCACACTAATGAAAACACATTTTTGCTAAAAAAAAACGCATTTGCCTCGATTTTTACAGGGGGTGAGCAGGGTGGATGGGGGTGCAGGGGAGCCCAGTAGCGGGCAAAGAACCCGGCAAGGCTGGCAATGTGGAGGCCATTGTTCCCCCTAAGGTCCGCAGCTACCAATCAGGTGGGAACTCCCGCACAAGCCGCTCACAAGCTGTTGGCGCTGGAAATGCCGGGCATGTTGTGGCTGGGAAGCAAATTTAAAGGGACCACGCACGGGGGAAAAAAAAATTAGAGGGAACCCCGCCGATCTTAATGGTAGGGTCTCTGCAGAGACCTGCTCAACACCCTGGCTGGCCGGAGGGCATGGGCAGTGGCTGGAGGCCGCAGCCAGCGACCCTTGTGGGTGGTCCCTGGTAGTCACGGAATGGGGGGGAAGGGGAAAGAAAGAAAGACTTGCATTTATTTCGCGCCTTTCACGACAACCGGACGTCTCAAAGCGCTTTACAGCCAATGAAGTACTTTTGGAGTGTAGTCACTGTTGTGATGTGGGAAACGCAGCAGCCAATTTGCGCACAGCAAGCTCCCACAAACAGCAAGTAGAAAATGACCAGGTAATCTGTTTTTGTTATGTTGATTGAGGGATAAATATTGACCAGGACACCGGGGATAACTCCTCTGCTCTTCTTCGAAATAGTGCCATGGGATCTTTTACGTCCACTTGAGAGAGCAGACTGGGCCTCGGTTTAACGCCTCAACTAAAAGACAACATCTCCGACAGTGAGTGTCAGCCTAGATTTTTGCGCTTGAATCCCAGGAATGGGACTTGAACTCACCACCTTCTGACTCGGAGGTGAGAGTGCGACCTGCTGAGCCACAGCTGATACCTTTCTAGGATTGGATTTCCCACACACTTTGAAGGATGAAGCAGTTATTTATTGCTGAATGTGGTGAAGTAAAATGAGTGTAATCTGTGGAACGACTGAAGACATACTTGTAGTATTATCTGTTGTCTTCTGTACAGTGTACCTGCCTTCGGATTGCCAACTCTGGTTGGACATATTCCTGGAGGCTTCGCCACACGACTGCCTGCCTCCAACCGCCCCGTCCAGTCAAACAGTCTTTTTTCTCATCTTCAATATTTTTACAACTATTAGCAGTGTTCAAAGAAAAAAAAAAACATACCAAAGGCACCCCCTGTGATTTTTCTCCCAGGGTTTGCTCACAGCAACGTCCAGAAGATTAATTCCTGGAGACTCCAGGACAAGCCTGGAGAGTTTTTGGCAACAGTACTGTCCCGGATTCAGCAGAGATAGCAGAGGCCTTGCACATATTTAATAATTCGTTGGAAAAAGGTGTAGTGCCAGAGGACTGGCGGATAGATAACGTTATATCTATATTTAAGAAGGGGATAGAACATGTCCAGGGAATTATAGACCAGTCATCATCATCATCATAGGCAGTCCCTCGAGGCGAGGGTGACTTGCTTCCATGCCGAAAAGGGATGAGTTCACAGGTGTTTCAATGAAGGACCTGATACTCCAGATCCCAAACTACATTTTGAAGG
Organism: Pristiophorus japonicus; assembly: GCF_044704955.1. Classification (NCBI taxonomy): domain Eukaryota; kingdom Metazoa; phylum Chordata; class Chondrichthyes; family Pristiophoridae; genus Pristiophorus; species Pristiophorus japonicus. Next base: position 522,460,141 of record NC_091977.1, on the reverse strand, counting down.
GTGGAAGATGCCTGTGCGTGGATTTTTTTAACATGGTGACCGTTGCACACCAGCCACCACACGGGCTTGACCGAGCTAGGTCTTGGTCCAGTGGCAAGGAGTACCCAAGACAACCGGAGACCAGCTCTGCTGCATGGACCTAGTACGCGCACATATTGCAGTGTGGGCTGGTCCGTGCTGCCCCTGGGTCCTTGCCTCTTCTGGCCCCCGAACTCTCGCCCCTCCTGGGCCCCGATCACATCCCTCTACATTCTCTCGCCGCTCCTGCTGTACCTGCTCACGCTCCAATCACCGGCCTGAACCTTGATGACGTCCCAAAAATAATGGAATCCCTACTAAAGGAGAAAATAGAAGAAAATCTAGATAACCAAAAATATAATAACAAATAGTCAGCATGGATTTCAAAAGGGAAAGTCTTGCTTGACCAACCTCGTTGTCTACTCAGAGAAAGTAGACGATGGTAATGCAGGAGATGTAATTTATCTAGATTTTCAAATGGCCTTCGATAAGGTACCCCATAATAGACTGATGAACAAAGTCAGAGAATGCGGAGTCAGGGACAAGTAGCAGAATGGATCGCGAGCTGGCTTCAAGACAGAAAGCAGAGAGTAGGGGTAAAGGGCAGGTGGGGAGTAGTGTTCCACAAGGATCAGTGCTGGGACCATTGTTTACAATTTATATTAATGATTTAGACTTTGGAATCAAAAACACAATTTCTAAATATGCGGAAGACAGCAAATTGTCAATACTGAGGAGGACTGCAACAAATTACAGGAGGACATTAATAAACTTGCAGAAGAGACATATAATTGGCAAATGAAGTTCAACCCAGATAAATGTGAGGTACTACATTTTGGCAGGAAGAATACTTATTACTTAGAGGGTGAGAGTCTAGCTGGGGTAGAGGAACAAATACACAAATGACTAAACGTTGTGACACAGGTTAGCAAGGCCATAAAAGTCTTCCTCGATTTCGAGGGACTGCCTATGATGATGAAAAAAGCAAACTAAGCACTAGGTTTATTTCTAGAGGTATAGAATTGACAAGTTATGCTAAACCTGTATCGAACCTTGGTTAGACCACACTCTGTACAGTTCTGGTAGCCTTCTGGAGGAGGTTTGAGCATAAACGCCGGCATGGACTGATTGGGCCGAATGGCCTGTTTCTGCATTGTATATTCTATGTAATTAATTTTATAGTGAATTGGTGGTGGTGTCTCTGGAGGTGCAGAGTACCCCTGGCTGAAGATATTAAAATGGCCATGACATGGATGTTGGGAAAGTCCAGAACCAGGGGACACAGTCTTAGGATAAGGGGTAAGCCATTTAGGACTGAGATGAGGAGAAACTTCTTCACTCAGAGAATTGTGAATCTGTGGAATTCCCTGCCGCAGAGAGTTGTTGATGCCAGTTCATTGGATATATTCAAGAGGGAGTTAGATATGGCCCTTAAGGCTAAGGGGATCAAGCGGTATGGAGAGAAAGCAGAAAAGGGGTACTGAGGTGAATGATCAGCCATGATCTTATTGAATGGTGGTGCAGGCTCGAAGGGCTGAATGACCAACTCCTGCACCTAGTTTCTATGTTTCTATGGAGGGAGCCATTTCTGGCCTGGCTGTGGACAGAACAAAAGGGTGGAAGGCAGGAGTGATTAAATGACAGGCCAACGATGGACTTGCTGGTTTCTTAAGGGCTTCCCCACCCCCTTTGAGAAAGTATTTGCAGCCAGGAAGTAAATGATAGCGGGTGTAAAATAATTAAATTGTGAGGACAGGTTACATCGACCAGGCTTGTATTCCCATGAGTCAAGGAGTGATTTAATTGAAGCGTTCAAGATGATTAAAAGGAGGGTGGATAGAGAGAAACTCTTTCCTCTGGTGAAGGAGTCCAGAACAAAGGGGGTATAACCTTAAAATTAAAGCTAGGCCATTTAGGGGTGACATCAGGAGGCACTTCCTCACGTAAAGGGTAGTGGAAATCTAGAACTCTCTCCCCCAAAAAGCTGTGAGGAGGGGGGGGGGTGGCGGGGAGGTTCAACTGAAAATTTCAAAATTGAGATTGATAGATTTTTGTTAGACAAGGGCATTAAAGAATTCGGAACCAAGGTGGGCCAATGGAGTTAAGATACAGGCCAGCCATGGTCTAATTGAACGGTGGAGCAGGCTCGAAGGGCTGAATGACCTCCTCCTGTTCCTAAAAAGCGTTTTTTGTCATCCTTCTAAAAATGTATTTTTCACCCCCTCCATCACAGGTGATTGAATCGGTGGGGATTCTTGTTTACAAAGCCTTGGATTGGGGTCTGAAGGATAATGAAGAACGAGAGCTCAGCCCTCCACTTGAACACTTGATAGATCGCATGACCAACATTCTGGATGAGGGACTAGCGGCAGAAGGAAACTTTGACGAAGGCTATGATGCTCAGGATGAAGAGCCAGAGCAGAAAGAAATTATCACCATAAGAAATTTTAAACACGTAATGACGGTAAGTCCTCGTTTTATTTTAAATGGTCACATTCTGTCTGACATGTGTTGTAGGCTTTAATCCTTATTAACGGGATACTCATAAATGCATGTAATAGCTCTCACCAAGCAACACAGGCCTATTTGCAGTCAGGACTGGCCTCATGCTATGGTTTAAATATTTGCAGTTTCATGTTGGCCTCACAGCGACCAGAGTAAAATAAATCAGTGAGATGCGTTACAAAGATATTGTGGCGCAATGCTGTACAAAATATAGGATCGGGGGTTGGTGCCGTACTGACGGAGGGATGAGGATTACATAGAATTTTACAGCACTGAAACAGGACATTCGGCCCAACTGGTCTATGCCGCTGTTTCTGCTGCACATGAACCTCAGTTAATTCAGATAAACTAACCTCTTGCCAAGGATTCCAATGAGCCATCTAACTGAATCGGCATAACCTTCTATTCCTGTCTCCTTAACTGGCTTCCCCTTAAATGCATTGGGGAGTACGGTAGCATAGTGGTTATGTTAGAAACATAGAAACATAGAAAATAGGTGCAGGAGTAGGCCATTCGGCCTTTCTAGCCTGCACCGCCATTCAATGAGTTCATGGCTGAACATTCAACTTCAGTACCACATTCCTGCTTTCTCGCCATACCCCTTGATCCCCCTAGTAGTAAGGACCTCATCTAACTCCTTTTTGAATATATTTAGTGAATTGGCCTCAACAACTTTCTGTGGTAGAGAATTCCACAGGTTCACCACTCTCTGGGTGAAGAAGTTCCTCCGCATCTCGGTCCTAACTGGCTTACCCCTTATCCTTAGACTGTGACCTCTGGTTCTGGACTTCCCCAACATTGGGAACATTCTTCTTGCATCTAACCTGTCTAACCCCGTCAGAATTTTAAATGTTTCTATGAGGTCCCCTCTCATTCTTCTGAACTCCAGTGAATACAAGCCCAGTTGATCCAGTCTTTCTTGCTATGTCAGTCCCGCCATCCCGGGAATCAGTCTGGTGAACCTTCGCTGCACTCCCTCAATAGCAAGAATGTCCTTCCTCAGGTTAGGAGACCAAAACTGTACACAATACTCCAGGTGTGGCCTCACCAATGCCCTGTACAACTGTAGCAACACCTCCCTGCCCCTGTACTCAAATCCCCTTGCTATGAAGGCCAACATGCCATTTGCTTTCTTAACCGCCTGCTGCACCTGCATGCCAACCTTCAATGACTGATGTACCATGACACCAAGGTCTCTTTGCACCTCCCCTTTTCCTAATCTGTCACCATTCAGATAATAGTCTGTCTCTGTTTTTACCACCAAAATGGATAACCTCACATTAATCCACATTATACTTCATCTGCCATGCATTTGCCCACTCACCTAACCTATCCAAGTCGCTCTGCAGCCTCACAGCATCCTCCTCGCAGCTCACACTGCCACCCAACTTAGTGTCATCCGCAAATTTGGAGATACTACATTTAATCCCCTCATCTAAATCATTAATGTACAGTGTAAACAGCTGGGGCCCCAGCACAGAACCTTGCGGTACCCCACTAGTCACTGCCTGCCATTCTGAAAAGTACCCATTTACTCCTACTCTTTGCTTCCTGTCTGACAACCAGTTCTCAATCCATGTCAGTACACTACCCCCAATCCCATGTGCTCTAACTTTGCACATCAATCTCTTGTGTGGGACCTTGTCGAACGCCTTCTGAAAGTCCAAATATACCACATCAACTGGTTCTCCCTAATCCACTCTACTGGAAACATCCTCAAAAAATTCCAGAAGATTTGTCAAGCATGATTTCCCTTTCACAAATCCATGCTGACTTGGACCTATCATGTCACCTCTTTCCAAATGCACTGCTATGACATCCTTAATAATTGATTCCATCATTTTACCCACTACCGATGTCAGGCTGACCGGTCTATAATTCCCTGTTTTCTCTCTCCCTCCTTTTTTAAAAAGTGGGGTTACATTGGCTACCCTCCACTCCATAGGAACTGATCCAGAGTCAATGGAATGTTGGAAAATGACTGTCAACGCATCCACTATTTCCAAGGCCACCTCCTTAAGTACTCTGGGATGCAGTCCATCAGGCCCTGGGGATTTATCGGCCTTCAATCCCATCAATTTCCCCAACACAATTTCCCTGCTAATAAGGATTTCCCTCAGTTCCTCCTCCTTACTAGACCCCCCGACCCCTTTTATAACCGGAAGGTTGTTCGTGTCCTCCTTCGTGAATATCGAACCAAAGTACTTGTTCAATTGGTCCGCCATTTCTTTGTTCCCCGTTATGACTTCCCCTGATTCTGACTGCAGAGGACCTACGTTTGTCTTTACTAACTTTTTTCTCTTTACATATCTATAGAAACATTTGCAATCCGTCTTAATGTTCCCGGCAAGCTTCTTCTCATACTGCATTTTCCCTGCCCTAATCAAACCCTTTGTCCTCCTCTGCTGAGTTCTAAATTTCTCCCAGTCCCCAGGTTCGCTGCTATTTCTGGCCAATTTGTATGCCACTTCCTTGGCTTTAATACTATCCCTGATTTCCCTTGATAGCCACGGTTGAGCCACCTTCCCTTTTTTATTTCTATGCCAGACAGGAATGTACAATTGTTGTAGTTCATCCATGCGGTCTCTAAATGTCTGCCATTGCCCATCCACAGTCAACCCCTTAAGTATCATTCGCCAATCCATCCCAGCCAATTCACGCCTCATACCTTCAAAGTTAGCCTTCTTTAAGTTCTGGACCATGGTCTCTGAATTAACTGTTTCATTCTCCATCCCAATGCAGAATTCCACCATATTATGGTCACTCTTCCCCAAGGGGCCTCGCACAACGAGATTGCTAATTAATCCTCTCTCATTACATAACACCCAGTCTAAGATGGCCTCCCCCCTAGTTGGTTCCTCGACATATTGGTCTAAAAAACCATCCCTTATGCATTCCAGAAAATCCTCCTCCACCGTATTGCTTCCAGTTTGGTTAGCCCAATCTATGTGCATATTAAAGTCACCCATTATAACTGCTGCACCTTTATTGCACGCACCCCTAATTTCCTGTTTGATGCCCTCCCCAACATCACTACTACTGTTTGGAGGTCTGTACACAACTCCCACTAACGTTTTTTGCCCTTAGGTGTTCTGCAGCTCTACCCATATAGATTCCACATCATCCAAGCTAATGTCCTTCCTAACTATTGCCTTAATCTCCTCCTTAACCAGCAATGCTACCCCACCTCCTTTTCCTTTTATTCTATCCTTCCTGAATGTTGAATACCCCTGGATGTTGAGTTCCCAGCCCTGCTCATCCTGGAGCCACGTCTCCGTAATCCCAATCACATCATATTTGTTAACATCTATTTGCACAGTTAATTCATCCACCTTATTGCGGATACTCCTTGCATTAAGACACAAAGCCTTTAGGCTTGTTTTTTTAACACCCTCTGTCCTTTTAGAATTTTGCTGTACAATGGCCCTTTTTGTTCTTTGCCTTGGGTTTCTCTGCCCTCCACTTTTCCTCATCTCCTTTCTGTCTTTTGTTTTTGCCTCCTTTTTGTTTCCCTCTATCTCCCTGTATTGGTTCCCATCCCCCTGCCATATTAGTTTAACTCCTCCCCAACAGCACTAGCAAACACTCCCCCGAGGACATTGATTCCGATTCTGCCCAGGTGCAGACCGTCCGGATTGTACTGGTCCCACCTCCCCCAGAACCGGTTCCAATGCCCCAGGAATTTGAATCCCTCCCTGCTGCACCATTGCTCAAGCCACGTATTCATCTGAGCTATCCTGCGATTCCTACTCTGACTAGCACGTGGCACTGGTAGCAATCCCGAGATTACTACTTTTGAGGTCCTACTTTTTAATTTAGCTCCTAGCTCCTTAAATTCATTTCGTAGGAACTCATCCCTTTTTTTACCTATGTCATTGGTACCAACGTGCACCACGACAACTGGCTGTTCTCCCTCCCTTTTTAGAATGTCCTGCACCCGCTCCGAGACATCCTTGACCCTTGCACCAGGGAGGCAACATACCATCCTGGAGTCTCGGTTGCGGCCGCAGAAACGCCTATCTATTCCCCTTACAATTGAATCCCCTATCACTATCGCTCGCCCACTCTTTTTCCTGCCCTCCTGTGCAACAGAGCCAGCCTGGTCTGGTGACTGAACTAATGATCCTGAGACGTGAGTTCAAATCCCCACCATGGCAGCTGGGAGAATTTAAATTCAGTTTATTAAATAAATCTGGAAAAAGCTAGTATCAGTGATGGATTGTTGTTAAAAACCCATCTGGTTCACTATGGTTCACTAATGTCCTTTAGGGAAGGAAATCTGCCGTCCTTACCCGGTCTGGCCTATATGTGACTCCAGACCCACAGCAATGCGGTTGATTCTTAACTGCCCTCTAAAATGGCAGCTCACCACCACTTTCTCAAGGGCAATTGTGGATGGGCAATAAATGCTGGCCTTGCTGATGACGCCCACATCCCATGAACAAATTTTTAAAAAAAATCTATGCTCTTCACCTCAACTGCTCCCTGTGGTAGTGGGTTCTACATTCTCTGAGTAAAGAAGTTTCTCCTGAATTCCTTACTGCATTTAATAATGACTATCTTATATTTACGGCCCCGAGATTTGGATTCTGCCACAAGTTAACAAGTTTAAAAGAAAAGGGCGACCCAGATGGTTAAAATGCTGTCCACAAGTTGCTTCACCCAGAGATGAAATAATCAAGCCATTTGTTAGCTTGCCTGGGTATTCAGAAATACACCTCAACGAACGGATTGGGAGATGGGAGAGAGTAAGGGTTTTACTGTGGACAAGGGAATCAAAGTTGGAGGAGAGGAAATGGTTGAGAAGATTGACATTACGCAAAGATAAATCAAGCGCCAAAAATTCTATTAGTTAACCTACACAAATTGCTATGTGATTGGTGAATGCAAATGCACCCTGGAACACCCTGAAAATGCTTCTCCAGGACTCACTCACTCATTTCAATATTCGGTGTGTCTGATACCTCACAGATGCAACCTTTTGTTTTTAGCTATCTAAATCTCTACAAAGCTGATAAGTTATGACGCAACAGGTACGGTAGCATAGTGGTTATGTTATCGGACTAGTAATCTGGAGACATGAGTTCAAATCCCACCACGGCAGTTGTGAAATTTAAATTCCGGTTAGCCTAACATCTGTCGTTGGGAAAATGCTGGAGTCCATTATTAAAGCCGCAGTAACGGGACATTTGGAAAAGCATGATTCAAACAAGCAGAGTCAGCATAGCTTTACGAAAGGGAAATCATGTTTGACAAATTTGCTGGAGTTCTTTGAGGATGTAACGAACAGGGTGGATAAGGGAGAACCAGTGGATGTGGTGTATTTGGATTTCCAGAAGGCATTTGATAAGGTGCCACATAAAAGGTTACTGCACAAGATAGAAGTTCATGGGGTTGGGGATAATATATTAGCATGGATTGAGAATTGGTTAACTAACAGAAAACAGAGAGTCGGGATAAATGGGTCGTTTTCCGGTTGGCAAACGGCAACTAGTGGGGTGCCGCAGGGATCGGTGCTGGAGCCTCAACTATTTACAATCGATATTAATGACTTGGATGAAGGGACCGAGTGTAATGTAGCCAAGTTTGCTGATGATACAAAGATGGGTGAGAAAGCAAATTGTGAGGTGGACACAAAAAATCTGCAAAGGGATATAGACGGCTAAGTGAGTGGGCAAAAATTTGGCAGATGGAGTATAATGTGGGAAAATGTGAGGTTATCCACTTCAGCAGATAAATAGAAAAGCAAATTATAATTTAAATGGAGAAAAATTGCAAAGTGCTGCAGTACAGAGAGACCTGGGGGTCCTTGTGCATGAAACACAAAAGGTTAGTATGCAAGTAATCAAGAAGGCAAATGGAATGTTGGCCTTTATTGCAAAGGGGATAGAGTATAAAAGCGGGGAAGTCTTGCTACAGTTGTACAGGGTATTGGTGAGGCCACACCTAGAGTACTGCGTACAGTTTTGGTCTCTGTATTTAAGGAAAGATATACTTGCTTTGGAGGTTGTTCAGAGAAGGTTCACAACGTTGATTCCGGAGATGAGGGGGTTGACTTATGAAGATAGGTTGAGTAGATTGGGCCTATACTCATTGGAGTTCAGAAGAATGAGAGGTGATCTTATTGAAACATATAAGATAATGAGGGGGCTCAACAAGATGGATGCAGAGAGAATATTTCCACTCATAGGGGAAACTAAAACTAGGGGACATAGTCTCAGAATAAGAGGCTGCCCATTTAAAACTGAGATGAGGAGGAATTTCTTCTCTGCAGGTTGTAAATCTGTGGAGAGAGCCGTGGAGGCTGGGTCATTGAATATATTTAAGGAGGAGATAGACAGATTTTTGTGCGATAAGGGAGTAAAGGGTTATGGGGAGCGGGCAGGGAAGTGGAGCTGAGTCCATGATCAGATCAGCAGGCGGGAGGGGCCAAGTGGCTTATTCCTGCTCCTATTTCTTATGTTCTTGTGTAAAATCAGTTAGTTAAATTAATCTGGAATAAAAATATGGTCCCAGGTGTGGTACTGGAGTACTGCTAATGTTGTACTGTTGTTTATAGAGGGAGAAAGGGATAGACCGAGTAATTACAGGCCGGTCATTACAGCTCATCAATATCGGGACCATAGAGTTGAATGTAAGGGGTATGATTAAGAAGTTTGTAGATGTTACAAAAATTGGCCTTGTGGTTGATAATGAATAAGAAAGCTATAGACTGCAGGAAGATATCAATGAACTGGTCAGGTGAGCAGAACAGTGTCAAATGGAGTTCAATCTGGCGAAGTGTGAGGTACTGCAATTGGGGAGGGCTAACAATGCAAGGGAATACACGATAAATGGTAGGACACTGAGAAGTGTAGAGGAACAGAGGGACCTTGGAGTGCATGTCCACAGATCCTTTATTAGCCGAGGCATAGAATACATGAGCAGGGTGGTTATGCTTTGAACTGTATAAATCACTAGTTAAGCCACAGCTAGAGTACTGCGTGCAGTTGTGGTCACCACATTAAAAGAAAGATGTGATTGCACTAAAGAGCGTGCAGAGGAGATTTACAAAGATGTTGTCTGGACTCTCAAACTTTTAGCTCTGAGGAAAGATTGGATAGGTTGGGGATGTTTTCTTTGGAACAGAGGAGGCTGAGAGAAGAGCTAATTGAGGTGTATAAGATTATGAGGGGCCTGGATAGAGTGAAGAGGAAGGACTGTTTCCCTTAGCAGAGGGGTCAACAACCAGGGGGCATAGATTTAAAGTAAATGGGAGGAGGTTTAAAGGGCAGTTGAGGAGAAATGTTGCATCCAGAGGGTGCTGGGGGGTCTGGAACTCACTACCTGAAAGGGTGGTTGAGGCAGAAACACTCACCACATTAAAAAAGTACTTGGATGTGCACTTGAAGTGCCGTAACCTAAAAGGCCATGGACCAAGTGCTGGAAGGTGGGATTAGTCTGGATAGCTCTTTGTTGGCTGGCACGGACACACAAAAACATAAGAAATAGGAGCAGGAGTAGGCCATACGGCCCCTCGAGCCTGCTCCACATTTATTCCGATCATGGACTCAGGTCCACTTTCCTGCCCGTTCTCCAGAACCCCTTATTCCCTTATTGTTTAAGAAACTGTCTATTTCTATCTTAAATTTATTCAATGTCCCAGCTTCCACGATGGGCCAAATGGACTCCTTCTGTGCTGTAAATTTCTATGATTCTGTGAATGGTGACCATGAAACTACCGGATTGTCACTAATATCCTTTAGGGAAGGAAATCTGCCATCCTTACCTGGTCTGGTAACTCCAGACCCACAGTAATGTCTTAACTGCCCTCTGAAATGGCCCAGCAAGCCACTCAGTGTATTTTTATAGTCTCTTGAACACTCTTGAACATTCTTAGTTCAACTTAACTCTATTTATTTGGGAGGTTTCAGTCAGCCATGTGGAGCTTAAGATGGTGTTCCTTCACAGACCATCTCTCTCAATACAGCTTCCTATACCTCCTAGCTAGAGGGCGCTATATATTATATCGATACCTCCTAGCTAGAGGGCGCTATACATTATCTCGTTCTACAAACCGCTGCAAAGAACATGGACTGCAGTGGCTCACCACCACTTCACAAGGGATGGGCAATACATGCTGGCCTTGCCAGCGACGCCCACATCCCGTGAACTAATTTTTAAAAATTCAGATGAAATAACCGCTTACCAAGGCTTGCAATGAACGAACACGTTCTGCGCATTCCCACTTTACAGATTGCCCCGATCAGAGCTGAATTCCTTAATGTGTAATGTTGATCCAAGTATTAAACGTTCTCTGTTTATCCATGTTTTAATTTCTCAGCACAGTGCATCTCATCGATCATCATTTAGACTCTAACAGACTTTGATCACATATTGTATTGATGAGTTTTGATGCTAATTCATGTGCGACATGCCTGATTTAATTGGGCAGAAGATAGGGAGATGCAATTGCCAGCTGCGTCAGTTAACAGCTGGATTAACAGCGGATCGTTGGAAGCCTAGACGACTGTTGTTTCAATGACAGTTGAATTACAAGAATTTTACGGCTGCAATCGGCTGAAACTATTTTTGTTACATCCTTGGATTTAAATTGGCCGGTATCATTGTTGTAAAATGTACAGCCAGGCACGTTAATTAATAAACGGAGCACTCAATAACTTTGTTGTTTCACGCATTTCACTCTCATAAGAGAGGATATTCTGCACCCATCCATCGGATGTCAGGTAAACGTGAGGTTGGTTCGGCGCAGTATTTTGGGTGGGGAAGTACAATCGATGAGCATTCAGAAGTTCGCAGGTTAATCAGAGAGAAAGAAAAGAAAGAATTTGCATTTATATAGCGCCTTTCACAACCTCAGAACCTTCCAAAGCGCTTTACAGCCAATGAAGTACTTTTTTTGAAGTGGTAATGTAGGAAACACGGCCGCCAATTTGCGCACAGCAAGCTCCCACAAACACCAATGAGGTAATGACCGGATAATCTGTTTTTTTTAGTGATGTTGGGTGAGGGATAAATATTGGGCAGGAGAACGCCGCTGTTCCTCTTCAAAATAGTGCCATGGGATCTTTTACATCCACCTGAGAGGGCAGGCATCTCATCCGATAGAGGGTGCTTCTTTAAAATGGTTTTTAGGTCTCCTGCGCCTGTGTTATCTTGCTGTGCTGGGCACCCATGTGCCTTTCCTGGGATATAATGGTAGGGTGGAAGAGAGAGAGGAGACTCATTCATTAGACCATGTTAAGGGTAAGTGATATGGAGCAGCACGCCATCCCCCACAAATGTTTACACATCCTCATCATTGAAGCACTGACCCCACTTGATCAGCTCCCATAGGCGGGCCACGTCGTTCGCAAGCCAGACACGAGACTCCCAAAGCAAGCGCTCTACTCGGAACTCCTTTACGGTAAACGAGCCAAAGGTGGGCAGAGGAAACATCACAAGGACACCCTCAAAGCCTCCCTGATAAAGTGCAACATCCCCATGACACCTGGGAGTCCCTGGCCAAAGACCGCCCTAAGTGGAGGAAGTGCATTCGGGAGGGCGCTGAGCACCTCGAGTCTCATCGCCGAGAGCATGCAGAAATCAAGCGCAGGCAGCGGAAAGAGCGCCCACCCACCTTTCCCTCATTGACTATCTGTTCCATCTGTGACAGGGACTGTGGTTCCTGTATTGGACTGTTTGGCCACCCAAGGACTCATTTTTAGAGTGGAAGCAAGTTTCCTCGACCCCGAGGGACTGCCTACGATGATGATGATGATTGCACTTACCACGTGTAGAACCACCTGCCGCCTGGATGCTGCAGTTTGGCCGCAGAACTCTGAGATAGCGAAAAGCATCTGAGGGATAAGTCTTTTGCCGTAACAAATCACTTGCTCCAGTCATCATGACCGGCTGATCATCATATCATTGCAAATTCCAAACTGGAGAGCCTCAGAAGAGTGTACTTGGTTCCAATCTGTTTCATGTCTTCATCAATGACCAGATGGGTGTCACCAAACATGACCCCCTCGATGGTGACAACACTGCCCTCAACTGAGTTAACAAATCACTGCAGACACAACAACAACTACTTGTATTTATATAGCGCCTTTAATGCAGTAAAACGTTCCAAGGCACTTCACAGGAGTATTATAAGACCAAGAAATTCAACATTGAGCCACATAAGGAGAAATTAGGGCAGGTGACCAAAAGAGGTAGGTTTTAAGGAACTTCTTAAAGGAGCAAAAAGACGTAGAGAGGTGGAGGGGTTTAGGCAGGGTGTTCCAGAGCTTAGGGCCTCGTCAACAGAAGGCACGGCCACCACTGGTTAAGTGATTATAATCAGGGATGCTCAAGAGGGCAGAATTAGAGGAGCGCAGACATCTCGGGGGAATTTGTGGGGCTGGTGGAGATTACAGAGATAGGGAGGGGCGAGGCCATGGAGGGATTTGAAAACAAGGATGAGAATTTTGAAATCGCGACGTTGCTTAACCGAGAGTCAGTACAGGTCAGCGAGCACAGGGATGATGGGTGAGCGGGACCTGGTGCGAGTTAGGATACAGATAAGGACAACATTGGACAGTGAGTGGGAAAATGCTCACGTCAGAAGTGAGCCTCCGTTACAAGAGATGGATACTGGTGTTGTCTGTTCTGTAAGGTTATGAAAGTACCTTCAGATACAAATGTTCAGCTCCTCAGCTTGATAATCTCAATGGATGGAGGCTGAGGTAAATATAGTGAAGGTGGCTGAACTTGCTGGAAGAAAAGTGAGACTCCTCAGGAATGTTCAGTTCAGTTCCTTAGCACCTTCAGTGCTTTACAGCTCCTAAATTCAACTATTGATGACCTACTTAACTGTGTTAATTATATGGCCACAGTCGGAGGCTGAAGCAAGTTGCACACGGCAAGGTCCGACAAATTGCAGTGAAATACACGACCAATCTGTTTTTAAGGATGTTGATTGGGGGATAAATGTTGGCCAGAGCACCAGTCGAACTTCCTTGCTCTTTGAGAGAACAGATGGGTTCTACACTCATGGGGGAATCTAGAACTAGGGGCCATAGTTTCAGAATAAGGGGTCGCCCATTTAGAACTGAGATGAGGAGGAATTTCTTCTCTGAGAGTCTTAAAGCTGTGGAATTCTCTGCCCCCAAAGAGCTATGGAGGCTGGGTCATTGAATATATTTAAGGTGGAGATAGATAGATTTTTGATCGGTAAGGGAGTGAAGGGTTATGGGGAGCGGGTGGGGAAGTGGAGCTGAGTCCAAGATCAGATCAGCCATGATCTTATTAAATGGCAGAGCATTAAATGGAGGAGCAGGCTCGAGGGGCCAAATGGCTTACTCCTGCTCCTAATACTTATGTCTGTCCCACCCGCGACAGAGACTGTAATTCCCGTGTTGGACTGTTCAGTCGCCTGAGAACTCACTTTTGGAGTGGAAGCAAGTCTTCCTCGATTTCGAGGGACTGCCTATGATGATGATGATGTTCTTATGTCATCATCATCATAGGCAGTCCCTTGGAATCAAGGAAGACTTGCTTCCACTCTTAGAATGAGCCCTTAAGTGGCTGAACAGTCCAATACGAGAGCCACAGTCCCTGCCACAGGAGGGATGGACAGTTGTTGAGGGTAAGTGAGGGTGGGACAGGTTCTTTCCGCTGCCTGCGCCTGGTTTCTGCATGTTTTCGACTATGAGACTCGAGGAGCTCAGCACCCTCCCGGATGTACTTCCTCCACTTAGACCGGTCTTTGGCCAGGGACTCCCAGGTGTCAGTGGGGATGTTGCACTTTGTCAGGAAGGCTTTGAGGATGTCCTTATAACGTTTCCTCTGTCCACCCTTGGCTTGTTTGCCATGAAGGAGTTCCGAGTAAAGCGCTTGCTTTGGGAGTCTCGTGTCTGGCATGCGAACTATGTGGCCTGCCCAGTGGAGCTGATCGAATGTGGTCAGTGCTTCAATGCTGGGGATGTTGGCCTGGAGGAGGACACTAATGTTGGTGCGTCTGTCCTCCCAGGGGATTTGGCGGATCTTGCGGAGACATCGTTGGTGGTATTTCTCCAGCGACTTGAGGTGTCTACTGTACATGGTCCATGTCTCTGAGCCATACAGGCGGGCGGGTATTATTACAGCCCTGTAGACCATGAGCTTGGTGGTAGATTTGAGGGCCTGGTCATAAGAACATAAGAACATAAGAATTAGGAACAGGAGTAGGCCATCCAGCCCCTCGAGCCTGCTCCACCATTCAACAAGATCATGGCTGATCTGGCCGTGGACTCTTCGAACACTTTTTTCTTAGGGCGGCCAAAGGCTGCGCTGGTGCACTGGAGGCGGTGTTGAATCTCCTCATCAATGTCTGCTTTTGTTGATAAAAGGCTCCCGAGGTATGGGACATGATCTCCAGTGTCCAGGGCCGCGCTGTGGATCTTGATGACTGGGGGGGCAATGCTGTGCGGTGAGGACAGGCTGGTGGAGGACCTTTGTCTTACGGATGTTTAGCGTAAGGCCCATGCTTTCGTACGCCTCAGTAAATGCGTCGACTATGTCCTGGAGTTCAAGCCTCTGAATGTGCGCAGACGCAGGCGATGTTCTTGTATACATCTCATCCAAAAGGTAGAGCCTCTGGTAAAGCAGCATTCCCTCAGTGCTGAACTGAAGTATAGATTATGTGCTCAAGTCTCTGGAGTCAGACTTGAACCCATGACTTTTGAATTCGAGGCAAGAATGCTACCAATGAGCCAGGGCTGACATCTGCATTTACAGTCTGTGTTCACGGGGTCAAAGGATAAGGGAGGGTGTAGGGCGGGCCATCAACCTTCTGCCTTTGCCACCGGAAAAAAACAGTAGATCGGGAATCCAGAAGAAATGTCTTTACCCAAGGAGCAGTGAGAAAGTGGAACTCACTACCACAGGGAATGGTTGAAGCGAATAGTATCGATGCATTTAAGGGGAGGCTAGGCAGGTATATGAGGGAGAAGGGAATAGAGGGTTATGTTGATAGATTTAGATGAGGAAAGACAGGCGGAGGCTCGAGTGGAGCATAAACACCGGCATGGACTGGTTGGGCTGAAATGGCCTATTTCTGTGTCGTATATTCTGTGTAATCCTATGTACAAACTGGATAGCTCTTCGAAAGAGCTGGTGTGGACTCAACTGGGTGAATGGCCTCCTTCCGTGCTGTACTATTGAATGAATCTATGACCGTTAATGCCCAGTGTCTATAGCTGGACGGCAGAAATCAGTCGTTGAGATTAGGAAATTGCAGGAGCTGCCATTTGCATACCTTAATGAAGCTGTAGAACATTATGTGCGAGGACATCGTCTGCTAATGTAAAAGAGCCCGGGGGAAATCGCGCGGCGTGTGACTACAGCTGGTGTCCCGTTTCCTGGCCCCGCTTGTCTGAATCCTTCAGGCGGGACCCATTCCACCAAGCTAGAAAATCTGTTTTAAAACAGGAATGAGGTAAAATCCCCAATGACTGCAAATTGGACCAATCAGCTCAACGCATTCATGTTTCCATAGAAACCTGGAATCTCATCATCACAGCACCTGTTGGATGAAGAGCATTGCCGGTATTAATCCCTCTCCCTGACATTAGTCCTGAAATTGCCTTTTAATAGTTTAGTCAATCATCATCATAGGCAGTCCCTTGAAATCGAGGAAGACTTGCTTCCACTCTCACAGTGAGTTGTCAGGTGACTGTACAGTCCAATACGGGAATTACAGTCTCTGTCACGGGTGGGACAGACAGTGGTTGAAGGAAAGGGTGGGTGGGGAGTCTGGTTTGCCGCACGCTTCTTCCGCTGCCTGCGCTTGTTTTCTGCTTGCTCTCGGCGATGAGACTCGAGGTGCTCAGCGCCCTCCCGGATGCTCTTCCTCCACTTAGGCTGGTCTTTGGCCAGGGACTCCCAGGTGTCGGTGGGGATGTTGCACTTTATCAAGGAGGCTTTGAGGGTGTCCTTGAAACGTTTCCTCTGCCCACCTGGGGCTCGTTTGCCGTGCAGGAGTTCTGAGTAGAGCGCTTGCTTTGGGAGTCTTGTGTTGGGCATGTGGCCCGCCCAGCGGAGCTGGTCGAGTGTGGTCAGTGCTTCAATGCTGGGGATGTTGGCCTGATCGAGAACACTGACGTTGGTGCGTTTATCCTCCCAGGGGATTTACAGGATCTTGCGGAGACATCGTTGGTGGTATTTCTCCAATCTATAGGCTCTTGACCTAAACTCATGGTTTAAACTAACACACTGAAATGAATGCCAATCATAACGGGTCTACTACCTGCAGGCATCTTGACACTTCAAAGCGGCTGATAAGGGCTATAAATTCTACAAGGATACCCTATTTTCAGAGGCTCCGTGCTGACGGTTGACAGCGATGGAAACTCTGACCCACCCCCTCCCCCGCCCCTCACCCACCTGATTCACGTTGTGCATGATTTTTTTCCGATGGGCGATAGTTTGGGGAAATGAAAAGATCTTATTGCAGGCATTACTTACAGGAAAGATGTGATTGCACTAGAGAGGGTGCAGAGGAGATTTACAAGGATGTTGCCTGGACTGGAGAGTTTTAGCTATGAGGAAAGATTGGAGAGGCTGGGGTTGTTTTCTTTGGAGCAGAGGAGGCTGAGGGGGAGACCTTATTGAGGTGAATAAAATTATGAGGGGTCCAGATAGAGTGAGTAGGAAGGACCTGTTTCCCTTACAGAGGAGTCAACAACCAGGAAGCATCAATTTAAAGTTATTGGTAGGAAGTGTAGAGGGATTTTGAGGGGATATTTTTCACCCGGAGGGTGGTGGGGGTCTGGAACTCACTGCCTGAAAGGATGGTAGAGGCAGAAACCCTCATCCCATTTAAAAAGTACTTGGATATGCACTTGAAGTGCCGCAACCTACAGGGCTATGGACCAAGAACTGGAAAGTGGGATTAGGCTGGATAGCTTTTGGTTGGCCGGCGTGGACACGATGGGTCGAAATGGCCTCCTTCCCTGCTGTAAATTTCTATGATTCTATTGTGCAATGCACATTACCGAGTGAGAATTGTGCCAATTGGGTCACATCCCTAAAGCCCTCCAGAAATGGCCCTGGCCTGCTTCAGGGTGCTTCCGAAGCAAGTTTGTTGCTTGATTGAATGTTGACGTGTCTTTGGGCAGTGAGCATTTCTCTGTCTGTGCATTAAAACACCTCGCACACTTTTAATCCCCTCCCGCCACATTAGTGCTTTTTTGGCAAAACCATCATGTTGCTAAGGTAGGCTTTTCTGGGTCCTTGGCAGTTACTGCAGCACATCTTGCCTCGAACCAAGTTGAGTTACTCAATCTTTTTGGGTATTGAGTGTCAATGGTCTCGGTGGGGCCAGTTACAGCACTCATGAGAGACGCTGTCCTTTGCTTGATCTCTCACTCCTTTGGAGCTTCCCTGGCGATGACTGTGAAGGTGCTACTCGCTCCATGGTGCTCTATGCTTGAGCACGTTGTCAGCTGTGGCTCAGTGGGTAGCACTCTTGCCTCTGGGTCAGAAGGTTGCGGGTTCAAGTCCCACTCCAGGGACTCGAGCACAAAAATCTAGGCTGACACTCCAGTGCAGCGCTGAGGGAGTGCTGCACTGTTGGAGGTGCCATGTTTTGGATGAACTGAGGCCCCTCTGCCCTCTCAGTTGGACATTAAAGATCCCATGGCACTATTTTAAAGATGAGCAGGGGAGTTACCCCCGGTGTACTGGCCAATATTTATCCCTCAATCAATACAACAAAAACATATTATCACATTGCCGTTTGTGGGAGCTTGCTGTGCACAAATTGGCTGCCGCGTTTCCTACATAATAACAGTGCCTGCACTGCAAAAAAGTACTTAATTGGCTGTACAGCACTTTGGGACGTCCGGCGGTCGTGAAAGGCACTATATAAATGCACGCCGTTCTTTCTATTGGATGATCCTGGACTGTCAGTCAAACATCCTTTTGTTTAGCAATCTCTAATATTTTTAAATCAGTACTAAAGGAAAGGGTGCAAAAAAAATGAAAATATTGCCCAATTATTTTTATTCATGCCCCTATTATTTTTCTCCTGGGTTGCTTGCAGGAGTGTCCAGTAGATTAATTTTGAATTCCTTATAGAGTCCGAGGACAATCTCGAAGCATTGACAACCCGAGTGTTCAAGACAGCATGACACTCAGAAGGCTGATACCTGAATTATTAGTCAATCATCTGTGAGGCTGACATAATTTTTCAATCATTAAGGCGCATTTTCAAATGCCAGTAAACAAAGCTTTATTTACTGCCAGCCAGCATGATATCTGGCCCTTCCATACAGTACTTAGGAAATATAAATTGAAAGTTGATCATTTTTTTTTTCTTTTTATATATCATCAATTTCTTTTGTTACACAAGGTGGGGTGCATTGAAGCCTTTCTTGCTAGGCCACATGAGGACCAGCACTGACTTGCACTGCAGTTGCAATAATCCCCTGTATATTGTCAGTATGGCTTGCTACTGACTGGAACAGATGACCGAGAATACTAAAGGTTGCGATCACAGTAGGGGGAAGGGACGCTGGTAGTCTGGTCGCTATGGCAACTCTGCGTTTTTCATGTAATGAGGAAAGACACTAAAGCCCCTTTATTAAATTCACTAGCGTAGAAACCGACAGGATACGTTTCATGTCATTTAATAAAAAATCTTGCATCATTTAGTTTGTTGCTGGAGATTTATTTAACAATAGATTTTTACGCAGCGAGTGGTTAGGATCTAGAATGCACTACCTAGCAGAGTGGTTCTGTTACTGGACCAGTAATCCAGAGGCCTGGACTAATTATCCGGGGATGGGAGTTCAAATCCCATCACGGCAGCTGGAGGGGGGGGGGATTTAAATTCAGTTAATTAAATAAATCTGGAATTAAAAAGCTAGTACCCTGTATCACTAATGGTAACCATGAAACTACTGGATTATCGCAAAAACCCATGTGATTCGCTAATATCCTTTAGAGAAGGAAATCTGCTGTCTTTACCTGGTCTGGCCTTCATGTGACACCAGACCTACAGGTTGACTCCTAACTGTCCTCTGTGGTTCAAGAAGGTGGCTCACCACCACCTTCTCAGGGCAATTAGGGATGGGCAATAAACGCCGGCCTTGCCAGCGACGCCCACATCCTGTGAATGGAAAAGAAAAAGAGTGGCGGAGGCAGATTCAATCGTGGCTTTCTAAAGGCAATTGGATAAGTACCCGAAGAAGAAAAATGTACAGCGCTACAGGGAAAGGGCGGGGGAGTGGGACTAGCTGAAGTGCTCTTGCAGAGAGCCGGCACGGGCTGGACGGGCCGAGTGACCTCCGACTGTGCTGTAAACATTCTATGAGAGTTTGGATTTCATGGCGACGCATTTGTAGCTGATGAAAAATTACTCAATAGTTTCTCAACTGGTTTTGAGAACATTACAGCTGTGAATTGTGCAGTGAAATTCGCAATGTGCGAGATGCAGATGTATTTTCACCTGTCATAGATTGGAGTAAAGATTCCTCCTGCCTCGGAGGTAAACCATTATGCAAATTTATGTACATCATTACTCTGAACTGTGTATGAGCTGAATTTTAATCTGATACCATATAAGTGGCAGAATATTCATGTTGGATATTTTCCAGTTAGATTTGGCTTGTGTGCAAACTGGCTTAGCATGTGAGGAGTGAAAACGTTGGAATTATTTTAGAAGTGCCTGGATGGGGTGCTGGGGTTGGGGGTAGGTCGGGGTGGGGGGTAGGTGTGGGGGGGAGGGGGTGTGGAACTGAAGGAATTTTCTGGAAAGATGAGCTGAGGCAGACCAGATGGCCTGCTCCATCTGACAACGAGGAATAATTTGACATCCCAGCAACAGTTCACAGTTATTGCTGCTGGGATATTCCCATTCGTCTGAACTCGGCTGTGGCCATTGCTTTGGTTAGGCTGGAGGTACCTGCTCTTGGTTGGGGTGAAGAGGTGAGAATGTGAAACTCATTACCACACGGTAGATGCCTTTAAAGGGGAAGCTGGATGAGTGCGCGAGGGAGAAAGAAAGACTTGCATTTATACAAAGCAAAAGAATTGGGAGCAGGAGTAGGCCATTCGGCCCCTCGAACTAGCTCAGCCATTCACTGAGATCATGGCTGATCTTCGATCTTAACTCCACTTTCCGGCCCGATCCCTTGATTCCCCTCGAGTCCAAAAATCTATCTATCTCTGTTTTGAATATACTCAACGACTGAGCAACGGTGGGTGAGACTGGTTTGCAGCGCGTTCCTTCCGCTGCCTGCGCTTGACCTCTTCACGCTCTCGGCGTTGAGATTCGAAGAGCTCAACGCCCTCCCGGATGCACTTTCTCCACTTAGGGCGGTCTTCGGCCAGGGACTCCCAGGTGTCAGTGGTGATGTCACACTTTATCAGGGAGGCTTTGAGGGTGTCCTTGTAACGTTTCTGCTGCCCACCTTTGGCTCGTTTGCCATGAAGGAGCTGCACATAAAGCATTTGCTTAGGGAGTCTCGTGTCTGGCATGCGAGCCATGTGGCCTGCCCAGCGAAGCTGATCGAATGTGGTCAGTGCTTCAATGCTGGGGATGTTAGCCTGGACGAGGACAGTGATGTTGGTGCGCCTGTCCTCCCAGGGGATTGACAATATTCATTCCTCAGTCAAGGACACGATGGGCTGAATGGCCTCCTTCTGTGCTGTAAATTTCTATGATCAACATCACGAAAAGCAGAATGTCTGCTCATTATTGCTGTTTGTGGGAGCTTGCTGTGCGCAAATTGGCTGCCGTGTTTCCTACCTTCTAACAGTGACTGCACTCCAAAAAGTTCTTCATTGGCTGTAAAGCACTTTGGGACGTCCTGAGGTTATGAAAGGCGTCATATAAATGCAAGCTTTTTTATTCTATATAACAGGTAGGAGGACGCATGCATAAATATATCGTATTTATGGTTATTTTATAAAAGATAGATAATCATCATCATCATCAAAGATAGATAGCTATTGGTAGAAGACAACACCTTCCTTATAAATATGAATTTTACAAAAATGCTAATTCCCCCCCTCCCCCCCCCCTGTTTTTTCAATCAATAGTTCTTGTTGCTTTAGTCCCTCACAGGTTTGTTGAGCTGAGCGGCAGTACGGTGTGTATTAAAGGGCTGGCTGCTGTGAGCGTAACTCTTTAACTGTGATTATGCACAGAGGGAGGAACAATTGCACAACTAGTGCCTGCTGCTCCTGTTGCATCAACATCACTGGTGTTCTGTGATGGACGGTCTGGAGTGTCGGCTGCCCCAAGATTTCCCAATACTATGGGCTCAATTTTCCCCAAAGCATTTTTTTGACGTACTTTGAAGAGTTACGCACGATTTTTGGGGGCCTAAGTACGCCAAAAAAAAAATGTTCTAAGCTTCCCCGTTGGCTCTCTTCATTTTGGCGTGGCCTAACCTGTCCTTTAGTTTTGGCGGTGGAGCCTTGATCTGCGGTAAAAATATCGGGCTGCCATGGTAACCAGGGACACAATGCGAGCTGAGGCTACAAAGTGAAGCATACAGCCAGCTCCCAACACATTAAAAGAATCGAAAAACACATAGCAGCAACTTAGCTCCAACTCTCTCTCTCTCTCTCTCTCTCTCTCACTCTCTCCATGGAACCGGACAGCCTTCGGGTGGGGTTGGAGGTAAGTTGCTGTTACGTGTTTTAGAATTCTCTCAGTGTGTCCGGGCATCTGCTGCACCCCTTTCCTTACCTGCGGTGATTTCCTTAACTCTAGGGAAGGTTTTTCTGGAGCGGCCACATACGCTGGCCTAATCACAACTGGAGTAACTCTCAGCTTCCCTAAATGGCGTAGGTGGCTGGTTACGCCCTCTTCGGCTGAAAAAAAAAACTGACTTAAAAAATTCGTAACTGAGTTACGCTGGTGCAAATTGATTGGGGACTTAGGCCAAAAAAAAGCAACCTGCTCCAAAAAAACGGTGCAAATCACTGGTGAAAATTGAGCCCAATGGTAGCACAACTAAAATTCCCGATCACGGAAGGAGGCCATTCTTCCCATCGTGTCCGTGCTGGCCGAAAAAGAGCTATCCAGCCTAATCCCACTTTCCACCTCTTGGTCCGTAGCCTTGTGGGTTATGTCACTTCAAGTACTTTTTAAGTGCGCTGAGGGTTTCTATCTCTACCATCCTTTCAGACAGTGTCTTCCAGACCTCCCCCACCCTCTGGATGAAAACATTTCTCAAATCCCCTCTTATCCTTCCACCAATTACTTTAAATCTATGGATTTGTCACGACTCCAGCAAATCTAGAGATTAGAAGATTAGAATTGTTCCCCACAGTGTAATAGATATGTAGCATATATGTCCAGGTTGGATAGTGTCATGCTGAATAAATCCTTTGAAAAGCAATTGGACCTGGTGATGGAAGTGATTGAAATGTATAAAAGGAAGACTTGCAGTTATATAGCGCTTTTCAGCACCACCAGACGTCTCAAAGCACTTTACAGTCAATGAAGTACATTTTGAAGTGTAGTCACTGATGTAATGTAGGACACGCAGCAGTCAATTTACGCACAGCAAGCTCCCACAAACAGCAATAATGAGCAGATAATCTGTTTTTAGTGTTGTTGATCATAGAAATTTACAGCACAGAAGGAGGCCATTCAGCCCATCGTGCCCGTGATTGGGGGATAAATATTGGCTAAGGCACCGGGGATAACTTCCCTGCTCTTCTTCGAAATAGTGGCCATGGGATCTTTTATGTCCACCTGAGAGAGCAGACGGGGCCTCGGTTTAACGTCTCATCCGAAAGACAGCAGCTCCGACTGTGCAGCACTCCCTCAGCACTGCACTGGAGTGTCAGCCTCAATTTGTGTGCTCAGTCCCTGGAGTGGGACTTGAAACCACAACCTTTGGACTCTGAGGCGAGAGTGCTACCCACTGAGCCACGGCTGACAGTGAATATAGGTATGTTAAATATAGATTCAGATAAACCAACAATGTGAGGAGCACTGTGTGACGTCATGTCTGATGCAATCATAAATATTAATTTGTGGAATATAACCGGGCAAGCGGAATACGATACATTTCTGGGCTGTTTTTGTACAATGTAGGAATGAAATTCAGATTTAGGGATAAAATGCGGAGAATTTCCTGTTCTTGGAAGTGCGACCTCTAGGACTCAATTCTTTTGAAGCGTTAGATAAACGAGGAAGAGTCCATGACTGTAAAATTAGACACATTCTTCTAAGGGACAGACTTGATGGCCTGACTGATACTTCCTTGTAATGTAACAACAACGCCCTTTAAATATTGCCGAGATGTTGTGCGTATAGATTTTTTGTGAAATAATTGGCAGTTGATTGCAAGGAAATTGTAGATATTTCCAACCCTGAAATAATCATCAGTAACTGAAAAACAAACTCAGTGCTGATCCCGCGATAATGTAGACAGTTCCGACATACAGATAGACACTGTTCAATAAAGGCCCGGAACTTGAAATCCTGGCGATGGCGATTTGATAGCGTTCGCTGTCACTCGCCTTTAAAGACATACCGCAACTTCAGGATTTATCGCATGCGTAACCTGACACGGAAATCCAGAAGTTGTGGTCTGTCGTTCATTGCTCCTCCAAAAGCTACGCTGTGGAAACACCCCACCCCCACCCCAAACCCGACCCACCCCATTCCCCCACCGCCACGCCACCCCACCCCAACCCAACCCCAAACCCACCTCACTCCCAACCCCAAACCCAACCCACTCCACTCCCCCACTCCCCACCCCAACCCAACCTCCACCCAAACCCCAACCCAACCCCCACCCCATCGCCACTCCACTCCCCCACCCCCAACCCCAACCCCAACCCACCTCAACCCCAAACCCAACCCAACCCCCACCCCATCACCACTCCACTCCCCCACCCCAAACCCCAACCCACCCCAACTCCAAACCCAACTCAACCCAACCCCCACCCCATCGCCACTCTACTCCCCCCACCCCAACCCACCCCAACCCCAAACCCAACCCACCCCACTCCCCCACCACCACCCCAACCCAACCCCCACCCCATCGCCACTCTACTCCCCCCACCCCAACCCCCATCCCAACCCACCCCAACTCCAAACCCAACCCAACCCCCACCCCATCGCCACTCCACTCCCCCACCCCCAACACCAACCCACCTCAACCCCAAACCCAACCCAACCCCACCCCACTCCCCCACCACCACCCCAACCCACCCCACTCCCCCACCGCCACCCCAACCCAACCCAGCCCCCACCCCATTGCCACTCCACTCCCCCAACCCCACCCCACCCCACTCCCCCACCGCCACCCCAACCCACCCCACTCCCCCACCGCCACCCCAACCCAACCCAGCCCCCACCCCATCGCCACTCCACTCCCCCACCCCAACCCCAATCCACTCCAACCCAACTCCCACCCGAACCCCAAATCCAATCCACCTTGGGGGAAAAAAAAACAGTAAAAGAGAATATTATTTGAATGGGGAGAAATTACAACATGCTGCGGTGCAGAGGGACCTGGGGGTCCTTGTGCATGAATCCCAAAAAGTTAGTTTGCAGGTGCAGCAGGTAATCAGGAAGGCGAATGGAATGTTGGCCTTCATTGCGAGAGGGATGGAGTACAAAAGCAGGGAGGTCCTGCTGCAACTGTACATAGTATTGGTGAGGCTGCACCTGGAGTACTGCGTGCAGTTTTGGTCACCTTACTTAAGGAAGGATATACTAGCCTTGAAGGGGGTACAGAGACGATTCACTAGGCTGATTCCGGAGATGAGGGGGTTACCTTATGATGATAGATTGAGTAGACTGGGTCTTTACTCGTTGGAGTTCAGAAGGATGAGGGGTGATCTTACAGAAACATTTAAAATAATGAAAGGGATAGACAAGATAGAGGCAGAGAAGTTGTTTCCACTGGTCGGGAAGACAAGAACTAGGGGGCACAGCCTCAAAATACGGGGGAGCCAATTTAAAACTGAGTTGAGAAGGAATTTCTTCTCCCAGAGGGTTGTGAATCTGTGAAATTCTCTGCCCAAGGAAGCAATTGAGGCTAGCTCATTGAATGTTTTCAAGTCACAGATAGATAGATTTTTAATCAATAAGAGAATTAAGGGTTACGGGGAGCGGGCGGGTAAGTGGAGCTGAGTCCACGGCCAGATCAGCCATGATCTTTTTGAATGGCGGAGCAGGCTCGAGGGGCTAGATGGCCTACTCCTGTTCCTAATTCTTATGTTCTTATGTATTATCCCAACCCTCCCCACCCCATTGCCACTCCACTCACCCACAGCCAACCCACCTCACCCCAAACCCAACCCCACCCCCACCTCCACCAACCCCCAAACCCACCCCCACTCCAGCACCACCCCTACCCAACCCAACCCACTCCCACCTCAACCCCACCCCAACCCAACCCACCCCCACCCCCAATCCAACCCACCCCCACCCCCAATCCAACCCACTCCAACCCTCACCCCACTCCAACCCTCACCCCACCCCAACCCTCAACCCCAACCCAACCCAACCTAACTCACCCCAAACCACCTCAACCCCAACCCAACCCAACCAACCCCACTCCACCCCATCCCCCCACCCCATCCCCAACCCACCCCACCCCCAACCCAACACACCCTACCCCCAACCCAACCTAACTCACGCCAAATCACCCCAACCCTAACCCAACCCTAACCCCACCCCAAACCACCCCACCCCATCCCCAACCCACCCCACCCCCAACCCAACACACCCTACCCCCAACCCAACCTAACTCACTCCAAATCACCCCAACCCTAACCCCACCCCAAACCACCCCACCCCCACCCTAACCTCAACCCTAACCTCAGCCCACGCCCAACCCACCCCACCCCCAACCCAACCTAACGTACTCCAAATCATCCCAACCCAAACCCAACCCTAACCCAACCCCACCCCAACCCAACCCACCCCACCCCACCCCCACCCTAACCTCAGCCCACCCCCAACCCACTCCACCCCCACCCCTCCTTAATCCACCCCACCTTAATCCACCCCAACCCACCCCACACCAGTCCCCCACCCCATCCCAAAGTAATACCAAAAAAAAATCTTTTTTAACTTTGTTCATGATATTTCAGCATCTACCTTTTGTAAAATAACATTATTTCACGCCCTGTAATTTTTTAAAAATCCATTGATTATTAGTTCTTTCTGTTTCCTGGTTTGCTGTCTCTGGGAATTCTGCATTGTGATTCACTGCCTAGACACAGCAGCTCGCGCTGTGGGATTCCCACTAAACGATGCTGTTTTCAGCTGCCCGTCGGAAAAGCCGAGCTTCTCGCCGCAGCGATCGCGAGACCTTTGAGGGAAGCTTCCTTCCGAGGCCAATGGCGAGCGCCTTTGATTGGCCGCAGACCAGCAATTGCGGGCCAATAGCCTGGGCGAGCTACTGATTTGAAGATTTGCACGTCTGATTCCTTTCTCTCCCTCACCTTCTCTAACAGCCTGCTTGGCTGTAAGCCAAGGGAATCAGACGTGCAAATCTTCAGCTGCAGCTCATGAAG
Source organism: Pristiophorus japonicus (assembly GCF_044704955.1). Taxonomy (NCBI): domain Eukaryota; kingdom Metazoa; phylum Chordata; class Chondrichthyes; family Pristiophoridae; genus Pristiophorus; species Pristiophorus japonicus. The sequence goes on along the minus strand of NC_091977.1, from coordinate 522,433,111 downwards.
TGGAGCAGCCGGAGTCGGGCGGTGGTTTATTTTGAGTCAAGTTAATGAAGTAGGAACTGCTCGCTCAGTTTTGGCTGGAGTTTAAAGGGAAAAGTCTAACAATAGACACAAAGCAATGTTGGCAGTTTTAAAGATGTAGAGAAAGTGGTTATTAACGCATCCTAATGAAGTCCTTTGTAAGCAGCTTATAATTTCTGTGCACGTTTGTATAAAATGAGAGTTATTTTGTGTCTATTTTGTGATTATTAGTGACAATTAGCGTATATGTTCGTGTCAGCAAGAAGCTAGAATTGAAGCAAATTGTGTGGTTAAATAATTTACCGCATGCATAATATTGTATAAATATACAGCATGTATAATATTTTATATATTACATAGGATTACATAGGATATACGGCACAGAAACTGGCCATTTGGCCCAACCACTCCATGCCGGCGTTTATGCTCCACTCGAGCTTCCTCCCGTCTTTCCTCATCTAAATCGATCAGCGTAACCCTCTATTCCCTTCTCCCTCATGTACCTGCCTAGCCTCTACCACTCCCTGTGGTAGCGAGTTCCACATTCTCACCATTCTCTGCTTAATTCCCTATTGGATTTCTTGGTGACTATCTTATATTGATGGCCTCTAGTTATGCTCTTCCCCACAAGTGGAAACATTCTCTCTGTATCCACTCTATCAAAACTTTTATAATTTTAAAGACCTCTATTGGGTCACCCCTCAGCCTTTTTTTTTTACAAGAGAAAAGAGACCCAGCCTGTTCATCCTTTCCTGATATGTATACCCTCCCATTTCTATATAGCAGGTATGATATTTTATATATATAGCATGTATAATATCTTATAAATCTATAGCATCTATAAGTTGATGGGAAAGTTTGTTCCAAGGGAAGACTTGTTCAATCGCTGATAACTAACTTGCATTTCTCCAGTGCTTGTTGCGTACACAGCGTGGTGAATATCGAGAGGGCAGAAGACAGGACAGAGAAGCGAATGGAGTCAGCAGGGGGTGAAAACACCTGTCACGACCACTGGACATACCACAGCCAATTAAATACTTTTGGAGTGTAGTCACTGTTATCATGTAGGAAACGCGGCAGCCAATTTGCACACAGCAAGCTCCCACAAACAGCAATGTGATAATGACCAGATAATCTGTTTAGGTGATGTAGATTGCGGGATAATTCTGGCCCAGGACACCGGGGATAAACTTCCCTGCTCTTCATCGAAATAGCACGTGAGATCTTTTACGTCCGCCCGAGAGGGCAGATGGGGGTCTCAGTTTATCATCTCGTTCGAACGATGACAACTCCGACAGTGCAGCTCTCCCCTCAGCACTGTGCTGGAGTGTCAGCCTAGATTCGTCATCATAGACAGTCCCTCGGAATTGAGGCAGACTTGCTTCCGCTCTTAAAACGGGTCCTTAGGTGGCTGAACAGCACTGCGCTGGAGTGTCAACCTAGATTGAGCAAGTGAAGGTGACGAGCCGAAGCTGGGGGCTCATAGCTGGGTGCGGGAACTGAAAAAGGATGTCTTCGCTTTGATCAGTATTACGTTGGACAAGGTTTAGGTTGATCCAGGTCTTTGGTCAGCTAGGCAGCCTGAGAGTGCAGCAACAGAAGTGTGTTCAATGGAGGAGGTGATGCTGAGCTCAATATATTCAGCATTACCCAATGCGTACTTATGAACGAAACACTACTGTTTTATGGACCTGACTCCTGGCCATTACTGTGCTAAATATAATTTATGACAAAAACAATAGCCAGAGTTTCATATGCTCTCTCAAATAGTTAGAGGTGTCATTAAATTGCTATTTTTATTGGGTAATGGGACAGCCATACAGCCACTGTGCCCAGTGTTACTTTAGCCATATAACAGGGTGGATTATTTATTAGCCCTCAGACTATTATCATAAGAGAAGTGTCATTACATTCAGTAATGAAGCAATTAACTTAAGAGATTCGTTATTTTTTAAATCGAAAAACAAAAAATGCTGGAAATACTCAGCGGGTCAGGCAGCATCTGTGGAGAGAGAAACAGAGTTAGTGTTTCAGGTCGATGACCCTTCGTCAGAACTGGAAAAAGTTAGAGATGTAACAGGTTTTTAAGCAAGTGTTAGGGGCAGGGAAAATGGGGAGGGGAGGAAAGAACAAGAGGGAAGGTCTGTGATAGGGTGGAAGGCAGGAGAGACTAGAGAGACAAAAGGGATGATGGTGCGAGGCAAAAGGAGATGGTAATGGGACAAGTTAAGAAACAAAAGATGAGTCTAGATAGGGTGTAAATGAAGATGGCAGAATCATCGACAGCTGCCGTGGGAAAGAGAAAAAAACATGACAAAAAGAAAAAAATAATTTCATTATAAGCATGTGCTGTTAGAGTTCTTTTTATAATAGTGCATCATTTTATCTCATTTCATTTTCTATTTAATGTAACAGTCCACCACTAAGGCCACCTACTTCAATCTACATAAGATTGTCCACTTGTGCCCTTACCTAACACTCTCTTCCTCTCGCAATAGTGAAATCCCCATCCTTGCTTTCGAATTTCTCCGCAGTCTCACTCCTGCGTACCTACAACAACAACTTGTATTTACATAGCGCCTTTAATGTGGTAAAATGCCCCAAGGCACCTCACAGGAGTGCCATAAAGCAAAATTTGACACAGAGCCACATAAGAATAAATTAGGGCAGATGACCAAAAGCTTGGTCAAAAAGGTAGGGTTTAAGGAGCGTCTTAAAGAAAGAAAGAGAGTTAGGGAGGGAATTCCATAGTTTAGGGCCTGGGCAACTAAAGGCACGGCCACCAATAGTTGAGCGATTAAAATCAGGGATAATCAAGAGGTCAGAATTCGAGGAGCACAGATATTGTGGCGGGCTGAGTGGCTAGAGATTACAGAGATGGGAGGGGGCGAGACCATGTAGGGATTTGAAAACAAGGATGAGAATTTTAAATCCGGGAGTCAATGTAGGTCAGCGAGCACAGGGGTGCTGGATGAATGGGACTTGGTGCAAGTTAGGACACAGGTAGCCGAGTTTTGGATGACCTCATTTTTATGTAGGGTAGAATGTGGGAGGCCAGAGGATTAGGAAACCTTTAAAAACCAGCAAAGTACGACTAAAAAAATAATAGAGAGGGAAGATAGATTATGGAAGTAAACTAGCAAAAAATATAAAAACAGAGTGTAACAGTTTCTAAGGTACATCAAGAGGAAGAAAGTAGCTAAAGTAAACATCGGTCTCTTAGAGGATGAGACTGGGGAATTAATAATGGAAAATAGGCAAATGTCAGAGACTTTAAACAAATATTTTGTATCAATCTTCATGGTAGAAGACACAAAAACATCTCAATATGGATAATCCAGGGTCTATAGGGAGGGAAGATCTTAAAACAATCACTATCACTAAAGAAAAAGTACTTGGTAAAATAATGGGACTAAAGGTGGACAAGTCCTCTGGACCTGATGGCTTGCATCCTAGGGTCTTAAAAGAAGTGACTGCAGAGATAATGGATGCTTTGGTTGTAATCCACCAAAATTCCCTGGATTCTGGTGAGGTCCCAGCGGATGGGAACATCGCAAAAGTAACACCCTTATTTAAAAAAAGAGGCAAACAGAAAGCAGAAAACTATAGATCAATTAGCCTAACATCTGTCATTAGGAAAATACTGGAGTCTATTATTAAGGAAGCAGTAGCAAGACATTTGGAAAAGCATAATACAGTCAAGCAGAGTCAGCATGGTTTTATGAAAGGGAAATCATGTTTGACAAATTTGTTGGAGTTCTTTGAGGATGTAACGAGCAGGGTGGATAAGGGGGAACCAGTGGATGTGGTGTATTTGGATTTCCAGAGGCATTCGATAAGGTGCCACATAAAAGGTTACTAGACAAAATAAAAGTTCACGGGGTTGGGTGTAATATATTAGCATGGATAGAGGATTGGCTAATTAACAGAAAACAGAGAGTGGAGATAAATGGGTCATTTTCTGGTTGGCAAACAGTAACTAGTGGGGTGCCACATGGATCAGTGCTGGGTCCTCAACTATTTACAATCTGTATTAATGATTTGGATGAAGGGACCGAGTGTAACGTAGCCAAGTTTGCTGATGATACAAAGATGGGTGGGAAAGCAAGTTGTGAGGAGGACATAAAAAATCTGCAAAGAGATATAGACAAGTTAAGTGAGTGGGCAAAAATTTGGCCGATGGAGTATAATAGAAACATAGAAACATAGAAAATAGGTACAGGAGTAGGACATTCAGCCCTTCGAGCCTGCACCACCATTGAATAAGATCATGGCTGATCATTCCCTCAGTACCCCTTTCCTGTTTTCTCTCCATACCCCTTGATCCCTTTAGCCGTAAGGGCCATATCTAACTCCCTATTGAATATATCCAATGAACTGGCATCAACAGCTCTCTGCGGTAGGGAATTCCACAGGTTAACAACTCTCTGAGTGAAGAAGTTTCTCCTCATCTCAGTCCTAAATGGCCTACCCCTTATCCTAAGACTGTGGCCCCTGGTTCTGGACTTCCCTATCATCGGGAACATTCTTTCCGCATCTAACCTGTCCAGTCCCGTTAGAATCTTGTAAGTTTCTATGAAATCCCCTCTCATCCTTCTAAACTCCAGTGTATAAAGGCCCAGTTGATCCAGTCTCTCCTCATATGTCAGTTCAGCCATCCCGGGATTCAGTCTGGTGAACCTTCGCAGCACACCCTCAATAGCAAGAATGTCCTTCCTCAGATTAGGAGACCAAAACTGAACACAATATTCCAGGTGAGGTCTTACCAAGGCTCTGTACAACTGCAGTAAGACCTCCCTGCTCCTATATTCAAATCCCCTAGCTATGAAGGCCAACATACCATTTGCCGCCTTCACCGCCTGCTGTACCTGCATGCCAACTTTCAATGACTGATGTACCATGACACCCAGGTCTCGTTGCACCTCACCTTTTCCTAATCTGCTGCCATTCAGATAATATTCTGCCTTCGTGTTTTTGCCCCCAAAGTGGATAACCTCACATTTATCCACATTATACTGCAATCTGCCATGCATTTGCCCACTCACCTAACATGTCCAAGTCACCCTGCAGCCTTTTAGCGTCCTCCTCACAGCTCACACCGCCACCCAGTTTAGTGTCACCTGCAAACTTGGAGATATTACACTCAATTCCTTCATCTAAATCATTAATGTATATTGTAAAGAGCTGGGGTCCCAGCACTGAGCCCTGCAGCACTCCACTAGTCACTGCCTGCCATTCTGAAAAGGACCCGTTTATTCCTACTCTCTGCTTCCTGTCTGCCAACCAGTTTTCTATCCACGTCAGTACATTACCCCCAATACCACGTGCTTTGATTTTGCACATCAATCTCTTGTGTGGGACCTTGTCAAAAGCCTTTTGAAAGTCCAAATACACCACATCCACTGGTTCTCCCTTGTCCACTCTACTAGTTACATCCTCAAAAAATTCCAGAAGATTTGTCAAGCATGATTTCCCTTTCATAAATCCATGCTAATGTGGGAAAGTGTGAAGTTATCCACTTTGGCAGAAAAAATAAAAAAGCAAATTATTATTTAAATGGCAAAAATTACAAAATGCTGCAGAGAGACCTGGGGGTCCTTGTGCATGAAACACAAAAAGTTAATATGCAGGTACAGCAAGTAATCAGGAAGGCAAATGGAATGTTGGCCTTTATTGCAAGGGGGATGGAGTATAAAAGCAGAGAAGTCCTGCTACAACTGTACAGGGTATTGGTGAGGCCACACCTAGAGTATTGCGTACAGTTTTGGTCTCCGTATTTAAGGACGGATATAGTTGCATTAGGGACAGTTCACAGAAGGTTCACTAGGTTGATTCCTGAGATGAAGGGGTTGACTTATGAAGAAAGGCTGAGCAGGTTGGACCTATACTCATTGGAATTCAGAAGAATGAGAGGTGATCTTATTGAAACATATAAGATAATGAAGAGGCTCGACAAGGTAGATGCAGAGAGGCTGTTTCCCCTCGTGAGGGCATAGTTTCAGAATAAGGGGTCGCTCATGCAGAACTGAGATGAGGAGGAATTTCTTCTCTGAGTTGTAAATCTGTGGAATTCTCTGCCCCAGAGAGCTGTGGAGGCTGAGTCATTGAATATATTTAAGGCGGAGATAGACAGATTTTTGAGCGATAAGGGAGTTAAGCATTTTGGGGAGCGGGCAGGGAAGTGGAGTTGAGGTCAAGATCAGATCAGCCATGATCTTATTGAATGGCGGAGCAGGCTGGAGGGGCCAAATGCCCTATTTCTTATATTTGTTATTTTTCATGTAGGAGTGAATTGGAATAGTCAAGTCAAGAGATAACAAAGGCATGGATGATGGTTTCAGCAGCAGATGAGCTGAGGCAGGGACAGAGACGGGTGATGTTACGGAGGTGGAAATAGGCGGTTTTAGTTATGGCGCGAGGCGGAAGCTTATTTCAGGGTCAAATATGACACCAAGGTTGCAAACAGTCTGGTTCCATCTCAGACAGATGCGAGGGAGAGCGATGGAGTTGGTAGCTAGGAAACACAGCTGGTGGTGGGAACCGAAGACAGTGGCTTCGGTCTTCCCAATATTTAATTGGATTACCTATACAGCCTTCTCCAGCCCAGAACACACACCTGCTGCACTTCCAAATCTGAGTCTGCTATATGTGTCCTTTTCCTGGGCTCCACCCTCAGTGGCAAAGCTATTATCCACCATATCCCTGCAGCCTGGAATCCTCTTCCTAAACCTCCCTCGTCCTTGTGAAGCTCGCCCCCTCCCTTTGTAAACCTGCTTATTAACTAGATTTCACCATGCCTTCAATCTACCTCTTTCTGTTCACACTCTACCCATCCGCCTCCACCGCTCTGAAGCACCTTGGAACATTTCATTACACAAAAGGTGCTGTAAAATGTACCAGCAGCTCTCCCATTGCAGGGCTGGTTATTTATTTCCAAGGAGGGATTGGGCTGTGACTGGGAAGCAGGGGTGTGTATTTCCACTGGAGGAATTTGGAAAGAATTTTCCAAAGAGCTCTGCTCAGAAACAGTGAAGTAAGCGTTTGTAATACCCAGAGCAGATATGCAAATAAATAATACGTTTTTTTCTCACATACTCGTGTATAAATTTTTAAAAATTGCAACATGTCTCACTAGCAGAAGAAGCTCTTCGCATAAGTGTATTAATCTGTGACTGTGCCCCATCTGCTAGGCTGCGGGTTTTTTTGTGATGAGATGCCAAGGTTTAAAAAACCTAAGATTAATTAGCAGTTTTCCTCCGTGAATAAACGTCTGTGCAACAGTACCTGGGGCTGGATTTTCGGATTGTCGCCCCTGTTTTCACCACGGAGGGGCGACAAAGGCGGCGGTAAGCGGAGTATTGCCGCCTGGAAGAGGCGAGCCGGTGTGCAACGCCCCTGGTTGCGACACCGGTTTGATTTTGGGCTAGCGCTCTGTAGAGCGCCCCCTACTGGGACCGCCTGGGAAAGTGGGCGGTCTAAGCTGTGGCGGCCACAGTGAGGTAAGTGTGTTTGTGTCTTTTTGTGATTTATGTTGTGATGGCGTGAGTTATTTATTGGGAATGTAGTTGGTGGGGTTTTTTCAGTTGTTTTTGTTCCCCCCAGGCCTCTCTCAGGGCGCTCCGAGGCCAACTGTTTAGCTCAAGATTTTCCTTTGCTCAGCCGGCCTAGCGCCCTAAGAGAGGTGTGTAACGCCTCCCTTAGTGCCCGCCCCACACTCAGGGCCCAGCTGACCAATTTTGCAGACTGAGGCGCAAACTGTTCCCGGGCGCAAACTTTACCACCATTACCGTCCTGAAATGAGCCAAGCCGAAAATCCAGCCCTAAGTGTTATGGGAAAGACCATGAGTAACAGGGGAGCTGTTGAAGAGGTCCAGACCAGAACAATGTGATGTGAGGAGGAGAGGAAGTTGGGAGCTGAGGGAATGTTAGAGAGGGAAGTGAGGATGTTTTTTTTTCAAGAGGACGAACATGCCACTTCCCTATATTTTCTAAAGAGAAATTGTTCTCGCATTGGTTTGCTATGATAGTTAACTCAGATAAAATTTCAGGCATCCTATGCTGGACTCCCTCTGTAGACCTGGTCCCGCTCTTCCTCCAGACCACGGATTTAGCAGTTCCGGGTCTGGAGGTCCCTGTCCCAGCCATTCCCAGCTCCTGTGCTTCTGGTCTTGTCTGGTGCGGCTGGATGCTCTGCCCCAACAAGATCCTGCAGAAACTCCCGGATAATCTTTGTGTACCTGGGTTCCGGTTCAATTCACAGCCTTTCTGATGCATTCCTGTCGGTACAAACTACAGCAGCTCGCCAAGGCTTCTCCGACAGAACCTCCCAAACCCGCGATCTCCACCTCCCAGAAGGACAAGGGCAGTAGGTGCATGGGAACACCGCCACCTCCAAGTTCCCTTCCAAGTCACACACCATCCTGGCTTGGAAATATATCGTCGTTCCTTCATCGTCACTGGGTCTAAGTACTGGAACTCCCTCCCTAACAGCACTGTGGGAGTACCTTCACCACACGGACTGCAGTGGTTCAAGAAGGCGGCTCACCACCACCTTCTCAAGGGCGATTAGTGATGGGCAATAATTGCTAGCCTTGCCAGCAATGCCCACATCCCAGGAACGAATAAAGAAAAATTACATTGGCTGTACTGTAGAAGGGCCATGGTTTTTTTGGTCCCATTTTAAGAAAATTAATGCTACTATGCGGAATACTTGCGTCCGATTTCATTGTTTCAGCTCCTTGCCAGTTTTAGCCATTTACTGAAGGAAGATTATTGATCGATGGTATTAAAAAAAAAATGCTGATTGTTTATTTTCCTGCCTAATGTGTGCGTGTTTTTTTTATAGTGAGTTCTCTATTTCAATCGATGGAGATTTGTTTGCAGTTCCGTAAATATAACAATTTGAAGCCATCAACACTGGTGTGGGACAGAGTGCCCTGAGTGTGATACCAAAGGGTAACGCAGGAAAACGTGGTGGACAAGGCAGATAGAATTCCTGTCAGAGTTTCCGAGTCGCCCGCTGTCGCTCTCCCGATTTCCCGACAACGTTACGGTGGGAGATTGGGAGAATCCCCGAGGAAACTGCCGGCAAACCCTCACAGGGCTGTGGAGGCTCAGCTGTTGAGTGTATTCAAGACAGAGATCGATAGATTTTTGGATACTAAGGGAATCAAGGGATATGGGGACAGTGCAGGAAAGTGGAGTTCAGCCATGATCTTACCGAATGGCGGAGCAGGCTCGAGGGGCCGAATGGCCTACTCCTGCTCCTACTCCTAATTCTTATGTTATGTTTAACACGTGGCTCAGGTAATAATCCTGAGATTACCACCCTTGAGGTCCTGCTTTTTAATTTAGCTCCTAATTCTTGATACTCCCTCAGGAGGACTTCCTCCCTATTCTTTCCTATATCATTGATCCTGACATGGACCATGGAAACTGGATTTTCGCCTGACATTTCCAAATTCCTTTCTAGCCACATCGATATATTCCTTACCCTGGCACCAGGTTAGGCAATACACCCTTCAGGATTCTGCGGGAAAGTGGAGCTGAGGTAGAAGATCAGCCATGATCTTATTGAATGGCAGAGCAGGCTCGAGGGGCCGAATGGCCTAATCCTGCTCCTAATGCTTATGTTCTTATCTTCAAACATCTTTGCGGTGAGTCGGAGATTATATTGTTGCAAGGCAGGGGGAAGGAGCAGCGAATGCTCATATTCGCTGAAAGATGAGGCACGGAGTGAGAGAGGTGTCCAGAGACAGCGCAGCAAGTGTTCTTTGATTGGTGCCGGGAAAATAACTCCGTATTGGTCTCTTCCCCACTACAGCTAGGTAAATAAATGTGGTCCCTCATGTACCACACTTGTATTTAACATGGGGGGAAAAAATGGGAAATTAGGCGAGCAACATGGTGGTTCAGGCTGACACTCCAGGGCAGTGCTGAGGGAGTGCTGCACTGTCGGAGTTGTCACTTTCAGATGAGATGTTAAACCGAGGGCCTCTCAGGTGGACGTAAAAGATCCCTTGCCACCATTTAGTAGAAGAGCGGGGGAGTTATCCCCGGTGTCCTGGCCAATATTTATCCCTCAATCAACATCACTAAAACAGATTATCCGGTCATTCTTGCATTGCTGTTTGTGGGAGCTTGCTGTGCTCAAATTGACTGCCATGTTTCCTACAGTAACTACACTTAAAAAGTATTTATTTGGCTTACATTACAACAGTGACTACACTTCAAAAAGTACTTCATTGGCTGTAAAGCGCTTTGGGACATGCGGTGGTCGTGAAAGGCTCTGTATAAAGGCAAGTTTTTCTTTTCTTTTAAATCACTTTGGGACGCCCTGAGGTTGTGAAAGGTGCTATACAAATGCAAGTTCGTTCTTGTTGGCAGACACCTGAGAGAGAAGTGATGCAGGGACAGGCTGCACACAGAGCAGTACAAAGGGTGCAGCTTACAGTAGGCCCCTCGCAGGACGGAGCTGCCGTGAGCTGAGGGCCACCTGAGTCCCAACGGATGTTCCTATTGGACAGCAGCAGCCGGCCATCTCTGCACTCCCAGCTCTCGGGTAGCACCTTGGAGAAGCCCAACACTGGGGTTAAGGGTCACCAAGGGAAAGCACGTTGGGCTTGAGGCCCGCATGCCCGCACACGCAACTTTTGAATAAAATTACGGAGACACTGAAGTTGTATGAGCGGACATTGTTCTTGAAAAGGCCACTCTCACTGGGTGGAGTGAATGTGAGCTTTGTTGATTATTGCACATAGAGAACGATCTGCCGATGGTGGCGTATTTATGGAAGGATGGTGGAGGATGTCGACAGGACTGTCAATGCATTGGAAAGATGTCGTCGTCAAAGGGTGGTCTGTGTGAGACTGGTGGGAATGCCTCTTTGCAGCTGGCAATGGGTTATTTTACACAACCTCTTCAGGCTCACTGCTGCACATCTGGCTGAACCCCTTGCCTTCCTTGTGGGCTCCATGTTTACTGAGGAACAGTTGTGGATTCAACCTGAAGGGTGCATTCAACATGCCAGGGGCGGGCTTTAGTGCTTGTGTTGCTCATCTCGGGCCCTGGGATGCGGCTCAGTGTATCGTCAGCCATGGCTGCACAGGAGAAGCTTAATAATCCGAGACTGGCCTGTCTGGGTGAAAGAGTGCTACCACATTGGACTAGCTTCCAATGAAGGCACCACAGCAACTTGTGCGGAAGTTGCATCATGCTGTTCTGTAGGTCGCAGAATTAGGGAGCGGGACAGTGCCTGGTGTCAGGGCCACCTGGGCCATTCAAATCGCTCCTCTAACTGGTGCAGGCACCTCAGCTATTTAGGTGACATAGAAGACAATCAATTTGCTTATCCGTGAAGTTCTGGTCTCCTTGCCTAAGGAAAGACATATTTGCCTTCGAGGGAGTGCAGCGAAGGTTCACCAGGCTGGGTCCTGTGAGGAGAGATTGAGTAGACTAGACCTATATTCCCTTGAGTTTACAAGAATGGGAGGTGATCTAATTGAAACATATAAAATTCTTAAGGGGATTGACAGAGTTAATGCGGAGAAAATGTTTCCCCTGGCTGGAGAGTCTAGAGAAAGGGGTCACAGTCTCAGAATAAGGAGTCGGCCATTTAGGACTGAGATGAGGAGAAATGTCTTCACTCAGAGGGTGGTGAGTGTTTGGGATTCTTTATCCCAGAGAGCTGTGGTTGCTCAGTCGTTGAGTATGTTCAAGGCAGAGGTCGATACATTTTTGGGAACTAAGGGAATTAAGGGATTATGGGTATGGTGTGGGAAGGTGGAGTTGAGGTAGAAGATCAGCCATGATCTTATTGAATGGCGGAGCAGGCTCGAGGGGCCAAATGGCCTATTTCTTATGTTCTTATATATTATTCTGCTGCTAAAGTGTGTGTGCGTCCCTTTAAAAGTATAATTGTGTTAAGTATACACTGCGTGAACCAATACCGGGTACTGTTTAGAGTTTGGAGACATCTGGGGTTATTTTAATCAAATACGCCTGGCGGGATTGGATTGATTGGCCGTTTTACACCCTGCTTGATTTTACTTTCAATTGACTTCAGATGGAAAGTGAAATGTTTCCCCTCCCCCCCCCCTCCCATCCCATTATAATTCTGATCATTTGTGGGTTGCTGGAATGTTGTTGAAAAATCCAATCAGTTTCCACATGTACGCTGATGACCCCAGCTATACCTCATCACCACCTTTCTTGAGCCCTCCACTGTCTCAAAATTGTCAGACTGCTCCAGTTCTGGATGAGCAGAAATTTTCTTCAACTAAATATTGGGAAGACTGAGGCCACTGTTTTCGGTCCCCGCCACAAACTCAGTTGCCCCAGCCACTGACTCCATCCCTCTCCCCAACTTCTATCTGAGACTGAACCACACTGTTCATAACCTTGGTGTTATATTTGACTCCAAGATGAGCTTCCGACCACATATCCGTGCCAGCACTATGACTACCTATTTCCACCTCCGTAACATCGCCCGACTCCACCCCGTCTCAGTCCATCCGCTGCTGAAGCCCTCATCCATGCACTTATTACCTCCAGACTTGACTATTTCAACGTGCTTCTGGCCGGCAGCCCATCTTCCATCCTCCGTAAACTTGAGGCCATCCAAAACTCCACTACTTATGTTCTAACGTGCACCAAGTCCCACTCACCTACTACCCCTGTGCTCGCTGACCAACATTGGCTCCCGATATGAAGATATTAAGACAGGTGATCAAAAGCTCGGTCAAAGAGGTAGGTTTCAAAGACCGTCTTAGAGTAGGAGATAGAGGTGGAGAGGTTTCAGGAGGGAATTCCAGAGTTTAGAGCCTCGGTAACTGAAGGCACGGCCACACGGTGGAGCGAAGGAAATTGGGGATACGCATGAGGCCAGAATTGGAGGAGCGAATTTCCGCAAGAGCTTTTGTCCTGCATTGGTCCCCAAATATTGCTGCTTCACAACGCCTGTGTTTTCACAATTTTAACTCCCATATAGTCCAGTGCTCAAACGCTACAGACAGGTGCCTTGTTAGAGAGTGCGCTGCTGCTACTAATTTAAAAGAAACCTACGTTGTAACTGCAGCGAGTAAAATCTATTTGAAATGGATTGTTAAGTCATGCACCTGACTTCCTCTTGACGTTGACGCTGTCAAACAGGCCGGAGCTTATTTCCTCCGTCGCATTTTAGTTTCCAAACCGTTTTAATTTGTTAATGACTGCGATGAGCATTGGTGGTGTGCGGTGAGGTCCATTGCACAAGTTCAGAAATCCTGGCACTAAAGCTCTGCTAATGTCAAAGAACCTGATGGTCATCTGCTCTCTGGCGTCCCCCACATGTGCCATGCGCCCACCTGAGCAGATCAATCCTGCCCCAAAGGAAGTTTGGGTGCCGGGCTTTCGTGTCCACCTACATTGCTCCTGGACCCTGCCAGGAAAGCTAGAGCGCCTCTCCTGGTGCAAGAATGAAGTGGAGCGAAACGAGTATTGGCTGCCTGGGCGCAGTTGTGAAGTTGGCCTTTCGGAGTGCTCCGTCAAGATATCTGGGAAGATCGGGTGGTACCTTATTGCGGCCAGTAAACACGTTCGAATGACCTCGCTATGTGCTGGGTGTTATGGCATCCCCTTTCAAAACATCATTCCATAAGCAAGCAGAGTCACCTCCGAAATACAAAAACAGATGGTTAGAGTTTCTACAGGTACATAAAAAGGAAAAGAGTGGCTGAAGTAAATGTTGGTCCCTCTGGAGGATGAGACTGGGGAATTAATGATAGAGAACAGGGAAATGCAGAGACGTTGAACAAATATTTTGTATCGGTCTTCACGGTAGAAGAAACTAAAAACATCCCAATAGTGGATAATCAAGGGGCTATAGGGAGGGAGGAACTTAATACAATCACTATCACTAAAGAAGTAGTACTCGGTAAAATACTGGGACTGAAGATGGATAAGTCCCCTGGACCTGATGGCTTACATCCAAGGGTCTTAAAAGAAGTGGCTGCAGAGATAGTGGATGCATTGATTGTAATCCACCAAAATTCCCTGGATTCTGGGGAGGCCCCAGCGGATTGGAAAACTGCAAATGTAATGCTCCTGTTTAAAAAAGGAGGCAGACAGAAAGCAGGAAACTATAGACCAGTTAGCCTAACATAAGATGTTGGGAAAATGCTGGAGTCATTATTAAGGAAGCAGTAGCGGGATATTTGGAAAAGCATAATTCAATCAGCAGAGTCAGCATGATGAGACGTTAAACCGAGGTTCCGGCTGCCCTCTCAGATGGACATAAAAGATCCCATGACACTATTTTGAAGAAGAGCAGGGGAGTTCTCCATGTTGTTCTAACCAATATTTATCCCTCAACCAGCAACAATAAAACAGATTATCTGGCCATTATTGTCATGTATGTACATTCTTTTTGTAGCCACCAGATGGCGTCATTGTTGGAGGCCACTGAGCAGCATGCACATGGTGCTGCTCAGGTATAAAAGGCCAGCCACTTTGAGAGTCAGGCACTTTGGGCCTAAATAAAGCAAAGTCAAGGTTGTACCTTGCTGAGTTAAACAGTACTCAGTTTGAACCTTTATTGCATACCTAACAATGATCATATTGCTGTTTGTGGAAGCTTGCTGTGTGCATATGGCTGCTGCGTTTACAACTGCGACTGCACTTCAAACGTACCTTCTTTGGCCGTAAAGAGCTTTGGGGCGTCCTGAGGTTGTGAAAGGCGCTATATAACTGTAAGATCTTTTTTCTTTAGTGACCAATTAGCGAGTACCAGCCAATGAAGTACTTTTGGAGTGCAGTCACTGTTGTGATGTAGGAAACGCAGCAGCCAAATTGCGCACAGCAAGCTCCCTCAAACAGCAGGTTTAGAGATTAAAAATTGGCCAGGACACCTGAGATAACTCTGCTGCTCGTTTTGAAATAATGGCTGTGGGATATTTTACGTCCACCTGAGAGAGCACACAGGGGCCTCGGTTTAACGTCTCATCCAACAGACAGCACCTCCAACAATGCAGCACTCCCTCAGCACCGCACTGGAGTGTCAGCCTAGATTTTTGTGCTCAAGTGTCTGGAGTGGGACTTGAACCCACAACCTTCTAACTCTGAGGCGAGCATGCTACCCACTGAGCCAAGGATATTTTGACAGGGTTAGAGGAAGAAGGACAGGGAGGAGGCTCGTGTGGAGCATAAAAACCGGCACGGACCTGTTGGGCCGAATGGTCTGTGCTGCAAAAAGTATGCAATACTGTGTTACTAAAGGACCAGAGCACTTGTAAGTAAAATAACGTTTTTCCATGTGACCAATTATATGACGAGAGCTGTGGAGCATTTAATGGAGTACTTGAAAAAAATCCTAACGTGGCCCCCACTGTATAAAGTCTGGGTTGTTGAGGCTGGCTGGGTGATGGAGAGAGTTACTGGAAGCTGTACTGTTTATATTTACTGTGACTCTGTGCAGTCAGTGACATACCAAAATTACCCTGGGTGCATTTCCATTTGTGTGCGATAATGAGGTGCCTCGAGGGCTTTGAGGTGCTGTCTCATGTACATATTATACGAGAGAGTTGCTTCAATTTATGTCCGTTGCTGCCAGACGGCCTGGTTGCCGCGCCAGAGTTATAGTCAGCGTCAATTTATCTGCATTACTGCAAAACAACTCAATCACGCATATTTGACTTGACAGAAAATGGAATAAAATTCTGCCTCTGGCTTTTTCTTTGTGGTCTCCTGATCCGAACTGGAGATGTTGTGGCGTGCAATGTCAACTGTGCCAAGATCGAAAAACAAGTCGCTGGAAAATGCCGCAATTTGCTCATTGAAGTGCTCCCTACTCGGCAACAAAGTTGTATCAAATTCAGAATTTTCACTGAAGAAATAACCTGCTAACATTTGCATAAAGTGATGAGCTGACTCCTCCGGAGGAGAGATGGGATGTGAGATTTGTCCGCCTTGTTCGGTAGCCTCGCTACAGTTAGTTTTTGCAGTTTGGCCACGCTGTGCCAGTGCTGATTAGCGGTGAAGCTTTTATTTTGAGGCTATATGTACCCTCCTACGAGGGAATGCACTCCTGTTGCTGAGGGGGCTGAATGGACAGTCTGTGCCCAGGCCTCTGTTAACAGCCTTGGCTCAGTGGGTAGCGCTGATTCAGAAGGTCGTGGGTTCAAGCCCCATTCCATGCTGACACTCCAGTGCAGTACTGAGGGAATGCTGCACTGTCGGAGGTGCCGTCTTTCGGATGAGACGTTAAACTGAGGCCCTGTCTGTTCTCTCAGGTAATCATAAAAGATCCCACGTCACTATTTCACAGAAGAACAAGGAGAGTTCTGCCCGGTGTCTCGCCCAATATTTATCCCTCGGACAAACCGAAAAACAGATTATCTGGTCATTAGCATGTTGCTGTTTGCGGGAGCTTGCTGTGCGCAAGTTAGCTGTCACGTTTCCTACTTTACAACAGTGCCAACATTTCAACAATGCTTCATTGGCTGTAAAGTGCTCTGGGATGAGAAAAGCACCATATAAATGCATGTTCTTTCTTGTGTGAAATTAACGTGGTGGAGTTCATGAGGGGGTTGACTTATGAGGAAAGGTTGAGTAGGTTGGGCCTATACACATTGGAGTGCAGAAGAATGAGTGGTGATCTTATTGAAACTTATAAGATAATGAGGGGGCTCGACAAGGTGGATGCAAGGTGGACAAGAGAGGATATTTCCACTCATAGGGAAACTAGGGGACATAGTCCAGAATAAGGACCCGCCCATTTAAAACTGAGATGAGGTGAAATTTCTTCTCTGAGGCTTGTAAATCTATGGAATTCTCTGCTCCAGAGAGCTATGTAGACTGGGTCATTGAATATATTTAAGGCGGCGATAGACAGATTTTTGAGCGATGAGGGAGTCAAGGGTTATGGGGAGCGGGTGGGGAAGTGGAGCTGAGTCCATGATCAGATCAGCCATGATCTTATTGAATGGTGGAGCAGGCTCGAGCGGCCAACTCCTCCTATTATGTGTCTTATGAGACATTCCACCTGATCAGGCCACCCGTCTCCCACCATCAGGGTGAGATCAGGTGCTCAGAGTGGGAGAACTGAACTTGTGTCTCATCACTCAGTGTGTGTTGGTGGTCCACTGTTGTGGCTTGTGTGCAGATTGAATTTAGATGTTATAGTTGTTTTTTTGGGCGGGGGCTGTAATGTTGGTTGGACCAGGAACAAGTTTCTATCGCTGAGCTTTCAACTGAACCTCATCCGACCTTTACAGACGACAGGATAGATTTGTGTCTTCACTGCCCGGGTGGTGATCTGACAGAACAGATCGCCTTCCCTTTATATAACGTGCTCAGCTTTTATTCCCAGCGATTGCCACCAAGGAAATGATACAAATCTGCCCTGACAACCCCATTCAATCACAAACAGGTCAAATAAGTATCTTATACAGCACTCAGCCCAGCTACTAAAAATCAGAAGGACGGATCTATTTGTGATTGACCAACGGGTTTTAAAAAATTAATTCACAGTTTGTGGCCGTCCCTGGCAAGACCAGTATTTATTGCTCATCCCTAATTGCCCTTGAGAAGATGGTAGTGAGGCACCTTCTTGAAAACAGCTGAGTGGATGGCTGGGTGGCCATTTCAGAGGGAACCTGTAGGGTCTGGAGTGACATATAGGCCAGACCAGCTAAGGATAGCAGATTTCCTTCTCTAAAGAACATTCGGGAACCAGTTCTGATGAAAGGTCATCAACTGAAACGCTAACTTTGTTTCTCTTTATGACCAGCATTTTCTGTTTTTAAGTTAGTGAACCAGATGGGCTTTTACAACAATCCGGTTAGTTTTGTGGTCAGCATTCAAGATTTATTAAATTAGTTGAATTTAAATTCCCCAGCTGCCTTGGTGGTATTTGAACTCACGTCTCCAGATCATTAGTC
The DNA here is from genome assembly GCF_044704955.1 of Pristiophorus japonicus. NCBI lineage: Eukaryota > Metazoa > Chordata > Chondrichthyes > Pristiophoridae > Pristiophorus > Pristiophorus japonicus. The sequence goes on along the minus strand of NC_091977.1, from coordinate 522,415,178 downwards.
CAGGCCTCTGGTTTATTACTCCAGTAACTTTAACTGCTGTACTACTGTAGCCCCAGCTGGTGACTGAAGGTGGCTCATTTCCATGTGTTGTCACGTCCTACTAGGCCTAATAACAGATTGTAAGGAAGGACAGCAAAAGCTGTACTCTTAAGAGCAGAAGAAATTCATGAATGTTGAAAATCTGACATACAAACAGAGAACGGCACATGTGGGTCAGTCAACGAGATCGAGATTCACGATTCGGGTTTTCAGTCAGGTGGAGTGACCGGTACACGACTAAAATGTTTCTTCCTCTTTTTTTTCTCGTCAGTTGTGCGCTGCTCACCTAACCACCCCGCCGGAGGCACCGAACCATTACCAGGCCGTGTGCCGGGCACTGTTTGCAGAGTCCATGGAATTACAGACCTTCTTGGCCAAAATTAAAAGTGCTAAAGAGGTGAGAGGTCATTCGCGTGCCGTCGGCCAACGGGTAAAGAGGAGGCGTGGCTGGTAGCAGAGAGTGTTGGTAACCTGCGTCCGAATTTCCACCAATGCTGCCTTTTAATGTAATCTCTAGGGGATGTGCAAGGGCAACTTGGCCTTGCTTTTGTGTTTTTCCCCCTTTCCTTCCTTCTCCCTTCCCTCCCCATGGGACAGAGCCTAGTCTTTGCTCCCACAATGTGTGTATGAAAACCAAAACTTTTTGTAGATATGTGTTGCATAGCTATGAACAGCAGGGAAACAGGCCGTTCGACCCAACAGGTCCATCTTCGTGTCTATCCCCCACACAAGTCACGTATCTGCCTGTTTCCCATATCCCTCTTTCCATCAATTGTCTATCTAATCTATTGTTAAATGTTGACATGCTCCGTAAACCCGAGGTGATCCAAAACTCTGCTACCCATATCCTATTTCGCACCAAGTCCCGCTCACCCATCACCCCTGTGCTCGCTGCCCGTGTCCTAACCCGCACCAAGTCTCGCTCACCCAGCACCCCTGTGCTCGCTGCACGTGTCCTAACCCGCACCAAGTCTCGCTCACCCAGCGCCCCTGTGCTCGCTGCACGTGTCCTAACCCGCACCAAGTCTCGCTCACCCAGCACCCCTGTGCTCGCTGCCCGTGTCCTAACCCGCACCAAGTCTCGCTCACCCAGCACCCCTGTGCTCGCTGCACGTGTCCTAACCCGCAACAACTCCCGCTCACTTAGCACCCCTGTGCTCGCTGCACGTGTCCTAACCCGCACCAAGTCTCGCTCACCCAGCACCCCTGTGCTCGCTGCCCGTGTCCTAACCCGCACCAAGTCTCGCTCACCCAGCACCCCTGTGCTCGCTGCATGTGTCCTAACCCGCACCAAGTCTCGCTCACTCAGCACCCCTGTGCTCGCTGCACGTGTCCTAACCCGCACCAACTCCCGCTCACTCAGCACCCCTGTGCTCGCTGCACGTGTCCTAACCCGCACCAAGTCTCGCTCACCCAGCACCCCTGTGCTCGCTGCACGTGTCCTAACCCGCACCAAGTTCCGCTCACCCAGAACCCCTGTGCTCGCTGCCCGTGTCCAAACCCGCACCAAGTTCCGCTCACCCAGACCCCTGTGCTCACTGAGCTACATTGGACCCCAGTTAGGGAACGCCTCGATTTTATAATTCTCAGCCTTGGGTTCCAATCCATCGCTGGCCTTGCCCCCTCCCTATTTCTACCCTCCTCCATCCCTATAACCCTCCGGATTCTCTGCGCTCCTCCAATTCTGTCCTCTTGCGCATCCCTAATTTCCTTCGTTGCACCATTGGCTGTAGTGCCTTCAGTTGCTTAGACCCTACATTCTGGAATTCCCTCCCTAAACCTCTGTGCCTCTCTACCTCTCTCTTCCTTTAAGTTGCCCCTTAAAACCTTTTGGTCATTTGTGTTAATATCTCTTTATGTGGCTCGATGTTGAAATTGTGCCTGATACTGCTCCTGTGAAGCGCCTTGGGACTTTTTACTGCGCTAGAGGCACTATATAATTGGAAGTTGTTGCTGTGACTTTAATCACACTATTGCACCAGCCATAGCGTGACAAACCTGCTCTGTCTTAAATCTCTTACATGTATATCTGTGTCCTCTCAATCTAGACCCTACAACTACTGCAAACAGTCTGTTTCCATCTATCCTGTCCCAACCATAATTTCAAACACCCCTATCAAATTAACCCGGGTGTCATATTTTTATGGTCTGTGTTATTTGGGTTCACACCCAGCTGCTGAGCGGCAAGCCCTGTCAGTGCCATAAGAACATAAGAATTAGGAACAGGAGTAGGCCACCTAGCCCCTCGAGCCTGCTCCGCCATGATTGGCAGGCTTTGTTCCTATCTGATACTCCCAGCCCCCGGAGGGAGACACTGCTGTCAATGCCTAGGATCTCCCACTCGGTGTGTTTCAGCTCAGAGGCTGAATGGAGTGAGGGATCGAACCTGCATTATCCCACTCCACCACACCGAGCCTATAGGGATCCAGTATTCATCACTGCTTCACTGATCTGGAGGCAAGATTCCCACACATTGTAGCAAAATTCTAAACCCCCGCCCCCTCACCTTCCCAATTGGCTGTGTTCTGATTAAAGCGGAGCAAAAAAATCTCCATTTGCTTGGTCTTAGATTTACAACCCGCTGAGAGAAGAAATTTTTCCTCATCTCAGTTTTAAATGGGCAGCCACTTATTCTGAGACTATGTCCCCTAGTTTTAATTTCCCCTATCAGTGGAAATATCCTCTCTGCATCCACCTTGTCGAGCCCCCTCATTATCTTATATGCTTCAATAAGATCACTTCCCATTCTTCTGAACTCCAATGTGTATAGGCCCAACCTACTCAACCTATCTTCATAAGCCAACCCCTTCATCTCCAGAATCAACCGAGTGAACCTTCTCTGAACAGCCTCCATTGCAAGTATAGACTTCCTTGAATACAGAGACCAAAAATGTTTGCAGTACTGTAGGCCTCATCAATACCCTGTACAGTTGTAGCAGGACTTCTGCTTTTATATTCCATCCCTCTTGCAATAAAGGCCAACATTCCATTTGCCTTTCTGATTACTTGCTGTACCTGCATACTAACTTTTTGTGTTTCATGCACAAGGACCCCCAGATCCCTCTGTACTGCAGCACTTTGCAATTTTTTTCCATTTAAATTATAATTTGCTTTCTATTCTGCCAAAGTGGATAACCTCACATTTTCCAACATTATACTCCATCTGCCAAATTTTTGCCCACGCACTTAGACTGTTTATATTCCTTGTCTATATACATTGATTGTAACTGCCCGGCTTCCTGGTAGGGTTAAAATCGGCACCTTGATGCTGAGTATATTGAGTAGTCCATTCAAACCAAAGGAAATCAATAAATGCTGCAATGGGAGCTGTCGAGTGGGACCGCTCTTGGTCCAGGCAGCGGGTGATTGAGGAGGTTGTTCACCCTGACTGCCTACCTCTCTTCCACGGCTACGTTTACGCCAGGGTGTCCCTGGAGAAGGAGCACGCGGTGTCCACCGGTACGCTCGCGGCCTTCCCCGAGAGGTGGGCATCGGAGGGACTGGAGTACATCATCACCTCCGACAACAGAATTTTAATTTGATCTGTTAAAGTTCCCTTTAACGTTGAGTTGGTGACTTGTGGGTTCTGGTGTCCCTTTAATAAGGGGGCACTCAGCTTTTATCTGTTTATTTTAAAATAGTTTGTAGAGCTGTTGAGTTGTGAGTGGCTTCACAAGACTCAATAAAACCCCAGCCAGTTGGGTTCAGGGGATCCACGATGAGGCAGGTGGTTGTGGGCCTGATGGATGAACTGGTAATGTGTAGTGTGATTGTTAAACCGTTGCTAATAAACCAACTAGTTCTTAATAGCAATGTATGAATTCTTAAGCAAAAAACCCTTGAAGCAAATACATTACAATTGACAGGTTCATAGAAACATAGAAACATAGAAAATAGGTGCAAGAGTAGGCCATTTGGTCCTTTGAGCCTGCACCACCATTCAATAAGATCATGGCTGATCATTCACCTCAGTACCCCTTTCCTGCTTTCTCTCCATACCCCTTGATCCCGTTAGCCGTAAGGGCCATATCTAACTCCCTCTTGAATATATCCAACGAACTGGCATCAACAACTCTCTGTGCTAGGGAATTCCACAGGTTAACAACTCTCTGATTGAAGAAGTTGCTCCTCATCTCAGTCCTAAATGGCTTACCCCTTATCCTTAGACTGTATTCCCTGGTTCTGGACTTCCCCAACATCGGGAACATTCTTCCTGCATCTAACCTGTCCAGTCCCGTCAGAATGTTAGATGTTTCTGAGATCCCCTCTCATTCTTCTAAACTCCAGTGAATACAGGCCCAGTTGATCCAGTCTCTCCTCATATGTCAGTCCTGCCATCCCGGGAATTAGTCTGGTGAACCTTCGCTGCACTCCCTCAATAGCAAGAACGTCCTTCCTCAGATTAGGAGACCAAAACTGTACACAATATTCAAGGCAGAACAGAGATCAATCAAAAAGATTAATCCAGTGGGCTAAACTCCCATCGGTCTGGAGGGACAGAGCTATTAACTTGCAGGTGAAAGATTGTTAAAGGTTAATGGGATGTCATATTTTAAAATGGACAGTTATCCATTAAAAAAAGGCCTGCTCCAAACCCTTGGCTTCTTGCCATCTCAAGATGTTTGGCTAACCTTTGGACTGTGATAGTCTTCTTGCCTCGCCACTCGTCAACCTACAATTGAAGGTCTCCTCACCTCGTACAATAATTTTGTCCTTGTAGAGATGAGGGGGTGATTTTAACCCTACTCGCTCAGCAGGAACCTGGCGGTGGGGTGGTTAAAATTGCTCTGGCTCTTACCTGTCCCGCAAAGCCTCCACGATCGCAACATCTGCAATTTTAACCTGCTCTTCTGAGCGGGCAGCAAGGACAGGCGCCCGGAGCCAACAGGGTCCTTTACATGTGCACGGTGCGGCCTGATGACATAATTGAGACCCGACTGTGATTGTAACTCAGGCCTGAGCGGGGAATCTATCTGGGGTTAAAATCGGGGCCTGCTTCCCTCCCAAGCTTCTTTTGGTGATACAGGTGAGGGTCAGGACAGGAAAACTCCTATTTCAGGTACCTCCCCATCTCTGGCAAGCCAGAGTAATATTTGGTGGGGTGTAAAAATAACAGCCTTCTGCCCGATCCCGTGGGTTTTCCCCGCCCGGTGAATTAAGTTAACATAATAGAAACATAGAAAATAGGTGCAGGAGTAGGCCATTCGGCCGCTCGAGCCTGCACCGCCATTCAATGAGTTCATGGCTGAACATGCAACTTCAGTACCCCATTCCTGCTTTCTCGCCATACCCCTTGATCCCCCTAGTAATAAGGACTACATCTAACTCCTTTTTGAATATATTTAGTGAATTAGCCTCAACAACTTTCTGTGGTAGAGAATTCCACAGGTTCACCACTCTCTGGGTGCACTCCCTCAATAGCAAGAATGTCCTTCCTCAAGTTAGGAGACCAAAACTGTACACAATACTCCAGGTGTGGCCTCACCAAATCCTGTACAACTGTAGTAACACCTCCCTGCCCCTGTACTCAAATCCCCTCGCTATGAAGGCCAACATGCCATTTGCTTTCTCAACCGCCTGCTGTACCTGCATGCCAACCTTCAATGACTGATGTACCATGACACCCAGGTCTCGTTGCACCTCCCCTTTTCCTAATCTGTCACCATTCAGATAATAGTCTGTCTCTCTGTATTTACCACTAAAGTGGATAACCTCACATTTATCCACATTATACTTCATCTGCCATGCATTTGCCCACTCACCTAACCTATCCAAGTCACTCTGCAGCCTCATAGCATCCTCCTCGCAGCTCACACTGCCACCCGACTTAGTTTCATCCGCAAATTTGGAGATACTACATTTAATCCCCTCGTCTAAATCATTAATGTACAATGTAAACAGCTGGGGCCCCAGCACAGAACCTTGCGGTACCCCACTAGTCACTGCCTGCCATTCTGAAAAGTACCCATTTACTCCTACTCTTTGCCTCCTGTCTGACAACCAGTTCTCAATCCACGTCAGCACACTACCCCCAATCCCATGTGCTTTAACTTTGCACATTAATCTCTTGTGTAGGACCTGGTCGAAAGCCTTCTGAAAGTCCAAATACACCACATCAACTGGTTCTCCCTTGTCCACTCTACTGGAAACATCCTCAAAAAATTCCAGAAGATTTGTCAAGCATGATTTCCCTTTCACAAATCCATGCTGACTTGGACCTATCATGTTACCTCTTTCCAAATGCGCTGCTATGACATCCTTAAAATAATTGATTCCATCATTTTACCCACTACCGATGTCAGGCTGACCGGTCTATAATTCCCTGTTTTCTCTTCCACCTTTTTTAAAAAGTGGGGTTACATTGGCTACCCTCCACTCGATAGGAACTGATCCAGAGTCTATAGAATGTTGGAAAATGACTGTCAATGCATCCGCTATTTCCAAGGCCACCTCCTTAAGTACTCTGGGATGCAGACCATTCGGCCCTGGGGATTTATCTGCCTTCAATCCCATCAATTTCCCCAACACAATTTCCCGACTAAAAAGGATTTCTCTCAGTTCCTCTTTCTTACTAGACCCTCTGACCCCTTTTATATCCGGAAGGTTGTTTGTGTCCTCCTTAGTGAATACCGAACCAAAGTACTTGTTCAATTGGTCTGCCATTTCTTTGTTCCCAGTTATGACTTCCCCTGATTCTGACTGCAGGGGACCTACATTTGTCTTTACTAACCTTTTTCTCTTTACATATCTATAGAAGCTTTTGCAGTACGTTTTAATGTTCCCTGCAAGCTTCCTCTCTTACTCTATTTTCTCTGCCCTAATCAAACCCTTTGTCCTCCTCTGCTGAGTTCTAAATTTCTCCCAGTTCCCAGGTTCACTGCTATTTCTGGCCAATTTGTATGCCACTTCCTTGGCTTTAATACTATCCCTGATCCCTTGATGGCCACGGTTGAGCCACCTTCTCTTTTTTATTTTTACGCCAGACAGGGATGTACAATTGTTGTAGTTCATCCATGCGGTCTCTAAATGTCTGCCATTGCCCATCCACAGTCAACCCCTTAAGTATCATTCGCCAATCTATCCTCGCCAATTCACGCCTCATACCTTCAAAGTTACCCTTCTTTAAGTTCTGGACCATGGTTTCTGAATTAACTGTTTCATTCTCCATCCTAATGCAGAATTCCACCATATTATGGTCACTCTTCCCCAAGGGGCCTCGCACAACGAGATTGCTAATTAATCCTCTCTCGTTACACAACACCCAGTCTAAGATGACCTCCCCCCTAGTTGGTTCCTCGACATATTGGTCTAGAAAATCATCCCTTATGCACTCCAAGAAATCCTCCTCCGCCGTATTGTTTCCAGTTTGGTTAGCCCAATCTATATGCATATTAAAGTCACCCATGATAACTGCTACACCTTTATTGCATGCACCCCTAATTTCCTTTTTGATGCCTTCCCCAACATCACTACTACTGTTTGGAGGTCTGTACACAACTCTCACTAGCGTTTTCTGCCCTTTGGTATTCCGTAGCTCCACCCATTCCGATTCCACATCATCCAAGCTCATTTCTTTCCTTACAATTGCATTAATTTCCTCTTTAACCAGCAACGCCACCCTGCCTCCTTTTCCTTTCTGTCTATCCTTCCTAAATGTTGAATACCCTTGGATGTTGAGTTCCCAGCCTTGCCAATCACATCGTATCCGTTAACTGCTATCTGCACAGTTAATTCGTCCACCTTATTCCGAAAACTGCATTGAAGCACAGAGCCTTCAGGCTTGCCTTTTTAACACACTTTGACCCTTTAGAATTTTGCTGCAAAGTGGCCCTTTTTGTTTTTTGCCTTGGGTTTCTATGCCCTCCACTTTTACTCATCTCCTTTCTGTCTTTTGCTTCTGTCTCTATTTTGTTTCCCTCTGTCTCCCTGCATTGGTTCCCATCCCCCTGCCATATTAGTTTAACTCCTCCCCAACAGCACTAGCAAACACTCCCCCTAGGACATTGGTTCCGGTCCTGCCTAGGTGCAGACCGTCCGGTTCGGTTTGTACTGGTCCCACCTCCCCCAGAACCGGTTCCAATGCCCCAGGAATTTGAATCCCTCCCTGCTGCACCACTGCTCCAGCCACGTATTCATCTGAGCTATCCTGCGATTCCTACTCCTACTGATGTCCCTCACTAAAGTTTTAAAATGTTATGATGATACAGCAGACGTTGCGATCATTCGCTCTATCAACAACAACAACAACTTACATTTATATAGTGCCTTTAGAGTAATAAAATGTCCCAAGGTGCTTCACAGGAGTGCTGTCAAATAGTATTTGACACATGAGATATTAGGCGACCGGAAAGAGGTAGGTTTTAAGGAGCGTCTTAAAAGAGGTGAGAGGTAGTGAGGCGGAGAGGCTTAGGGAGGAATTCAGGAACTTATCCATCTCTGGTCTGTGAACTGATAGCCTAAGCACGACGGGAGAAAAGTCAATCATGGCAGTGTTCTTAAAAAATGTATTCATCTCCATTCTGAGGAAGGTTGTCTCATCTTTAGTAGAAATAATAGAAAAACAAATTATAATTCAAATGGAGAAAAATTGCCAAGTGCTGCAGTAAAGAGAGACCTGGGGGTCCTTGTGCATGAAACACAAATAGTTAGTCTGCAGGTACAGCAAGTAATCAGGGAGGCAAATGGAATGTTGGCCTTTATTGCAAGGGGGATGGAGTATAAAAGCAGAGAAGTCCTGCTACAACTGTACAGGGTATTGGTGAGGCCACACTGGTGAGGAATACTGCATACAGTTTTGGTCTCCGTATTTAAGGAAGGATATACTTGCATTGGAGGCTATTCACAGAAGGTTCACTAGGTTGATTCCGGAGATGAGGGGGTTGACTTATGAGGATAGGTTCAGTAGGTTGGGCCTGTACACATTGGAGTTCAGAAGAATGAGAGGTGATCTTATTGAAACATATAAGATAATGAGAAGGCTCAACAAGGTGGATGCAGAGAGAATATTTCCACTCATGGGGGAAACTACAACTAGGGGACATAGTCTCAGAATAAAGGGCCGCCCATTTAAAACTGAGATGAGGAGAAATTTCTTCTCTCAGCGGGTTGTAAATCTATGGAATTCTCTGCCCCAGTCATTGAATATATTTAAGGCGCAGATAGACAGATTTTTGAGTAGTAAGGGAGTAAAGGGTTATGGGGAGCGGGCAGGGAAGTGGAGCTGAGTGCATGATCAGATCAGCCATGATCCTATTGAATGGCGGAGCAGGCTCGAGGGGCCAGGTGGCCGACTCCTGCTCCTATTTCTTCTGTTCTTACCTCTCCCTGTGCTACACAGGGATGTCCCTGCTGAGCAGGTCTGCAGGAGGCCTGCTGCAACCCAGGCCTTTACAATTGTAGCTGTTTACTTTCTTGTTTCACTGCCCCCATCGTCCGTCCGTCCACGACCCCCCCCCCTCGCAAAAAATGTTGATGCAATTAGTTCAATGGTTGGCAGGAGGCCCTATTTTCTACCCTGAATAAAAGACAAAATTTGGTTTTGATCATCTGGACATCTGTCTGATTTCACAGGAAAATAATTGAGAGCTGCAGGAGCAAGATGAATTGAATTAAAGTTTCTTGGCGAGTGATAAGTGGATTTCAAATTAAATTGCATAGTCGGAGCAAAACAGCCGAAAGAGAATCTCATTCAGTCAATAACTGGCATGGCCCAACTGTTTGGGCTGCGTGGGATCCTGGAAGGCAGTTTGAGACTTGTGTGACCTAACACGCAGGGTAGCTGTGGGAGCTTTTCAATCCGCCGCCAGGGCGTGAAACGGGTGCTGCGGATCACACACCTGCACGATCAGATTCATTCCATAATGAGCGAGCGCTCCGGATCGCCAGGTGTTATCGCCAGGCGGAAAGTGGAAAGTCTCCACGATTTCAACAAATGCGATGCGACTCATTTGTTGTGAAGCGGATGCTGCAATGCAAGAAAGATTGAGTGGCATTTCTATAGCGCCCAAAGCACTTTACGGGCAATTAAGTATTGTGCTTTTCAAGTGTCGTCACCTGTTGTAATGAAGGAAACGCGGCAGCCAATTTTCACACAGCAAGCTCCCCCAAGCAGCAATGAGATAATGACCAGACAGTGGGCCGAAAATTGCGGTCGGAGGCTTCCTGCGGGCGGATGCCTCCGAATGAAATATTTTCTCCGAAGGTGCCTGGTGGCCCCGGAGGAACATATAATTGCGGTCCGAGGCCTAGATGCGCAGCCCAGCATATGGGCTCACACATCAGGGGAACGTAAGTGTAACTTGGGATCACGTGGGACTGGACCACCAATGAACGTGGCGTATTCTCATTGATAATAATGGTGAGTTCCGTTTGTACGAGCTCCCATTACTATCAATAATACCCCCAAAAACACAGAAACACAACACAATAAATTTAAAATAAAAACCTCTCACATTTATTTAAAATGAATTGAAATTGAATTTAGTTAAATGTTTTAGAAAAAACATTATTTTTTAGAATTAAAAAAAAAAAATGTTTTAATAGCGGTAAAAATAAACTTGCCTTAATGGACAGGGTTTTTAAATATAAAAATTAGTGATAACATTTCATTTTTCTGTGGGTTTAAAACTCTTTCGCTGGTAAAAGTAGATTAAGAGTTGGAAGGACATTCGCTGGGCAGGAACTGGGCAAATAAACCAAAGCTCTGCCCATGAATGTCCTTCTCCCAGGGTTGAGTGCGTGCCGAGAACCGGCATTTGCGAGGCCTCTTCGGGTTACTGCGCACATTGTACGCACCCGGAGAGGCCGCAATTTACGGCCCAATCTGTTATGTTGATTGAGGGATAAGTATTGGCCAGGACACTGGGGAGAACTCCTCAGCTCTGGAGTGAAATAGCACCGTGGGATTGTTTACGTCTACCTGAGAGAGCAGACAGGGCCTCGACTTAAGGTCCAAATGTCGGCACCTCTGACAGTGCAGCACTCCCTCAGGACTGCACTGGCGTGTCAGCCTAGATATTTTGTGCTCAAGTGTCTGAAGTGGGACTTGAGCCCACAACCTTCTGACTCAGAGGCTGGTGTGCTACCCACTGAGCTGACATGGCAAGGGGCAAGGAACAGACCAACTGACCTGACAAGCTGCCCTTTGTACTTGGTCTCAGCCCCCCACCCCTACCCCCCACACCCACAACCCCAACCCTTCCTCGCTTTATTCCCATGCTTCTCAATCCTCTCTCCTCCTCCTCCTCTTCTTGTCCCTTGGACCCATGTATATTATTTTCTTCAATGGACTTCTTTGAACTTCATCAATCCCCTCCATCGTTTGAGAACCTCTCTTGCGTCACATGAGGTTTTTCTTTTCCAATACAAACAAGCCCAAGTTCCTTCACTGACACCTTCACTATGGTCCACTTTCTCAAAGAAAATGAATACCTTTCCTATAGCTTGGTGACCAGTATTGCACACATGCTCTAGGTGGTCTCTAGCTGTTGCTTTGAACTTTAGCAACAGCAGATATTTTGATATGGATTCTAACCTGCTACGGAGTCCACGCCAGGTTTGTGTTGTTCATTGCAGAAATACCCTGAGTGTTCCTCTCTCTACAAATTCACATGATGAATATAGATGAAGGCGGCCATTCAGCCCACCTTAACTTACCTGTGGAGGAAGGAATCTACTGTGCCCCTAACTGTGTATTAATGAACCTGAGGTGTCTGCTTCCATTATCCCACCCAGAAAACCATTCCCATTATTGATTATTCTGCACATGAAGAAATTTCTCCTCGTCTCAGTTTTAAATGGGCGGCCCCTTATTCTAAGATCATGCCCTCTAGTTCTAGTCTCCCTATCAGTAGAAACATTCTCTCTAGATCCACCCTGTCAAGCCCCCTCATAATCTTATACTTTTCGATAAGATCACCTCTCATTCTTCTGAATTCCAATGAGTACTATCATAAGTGTCCATGAGGGCCTCTCTCAGTCATTTCTTCAAAGCTAAAGATCCCCAATTTCCCCGTCTTCCATAGGAATATAGAATAGGCCATTTAGCCCCTTGAGTCTACTTCATCATTCAGTATGATCATGAATCATAACTCCATATCCATTAATACCTTTGGTTAACAAAAATCTATCGATCTCAGCTTTAAAATTAACATTTGCCATTTGCGGAAGAGAGTTCCAAACTTCTACCACCCTTTGTGTGTAGAAGTGCTTCCCAACTTCACTCCTGAATTTTTATACGATGCCCCCTAATCCTAGACTCACCAACCAGCGGCAATAGTTTCTCTCGATCTACCCTACCTGTTCCCTTAATGTGTTGAACACTTCGAACACTTAGGCATCTAAATTCCAGGGAATACAGCCCTAGTTTGTGTAATCTCTCCTCATAATTTAACCCTTGGAGTCTTGGTATCATTCTGGTAAACCTACGCTGCACACTCCTTCCAAGGCCAGTATCCTTCCTAAAGTGTGGTGTTCAGAACAGCTCCAGGTGGGGTGGAACCAGGATCTTTTATAGCTGAAACATGACTTCTACCCCCTCGTAACTTGGCGGCTGGAATGTTTCTCTTATATCTCTGTAACTAAAACTGTACATACTGCTCAAGGTGCAGTATGGCCAGGGCACTGCAGATTGCAAACGACTTACTCTGACTCATTTTACTGCGAGCAATATAGTTCAACATTGAGCTGGTTTTAAATAGAAACATAGAAAATAGGTGCAGGAGTAGGCCATTCGAGCCTGCACCACCTTTCAATAAGATCATGGCTGATCATTCACCTCAGTACCCCTTTCCTGCTTTCTCTCCATACCCCTTGATCCCTTTAGCCGTAAGGACCATATCTAACTCCCTCTTGAATATATCCAATGAACTGGCATCAACAACTCTCTGCGGTAGAGAATTCCACAGGTTAACAATTCTCTGAGTGAAGACGTTTCTCCTCATCTCAGTCCTAAATGGCCTACCCCTTATCCTAAGACTGGTTCTGGAACACTCCAACATCGGGAACATTCGACCCGCATCTAACCTGTCCCGTCCCGTCAGAATCTTATATGTTTCTATGAGATCCCCTCTCATCCTTCTAAACTCCAATGTATAAAGGCCCAGTGGATCCAGTCTCTCCTCATATGTCAGTCCAGCCATCCCGGGAATCAGTCTGGTGAACCTCTGCTGCACTCCCTCAATAGCAAGAACATCCTTCCTCAAATTAGGAGACTAAAACTGAACACAATATTCCAGGTGAGGCCTCACCAAGGCCCTGTACAACTGCAGTAAGACCTCCCTGCTCCTATACTCAAATCCTCTAGCTATGAAGGCCAACATACGATTTGCCTTCTTCACCGCCTGCTGTACCTGTATGCCAACTTTCAATAACTGATGAACCATGACACTCAGGTCTCGTTGCACCTCCCCTTTTCCTAATCTGCCGCCATTCAGATAATATTCTGTCTTCGCGTTTTTGCCCCCAAAGTGGATAACCTCACATTTATCCACATTATACTGCATCTGCCATGCATTTGCCCACTCACCTAACCTGTCCAAGTCACCCTGTAGCCTCTTAGCAACCCCCTCACAGCTCACACTGCCACCCAGTTTAGTGTCATCTGCAAACTTGGAGATATTACACTCAATTCCTTCATCTAATTCATTGATGTATATTGTAAAGAGCTGGGGTTCCCAGCACTGAGCCCTGCAGCACTCCACTAGTCGCTGCCTGCCATTCTGAAAAGGATCCGTTTATCCTGACTCTGTGCTTCCTGTCGGCCAACCAGTTCTCTATCCACGTCAGTATATTACCCCCAATACCATGTGCTTTGATTTTGCACACCAGTCTTTTGAAAGTCCAAATACACCACATCCACTGGTTCTCCCTTGTCCACTCTACTAGTTACATCCTCAAAAAATTCCAGAAGATTTGTCAAGCATGATTTCCCTTTCATAAATCTATGCCGACTTGGACCAATTCTGTCACTGCTTTCCAAATGCGCTGCTATTTCATCCTTAATAAATTGATTCCAACATTTTCCCCACTACTGATGTCAGGCTAACCGGTCTATAATTACCCACTTTCTCTCTCCTTCCTTTCTTAAAAAGTGGTGTGACATTAGCTACCCTCCAGTTCATAGGAACTGTTCCAGAGTCGATAGATTGTTGGAAAATGATCACCTATGCATCCACTATTTCTAGGGCCACTTCTTTAAGTACTCTGGGATGCAGACTATCAGGCCCCAGGGATTTATCGGCCTTCAATCCCATCAATTTCCGAACACAATTTCCTCCCTGATAAGGATATCCTTCAGTTCCTCCTTCTCACTAGACCCTCGGTCGCCTTGCACTTCCGGAAAGTTATTTCTTTATTGCTGCTCCACATGACTGTATGTAAATGTTGCGTCTCCATGCCCCCAAATTTCTTGCATCTTTAGCTGGTTTTACATAACTTTTCTTCTTAGGCAGTCCCTCATTAGTGTGGAAAGTCATCCTCGACTCTATGAGTTTTCAGGTGACTGGTGAGTCCAATGCGGTACCTACAGTCTCTGTCACAGGTGGGGCAGACGGTGATTGGAGGGACGGTGGGCGGGGAGCCTGGGTTGCCGTGCGCTCCTTCCACTGTTTACGCTTGGCTTCCGCTTGCTCCCGGCGAAGAGACCCGAGGTGTTCGGCACCTTCCCGGATGCTTCTCCTCCACTTTGAGCAGTCTTGGGTCAGGGATTCCCAGGTGTCGGTGGGGGTGTTGCACTTTTTCAAGAACATAAGAAATAGGAGCAGTAGTAGACCATTTGGCCCTCGAGCCTGCTCCACCATTCAATAAGATCATGGCTGATCTGATCATGGACTCCGTTCCACTTCCCTGCCCGCTCCCCTATAACCCTTTACTCCCTTAACGCTCAAAAATCTGTCTATCTCCGTCTTAAATATTTTCAATGACCCAGCTTCCACAGCTCTCTGGGGCAGAGAATTCCATAGATTTACAACCCTCTGAGAGAAGAAATTCCTCCTCATCTCAGTTTTAAATGGGCAACTCCTTATTCTGAGACTATGTCCCCTAGTTTTAGTTTCCCCTAGGAGTGGAAACATCCTCTCTGTATCCACCATGTCGAGCCCCTTCATTATCTTATAAGTTTCAATAAGATCACCTCTCATTCCTCTGAACTCCCAATGTGTAGAGGCCCAACCTTTCTTAAGTCAACCCCCTCATCTCCGGAATCAACCTAGTGAACCTTCTCTGAACTGCTTCCAATGCAAGTACATCCTTCCTTAAATCTGGAGTCCAAAGCTGAGTGGCTTGCTACACCATTTCAGAGGGCAGTTAAGAGTCAACACATTGCTGTGGGTCTGAAGTCACATGTAGGCCAGACTGGGTGAAGACGACAGATTTCCTTCCCTAAAGGACATTAGTCAAGATGGGTTTTTACAACAATCCATTAGTTTCATGGTCACCATTACTGATACTAGCTTTTTAATTCCAGATTTATTTAATTGACTGAATTTAAATTCAGGAGCTGCCGTGGTGGGATTTGAACTCACGCCTCCAGATCATTAGTCCCAGGCCCCTGGATTACTGGTCCAGTAACCACTATGCTACCGTACCCACGCTTTTTCAATTTACCATGTTCCTATGCCTACGAGGCCCAGCTCATTGTAAAACAGGCGTGTCAATGTCAGCTGACTGGCGACCATCCCACTTAACTGGATGGGTGGGATGTGGGCCCCCATGGAACAAGTGGCTCAGTCCACAGGAAATTTAAAATGAGGTAAATCGTTCCTGTGACAGCAGATGCCAAATTCTTCCATGTAATACTTAAGTGGCTTCTACATTATAATCATAGAATGATACGATAGATAGGACCATGTACAGTAGACACCTCAAGTCGCTGGAGAAATACCACCAACGATGCCTCCGCAAAATCCTACAAATCCCCTGGGAGGACAGACGCACCAACATTAGCAGGCCAACATCCCCAGCATTGAAGCACTGACCACACTTGATCAGCTCCGTTGGGCGGGCCATATTGTTCGCATGCCAGACACGAGACTCCCAAAGCAAGCGTTCTACTCGGATCTCCTTCACGGCAAACGTGCCAAAGGTGGGCAGAGGAAACGTTACAAGGACACCCTCAAAGCCTCCCTGATAAAGTGCAACATCCCCACCGACACCCTGGGAATCCCTGGCCAAAGACCGCCCTAAGTGGAGGAAGAGCATCCGGGAGGGTGCTGAGCACTTCGAGTCTCATCGCCGAGAGCATGCAGAAATCAAGTGCAGGCAGCGGAAAGAGCATGCGGCAAACCAGTCCCACCCACCCCTTCCCTCAACCCACTGTCTGTCCCACCTGTGGCAGGGACTGTGGTTCCCCTATTGGACTGTTCAGCCACCTAAGGACACATTTTTAAGAGTGGGAGCAAGTCTTCCTTGATTCCGAGGGACTGCCTATGATGTTGATGATGATAAGAACGATACAGCACAGAAGAAGGCCCTTCGTCCCATCGTGCCTGTGCCGGCTCTTTGAAAGAGCGAGCCAATGAATCCCACTCCCCCTGCTCTTTCCGCTCAGCCCTGCAATTTTATTTTCCTTTTGCAGAGCAGATTGCAGAGATTCGTGTTTGATGTACTCCGGGAAGATTAATCTTAATGAAACCTGGCAGCCGCGATTTCTGAAGGAGAAAGTTGGGAGTTCACAAGGCATTGGACGATAAGAAGGGAGGATTGATGTGTGACCTGAATGGCATCACGGGGCCCATCTGTAGCAGAGGTGTTAACCTTGACAGACAGGCTGGGAGAGTTACATTTATCTCACCATTCAGTCTGTTGCATACAACACCCTTCGCTACAGATGGGTCTGTGGCTTTACTAAAACAGACGCAATTCCATAGATAACCTAAACCAGCAGAATGTGATTTATACCAGAAGAAACAGCGACAAGAATTATTTTAAGTGTCTTTTTATATTTTTAAATTAATGGTCACTGTTATTGTTTATATCCAATTTTAGACATGATCAAACAGCCTAGAATATGAGAGTAAGCTTGCCGGGAACATGAAAACAGCAAAAGCTTCCACAGATACGTGAAAAGAAAAAGATTAGTGAAGACTAATGTAGGTCCCTTACAGTCAGAATCAGGTAAAGTCATAATGGGGAACAAAGAAATGGTAGACCAATTGAACAAGTACTTTGGTTCTGTCTTCACTAAGGAAGACACAAATAACCTTCTGGAAATACTAGGGGACCGAGGGTCTAGCGAAAAGGAGGAACTAAAAGAAATCCTTATTAGTCAGCAAATTGTGTTAGGGAAATTGATGGGATTGAAGGCCAATAAATCCCCAGGATCTGATAGTCTGCATCCCAGAGTACTTAAGGAAGTGGCCCTAGAAATAGTGGATGCATTGGTGGTCATTTTCCAACATTCTATTAACTCTAGATCAGTTCCTATGGACTGGGGGGCAGCTAATGTAACCTCACGTTTTAAAAAAGGAGGGAGAGAGAAAACAGGAAATTATAGACCAGTCAGCCTGACATCAGTGGTGGGGAAAATGTTGGAATCAATTATTAAAGATGTAGTAGCAGCGCATTTGGAAAGCAGTGACAGGATCGGTCCAAGTCAGCATGGATTTATGAAAGGAAAATCATGCTTGACAAATCTTCTGGAATTTTTTGAGGATGTAACTAGTAGAATGGACAAGAGAGAACCAGTGGATGTGGTGCATTTAGACTTTCAAAAGGCTTTTGACAAGGTCCCACATAAGAGATTAGTGTGCAAAATGGTATTGGGGGTAATGTACTGACGTGGATAGAGAACTGGTTGGCAGACAGGAAGCAGAGAGTAGGAATAAACAGGTCCTTTTCAGAATGGCAGGCAGTGACTAGTGGGATACTGCAAGGTTCAGTGCTGGGACCCCAGCTATTTACAATATACATTAATGGTTTAGCTAAAGGAATTGAATGTAATATCTCCAAGTTTTCAGATGATACTAAGCTGGGTGGTGGTGTGAGCTGTGAGGAGGATGCTAAGAGGCTGCAGGGTGATTTGGACAGGTTAGGTGAGTGGGCAAATGCATGGCAGATGCGGTATAATGTGGATAAATGTGAGGTTATCCACTTTGGTGGTAAAAACAGGAAGGCTGATTATTATCTGAATGGTGACAGATTAGTAAAGGGGGAGGTGCAACGAGACCTGGGTGTCATGGTACATCAGTCATTGAAGGTTGGCATACAGATGCAGCAGGCAGTAAAGAAAGCAAATGGTATGTTGGCCTTCATAGCGAGAGGATTCGCGTATAGGAGCAGGGAGGTCCTACTGCAGTTGTACAGGGCCTCGGTAAGGCCACACCTTGAATATTGTGTTCAGTTTTGGTCTTCTAACCTGAAGAAGGATATTCTTGCTATTGAGGGAGTGCAGCCAAGGTTCACCAGACTGATTCCCGGGATGACAGGACTGACATATGAAGAAAGACTGGATCGACTAGGCTTGTATTCAATGGAATTTAGAAGAATGAGAGGGGATCTCATAGAAACATGTAAAATTCTGATGGGATTGGACAGGTTAGATGCAGGATGAATCTTCCCGATGTTGGGGAAGTCCAGAACCAGGGATCACAGTCTAAGGATAAGAGGTAAGCCATTTAGGACAGAGATGAGGAGAAACTTCTTCACTCAGAGAGTTGTGAGCATGTGGAATTCTCTACCACAGAAAGTTGTTGATGCCAGTTCGTTAGATATATTCAAAAGGGCGTTAGATATGACCCTTACGGCTAAAGGGATCAAGGGGTATGGAGAGAAAACAGGAATGGAGTACCGAAATGCATGATCAGCCTTGATCATATTGAATGGTGGTGCAGGCTCGAAGGGCTGAATGGCCTACTCCTGCACCTATTCTCTATGTTTCTAATCCGAGCGCTCTATTTCCTACTGTGAGCAAAGAAAGAAATACTTGCATTTATATAGCATCTTTCACGACCTCAGGATGTCCCAATGGGCTTTGCAGCCAATTTTGAAGCGCTGTCATTGTGGTAATGTTGGAAATGCAGCATCCGAAGAGGGCGACACCTCCGACAGTGCAGCGCTCCCTCAGCACTGTGCTGGGAGTGTCAGCCTAGATTTTGTGCTCAAATCTCTAGAGCGGAACTTGAGTCCACGACCTTCTGACCCTGGGTCAAGCATGCTACCCACCTGAGCCACAGCTGCCATCTTGAAGAATTCACCATAATGAAGAGATGACAGCGGCGGCAGACGTGACCAGAGACCGTTTTCCAGTAACTGATAGATTGCACCAGTAACCGTATCATTGGCATCGAGATTTCCGGTAAGGTTGCGGGTAAGGCCTAAATCGGCCGAAGATTTCACGGCAAGGCCGGTCTCAACACCGTGACTTTGGTATGCTGTGACCGAGAGGTTGTTTCCTCTGGCTGCAGAGTCGAGAACTAGGGGGCACAGTCTCAAGATAAGAGGTCGGCTTTTTAAAACATAGAGATGAGGAGGAACTTCTTCACTCAGAGGGTGGTGAATCTTTGGAATCTTTGGAATTCTCTGCTGAGTCTCTGAATGCATTCAAAGCTGAGCTAGATCGACTTTTGGAGTCTAGAGGAGTGAAGAGATATGGAGATCGGGCGGGAAAGTGGAGTTGAGTTGACTATCAGCCATGATCTTATTGAATGGCGGAGCAGGCTCGAGGGGCCGTATTTCTTATGTTAATTAGGCCCTCGCCTAATTTTTCGGGAGTACCTCATCTGTTGAAATGTGAAATTTAATGGGCCGGGAATTGGATGGGCTTACCCGATCGTGATATCTTACCCCCCACAGCATACTCCCCACCAGTCGGGTGATGGTGCTTTGTGGGGGGTTAAAATCAAGGCCCATCGTGTGTCTTTGTTCACAAGTACCCGGTGAAAAATATTCCTCTTCAGGATAGAGGCTGCCTGAAGCAGCATCAAACATGTCTGGCGGTAACGAGCGACTTTGGGATCTTGCATCTGTGCGGTAGCTCTCTGGTACAACGTGCAATTTAAGCTTGACGAGGCTTACACTAATCACAGAGTCTCCGACATCACTTTGTTTCCGAAGCATTCCTGCCAGGTTTACACTCTCCCTAACTCTGATGTATTTGCTTGTGTTGCTGGGGTCCACTCCAACAGCGTCAGACTCAGACGAACACAACATGCCATTGAGGTGCCTTCTTCACTTTAAAAAAAATAATTCTTTGAGGTTTGGCTTAGACTGATCCCAAAATAGAGCTGGCAGCTTCACTTTCCGATTGATGTGTGTTTATTGACTCTGAGGGGCTGTCAGTGTCTGAAATTGGGTTATAATTTCAGTCATTAAGTCTGCCACGGTATTTTAAGCAGACATCACTGCATTTCAGTGATCTTGATGACAACTATTTCAAAAGCAACATTTTTTAATGAATAAGGCGCTTGTTTTTCATTGGGAGGGGGAGGAATGGGGTGTAATGTTGTCATGCCACTTGTCCTCGCCCTGCCATCGTCTTTAACTATAGGTTGTGAAGCATTAGCGGCTCAATATTTGTGACTGTTTATATCGCTGCTCATGCAGTGGATATATTACTGGACGAGTAATCCAGAGCTCCTGGACCAATGATCGGAGACGTGAGTTCAACGACCCACCATTTGATGAATTTAAATTCAGTTAATTACATAAATCTGGAATAAAAAACTATTATCAGTAATGGTGACCATAAAACTAGTGGATTGTTGTAAAAACCCAATTGGTGGGCAGAAGAAACGCTTCAAGAACACCCTGAAAGCCTCCTTGAAAAAATGCAACATCCCCATCGACACCTGGGACACCTAGATTGCTGGTCACATACAGACTACCCAAAGGGTCTTAGGAGTCATAATGTATTTTATTAAGGAGTGGTGGTTCAAATATAGTCAAACACAATACACAATGAGGATGGACATGGTAGACATACGACCGTGACAAATAGCTGGTACTAGTCCCGATCGGTGGCACGAACAACATTCTCTGCACCATCTGCCCTGAAAAGCTCTTTAGATATCTCTCTTTTTAGGGGTGGGCCTGGCGTAAAATAATGGACAGGACCATTCAACCTATGATACGTCCAGTTCTTTGTCTCAACTCTTCGGTGAAATCCTCCTCATCACGTCTTTCCTATTTATACAGTCTGAAGGCCCATCTCTCCTGTCCCTATTAATCGTTAAATGTTATAACATCCTAAGGGAACCAAAAACATAAGCAAATTGGGACGGATTTTCGGCTTTTGGGGATTTTCGGCGAAAAAGTTAGCGATATGTGAAAATTACCGTTAATGTTGCGCTACTGTTTTTAGGCCGAACTTTCAGCCTTTACGTCGGTAAAGGAGGCGTTGCACGATTATTCGAGGTGCAAAACGCGAGTTTCGGCAATTTTAGTCCGGGGCCGGGAGCGCTGCGAGAGAGGCCTTGGGAGGGGGAAAATAAATTCAAAAAACATTTAAACAACATTTACAAAACCCTCAGCTGAAAAAAATTATAAAATATAAACTTTAACTTACCTTTTTTGCAGCTTTTCATACTTACCACTGCTGGCAGGTTTGACCTGTTGCTATTCTGGGCGCGGGGTATGGGTCAGGAGACGGCTGAAAGTACGACGGTAACGTAGTCCGTGTTGTTACACGTCGGCGCACTTCTCCCCGGCGGTACGTCCCATCACCGCTGCAAACAAGGAACCCAGGATCCCGCCCGGGCTTTGCGACCGGGTTTTCGCCGCGGAAGGTCGTAGAAACAGAAAATAGGTGCAGGAGTAGGCCATTCGGCCCTTCGAGCCCACATCACCATTCAATATGATCATGCAACTTCATGCTCTCTCTCCATATCCGCTGATCCCTTTAGCCGTAAGGGCCACATCTAACTCCCTTTTGAATATATCTAACGAACTGGCCTCAACAGCTTTCTGCGGTAGGGAATTCCACAGGTTCACAACTCTCTGAGTAAAGAGGTTTCTCCTCAACTCAGTCCTAAATGGCCCACCCCTTATCCTAAGACTGTGTCCCCTGGTTCTGGACTTCCCCAACATCGGGAACATTCTTCCCGCATCTAACCTGTCCAAACCCGTCAGAATCCTGTAAGTTTCTATGAGATCCCCTCGTCCTTCGAAACTCCAATGTATAAAGGCCCAGTTGATCCAGTCTCTCCTCATATGTCAGTCCCGGGAATCAGTCTGGTGAACCTTCGCTGCACTCCCTCAATAGCAAGAATGTCCTTCCTCAGATTAAGAGACCAAAACTGCACACAATACTCAGGGCTGAGATCGATAGATTTTTGGACACTGAGGGAACCGAGGGATCGGCCGGGAAAGTGGAGTTGAGGTAGAAGTTCAGCCATGGTCTTACTGGATGGCGGAGCAGGCTCGATGGGCCGTAGGGCCTACTCCTGCTCCTATTTCTCATGTTCTCATGCAGGGCAGCAACTGGAGGGCTACAATGTGGACCAGCCAGAGGAGTGGAAATCAGCCACCGTTCCATTTCCTGCTTGCTCTGCTGTCTCACTTGTTGGAAACGCATGTGCATGGACGTTGGTTGTGACGCCCTCTACAGTCAAACAGCCTGCCGAGGCAAACTCTCTATGTTCACACATGAAGAATGGCACTTGGTTGAGAGTCTGTAAGGGTACGTGAAGCAGCACTTCAACAAGTGTTGACATTTCCGATGGCGAAAATGGGCATAAGAATTGTACGGGTTGATTTGGCTCCATTTATTCGCGCAGCGACACAATGAAACAAGGAGGGTTTCTGGTTGACTAATTGGATCGCTCTGGCACAGGTGCGATGGGCCGAATGGCCTCTTCCTGTGCTGTATCATTCTAAAGTGCTCGGTCCTAATCTGTTCTCTGATTGCTTGGCAGAATCTGAAGAAGATGCAGGCGCCAAACAAGGGTCTAAGCGGTCAACCCAACATGGAGCTCGACGAACTCAATAACTTTGACTGGGTAAGATGCTGTGGTCAATTGATCAGTGCCTCCTTTTTTATTACTAATATTTGTAATATAACCAATCTCGTATTGTACAGTCGTCCGCAAAGATCTGAGGGGAGAAATTTGGCTGTTTAGCGCCACCCGTTACCACCAGAGAGGGGCGCTAATGGGTCCAAGCGCTGCGCTACGATAGCTTGCTGTGAAATTCACTGGTGATTTAGCAGTCATTTAACGCTCCGCCTTCTAGCACCATTCACTGGGTGATGTCAAGACTGTGCAACGGCCCCTTTGCGACACGTTTCCGAAATTGACTGCTTTCGCCTGCCCTTCCCCCTGGCGCTACTCCCGACAGGGGGAAGCAGACTGTGCACAGAGGATCCCGGGGCCACATCACAGGAAATGAAGAGGCAAGGGTTGAGCGTCACATTTTTAACAATTTACTTACCTTTCTTACCTGTGGAAGCTTGCTGGTAGCCTCCCTTCCATTTTATTGCAGGTTTCACGTGGTCGACCTCCCCTCCTCTTTAGGCGCTGGGATGACGGTATCCTAGCGCCTCAACTTGAGACGCGTTACCGCACTCCCGCCCCGCGATGGGCCTTCCGCGCCCGAAGAGGATTGGGCAAGGCTTCCCTTAGCGCTCCACTCTCCTCTTGGGGCGATACAGCTGAATATCCCACTTTGAGGCGATAGACATCGCCCGCCGCTAAAGGTAGCGCCCCAACGGTGTCACTGCCTCAAAGCGGGCACTAACGAATTTCTCGCCCCCGATATCTGTAGTACCTTTTAACACGCGAGCATTTCACATATATCTGGATGAATTATAGTGACCGAGTGTGACAGAAAATCACCCCGACTCGCCCAAACACCACATCCTACTCTTTGCCACTGGCTACACGATACTGACATTGCTCCACCCCCGAGTTCGGCCTTCACTCACCTGCCAAGAAGCAGCCTGAAAACCAGCCGATACACAGCAGTGCCAAGCTGAATGCAGCCATTCATAGAAGAACAGAAGAGAGCTGGAAGCGCACTTACAGGTCAATCGCCGTCTGAAAGAAAAGAGCGAGGCCAGAGTCACTCGCTGCCTGAAAGGGTGGTAGAGGCAGAAACCCTCATCGCATTTAAAAAATACTTGGATGTGCACTTAAAGTGCCATAACCTGCAGGTCTGTGGACCAAGAGCTGGAGAGTGGGATTAGGCTGGGTAGCTCTTTTCTGACCGGCGCAGACACGATGGGCATAAATATCTATAGGGCTAGATTTTCCACCACATCGGCCGTCTATGGCCCATATATGGCCCAAAACAGACCTCTATCGCCCATTTTGAGCAAAAAGTGGAAACTAGCCCCAAAATATCGCCCGAAAAACAGGTGGCTAAGTTTCCACTTTGATCGCCGAGAAGATCGTCGAAATGATAGACCACACAAGGCCTATCCCAAGTTTCAGTACCTGGCATGCACTTCGCTGGGCCGATGTAAGGCCCAAAAGAGTGCTGAGAAATAGTTGCTTTTTCTGGGCCTAAGAGAAGGAAAATGGGCACTGCGGGCACCATTTTCACTTCAGAGGAAGAGTGGAGCATTAGTTGTGAGTTATTTAGAGAGTTAGTAGTACTCCGAATATTGGGACAGGGTAGATAACTAGGTATTATTATGTTATTTTTAGTAAATGTTGAATTCATTAAATAGCTTTTACATAGTGAAGTTGTTATTAAAGTACTTGTATGTTAAAAGAATAAACAAATATGGATTAACAACTTATAGTTGATAACTAATGTAACTAATAGAGAGAAGACACACACAATTTATTGAATCAAAGATGATTTTTTAAATTTTAACAAGTATGAGAAAAAAATGTGATAAATTATCCCTCAAACCCCCTCCCCCCACCCCCGCACCAACCCTCCCTTCCCTCAAATACACAAAATCTTAACAATTAACAATTAACAATGAACAATTAACAAATAACAATTAACAAATAACAACGAACAAAACAAGAACAATTGAACAAGTAAAGAAGTTAAAAGTTATCAAAAATTTGTGAAAAAACTCCCTCCTCCCTACCTGCGGCCACGTTTCCCTCCAGGTCCAGTCCCACCCCGTGTTCATACCCCACCTGCCCATTTTGGTCTACGCAGGCCGACACCAAGACTTCGTGCAGAGTGGGACGGCAAGACTTCCTGCCGTGGTGGAGGTGACGGAGCGGAAGCCTGAAGCTCCACTTCCGAGTCAGGAGGAACTGTGTCCTCCGTACTCGCTTGCGTGCTCGGGGTCTCGCTGCGAGCAGACACAACACCTTGGGGTGCAGCGCCGTGTCCAGCCAGCAACGCGTGCCGTAGGGCATTGGTTGCGGCTGTCTGCTGCCGAATGGCCTCCAAGGTCTCCCTTGCAGTCTGTGCTTGCTCGGAAGACCAATTGGAGAAGTTTGTGCAGAACTCACTCCAGGATGCTGGAAACTGGCTCCAGTTCGTGGAGAATTGGCTTCAGTTTGCAGAGAATCCCGCGAAACCCTGGATAAAGTCGCGACCAATCGCGACTGTCTCCCTGCACAGGGATATTAAGCTCTCTGTCTGGCTCTCCATGGCAGGACCTGCGTGGGGTCGGCGTTTGCAAAATGACGCGCCTTGGCGTCGCCACCTGCACACCGCTTGGTCCCGGTGACTCTTCCATCTCAATCAAGATGGCCGCAGGTTGTTCCCCCACCCCCCACAAAAAAAATCTCATCCTCATCCTCCTGCTCCTCCTCCTCCTCCTCCTCTTGCTCCGCCTCAAGTAAACTGACGGACTGCGTTGTCACGTCCTCCTCCTCCTCTGTCTCTTCCTCCTGCGAGCTGTTGGAGGGGTCTATATTTGCGGATGTCTCCTCTACCTCGCAATGCTCAACGGACACTGCACCTTAGAAAGGTGAATGAAATTTCTGAACAACTCATAACAATACATATCAATATATATCAATATTTCAATATCAATATTTCAATATTTCAATCACCCAAAACATTGCAATATGTTTCAAAACCCCATGTGTACAAGAGTTCATCAGGGTTAACATGGCCTCATTCGTAGATCAAGACTACATTTAAATTATTGAATTATAATTGCATAACATTACATGCGTAACTACGATATTTTCGAATGTATTTAGTAATGTTTGACACGTTGCACATTTCCCATTACTCACGAGACTGAAGGGTGGGCTTGGCCACGCCACGGGTCGTGACCGAACGGCTTTCAGGCCCCACCAAGGCCACCGCAAGCTCCTCGTATGGATTAAGAATGTGCACCGTCGCGGAGCCGCCACCCGTCCTCCTTTGCTCCACGCGGTTGATACTTATCTTTTTCTGTCAATGATAATTTAACATTGCACAGCATAAGCTAATGTACTTGACAATAAACGTTGAAGACTGACAGATTTAAATCTTCAATTATTACATAACATTGCAGTGCATATGAATAACTTTTAATATTATTCTAATTACAATTTATAAACAACATGTAAATAATACATATGTGTGTTTTAAATATGATTTTTAAATATAGAATATATTTTCCAACTTACTCTGGCAGCTGCCAGCAGGCTGTTCCATCTCTTGCGGCACTGGTCAGCAGTCCGCACCTCATTATCTCCAGCCAAATTCTCCTATTTGCACAGGGTGGAGGTTTCCCATGGCCATCCCGTGTCAAGTCCTCCCACCTCATTGAGACCACATTTACAAGGGCCTCGTTGGCCTATTCACTAAAAGTTTTTGCCCTTTGCCTCTCCATCTCCCTTTGCTTTTGCGCTTGCATTGATGATATAGAAAAGATAATAGATAGCTAATAGAAAATAGATAACAGCTACTATACTAGCTATTACTAGCTATCACGTCAATCAAATTTAATAAAGATGTTTAATAGATTTGTCAAAGTTTCAAAGATTTCTTCCTCACTGCTTCTCTCCTTCTCTCCTCTCTCCTCTCTCTCCCACTCTCTCCGACCCTCCCTGTGCTTCTGAGCATGTGCGCTGGCCCATGAACACTCCAAACGCGAAAAAAAAAATCAACCCAAAAAAAAATATCCCACACATGTGCATAATAGCATTGCTCGGGAAGCTTTTTTTTTTTACTTCTGTTTGACTTCTGTTAAAAATCAGATCGCCCATTTGACATCACCGGGGTAAGGCTGAGTGGAAAATCGCAAAAAAAAAAAAAGAGCCTTGTGCCGGCGATCAGCACGGGCGAGACGACCCACATCGCTGGAACAAGGCCCATTTTTTGGGGTCTTAGCCACCTAGTGGAAAGTCTAGCCCTATGATTCTATGAGCAAACCCTCATCAGAGGACATAGTTTCTCTCTACCTTCTCAACTCCTTTAATCATCTAAAACCCCTCAATTAAATCATCTTTTAATCCGCCCATGAGAACCAAATAATGTTTACTTTCTGAGGTAACTGAAAACAGTATGGACGAAAAATTGATTGGAATAGCACCACCCATTCGTGCCTGAGAGGGGCGCAAACGAGCCGCTAAGCGTTTACCGCCAGAGCACCGCGCTGTTGACGCCTCCCGGGAACTTTAGTGGAGGTTTAGAAACATAGAAACATCGAAACTAGGTGCAGGAATAGGCCATTCAGCCCTTCGAGCCTGCACCACCATTCAATATGATCATGGCTGATCATTCACCTCAGTACCCCTTTCCTGCTTTCTCTCCATACCCCTTGATCCCTTTAGCCGTAAGGGCCATATCTAACTCCCTCTTGAATATATCTAACGAACTGGCATCAACAACTCTCTGCGGTAGAGAATTCCACAGGTTAACAACTCTCTGAGTGAAGAAGTTTCTCCTCATCTCGGTCCTAAATGGCTTACCCCTTATCCTTAGACTGTGTCCCCTGGTTCTGGACTTCCCCAACATCGGGAACATTCTTCCTGCATCTAACCTGTCCAGTCCCGTCAGAATTTTATGTTTCTATGAGATCCCGTCTCATTCTTCTAAACTCCAGTGAATACGGGCCCAGTCGATCCAGTATCTCCTCATATGTCAGTCCAGCCATCCCAGGAATCAGTCTGGTGAACCTTCGCTGCACTCCCTCAATAGCAAGAATGTCCTTCCTCAGATTAGGAGACCAAAACTGAACACAATATTCCAGGTGAGGCCTCACCAAGGCCCTGTACAACTGCAGTAAGACCTCCCTGCTCCTATACTCAAATCCTCTAGATATGAAGGCCAACATGCCATTTGCCTTCTTCACCGCCTGCTGTACCTGCATGCCAACCTTCAATGACTGATGTACCATGACACCCAGATCTCGTTGCACCTCCCCTTTTCCTAATCTGCCGCCATCCAGATAATATTCTGCCTTCGTGTTTTTGCCCCCAAAGTGGATAACCTCACATTTATCCACATTATACTGCATCTGCCATGCATTTACCCACTCACCTAACCTGTCCAAGTCACCCTGCAGCCTCTTAGCGTCCTCCTCACAGCTCACACCGCCACCCAGCTTAGTGTCATCTGCAAACTTGGAGATATTACATTCAATTCCTTCATCCAAACAATTGATGTTGACCGTTAGCACTGCACACTCTATAACGCCACCTACTTGGTGACGTAAATGCGCGAGCAACGCCCTGTTAGCGCTGCGGTCGTGAACTTCATTGGGTTCGCCTGCCGCTAATCGAGGCAGAGAAAGCAGTGGTTCCCCAACCTCCCGGGGCGATAATCAGACGGATCAGCAAGTGGGTGGTTATACGGAGCGATGTTTTCATTTACATTCACTTTATTTAAATTTATTTAAGGTTGGTTGCTGTGTTCAAGTGACCTCCCTTCCATTTATTTTGGCTCCTCGGGTGGTGTAGCTGACCTTGCCTTTAGACGTCAGGGTGTCGGTTTTCTGGCGCCTCAACTTCATTAGCGCTCCAGCCTAGCGTCCCGCGATTGAACTCTCGCGCCCTAAGAGGAGCTTCTCTTAGCGCCCCACTCCCCCTCTCAGGGCGCTAAAAATCAATATGGAGGCGGTAAACATCGCCCGGCACTAAAGTTCGCGACCAGGCGGTAATCAATTTTCCCCCCAAAGTTTATGCGATGATCATTTGTTCAGAAAAGGAGCCACTTTAAGCAGGTAGTTATCATTCTGTCAACGTTTTAAGCCTGCAAACATCTGTTCTCATATCGTGAATGAAAGTGTTGCGTCTGTTCTCGGGGTTCATGTCTCCTTCAATAATTGCAGTATAACCTGCCCAGACACAGCTAAAGTTCTCCTGTCCTGGCAACATCCTCGGAAATCTCCTCTGCACCCTCTCCAGTGCAATCACATCCTTCCTTGTAACGTGGAGACCAGAACCGCACGCAGTACTCCAGCTGTGGCCTAAATAGTATTGTGTACATTTCTAGCATAACCTCCCTGCCCTTGTACTCTATACCTCAGCTAATAAAGGAAAGCATTCCGTTTCCCTTTTTAACGACCTTTCCCTTTCAGGCGTGCTTCTGGGTGCAAGTGATGAGAGATTTGCGGAACGGTGTGAAGCTGAAGAAGGTTCAAGAGAGACAATACAACCCCCTTCCTATTGAGTACCAACTCACACCGTATGAAATGCTGATGGACGACATCCGATCGAGAAGGTACACCCTGCGGAAAGTTATGGTGAGTCATTGATACCAACCTGCTCATGCACGAGGCACCGTTTGGTCAAGAGGTGTATGTCGGTGTGTGATCAAATTAAGGGTCCTAGAGGGCCCCCGATTTAAATATATTCATGAGGCTCCCCCGCCTCCCTTCAACAGGCTTCTTGGCCGCCTCCAAAAAAAGTGTGCGGTTAAATGGCGGCGGACGGGAGCTCATTGGTAACGCAGCCATAAACTGGACAGGGCAGGGTTAAAATCTTTGGGCTTCTGATCTCGCAGCACTGAACCAACTATCGCGTGTTAGGATTTTTATTGGATAGGGAACGGAGAAGGGCAATGAGATTTTAATTGCCTCGTGTAAATTTATAATGTATACTGAGTATTAATGCTCTAGTTGTGGTGGTTTATGTCTCACTTACTGCACGTATCTATGCCAGAAGTCACACAATTGCTCATGTGATGAGGGCGTTCACGTACTCTAAAACTGTTCTCTCGCTCATCAGTGCGATCTGCCACCAATCATTGTTTAATCTGTGCAACAGTGCCCACTTTCTGAGGGTTGTAGTTATTTATTTTAATAATCTAACCCAAAATGAAAATCTTGATTGCTGTTTTAACAAGGACCAGCCACTTCTATGTTAATCGCACAATCGCCTTTTGGCTCCGCCTCGTTACAGTAACTTTGTATCATGAAACAGAGCTTGACTGAGTTCAGTGATTGAAGAAAATCTTGCATTTATATAGCGCGTTTCATGACCTGAGAACATTCCACAGCGCTTTACAGCCAACGAAGTACTTTTTGAAGTGTAGTTGCTGTTGTAATGTAGGAAACGCAGCAGCCAATTTTCACACAACCAGCAGTGTTATAATCACCAGATGATCTGTTTGAGTGATGCTGATTGAGGGATAAACATTGGCCAGGACATTGGGGATAACTCCCCTTCTCTTCAAAATAGTGGTCATGTGATCTTGTATGTCCACCTGAGAAAGCAGACAGGGCCTCGGTCTAACGTCTCATGGTTAAGGCCACGTTGTTGCCTAATCCTAAGCAGTGTAACATAGGAACATAGAAAATAGGTGCAGGAGTAGGCCATTCGGCCCTTTGAGCCACCATTCAACATGATCATGGCTGATCATTCACCTCAGAACCCCTTTCCTGCTTTCTCTCCATACCCCTTGATCCCTTTAGTCTTAAGGGCCATATCTAACTCCCTCTTGAATATAGCCAATGAACTGGCATCAACAACTTTCTGTGGTAGAGAATTCCACAGGTTAACAACTCTCTGAGTGAAGGAAGTTGCTCCTCATCTCGGTCCTAAATGGCCTACCCCTTATCCTTAGACTGTGACCCCTGGTTCTGGACTTCCCCGACATCGGGAACATTCTTCCTGCATCTAACCTGTCCAGTCCCGTCAGAATTTTATATGTTTCTATGAGATCCCCTCTCATCCTTCTAAACTCCAGTGAATACAGGCCCAGTCAGTCCAGTCTCTCCTCATATGTCAGTCCTGCCATCCGGGAGTCTGGTGAACCTTCGCTGCACTCCCTCAACAGCAAGAACGTCGTTCCTCAGATTAGGAGACCAAAACTGAACACGATATTCCAGGTGAGGTCTCACCAAGGCCCTGTATAACTGCAGCAAGACCTCCCTGCTCCTATACTCAAATCCCCTAGCTATGAAGGCCAACATACCATTTGCTGCCTTCACCGCCTGCTGAACCTGCATGCCAACATTCAATGACTGATGTACCATGACACCCAAGTCTCGTTGCACCTCCCCTTTTCCTAATCTGTCGCCATTCAGATAATATTCTTCCCTCCTGTTTTTGCCACCAAAGTGGATAACCTCTCATTTATCCACATTGTACTGCATCTGCCATGCATTTGCCCACTCACCTAGCCTGTCCAAGTCACCCTGCAGCCTCTTAGCATCCTCCTCACAGCTCACACCGCCACCCATCTGCAAACTTGGAGATATTACACTCAATTCCTTCATCTAAATCATTGATGTATATTGTAAATAGCAGGGGTCCCAGCACTGAACCCTGCGGCACCCCATTAGTCACCGCCATTCTGAAAAGGACCCATTTATCCCGACTCTCTGCTTCCTATCTGCCAACCAGTTCTCTATCTACTCTATATACATTACTCCCAATACCATGTGATTTAATTTTGCATGCTAATCTCTTGTGTGAGACCTTATCAAAAGCCTTTTAAAAGTCCAAATACACCACATCCACTGGTTCTCCCTTGTCCACTCTACTAGTTACATCCTCAAAAAATTCTAGAAACATAGAAATTAGGTGTAGGAGTAGGCCATTCGGCCCTTCGAGCCTGCACCACCATTCAATAAGATCATGGCTGATCATTCACCTCAGTATCCCTTTCCTGCTTTCTCTCCATACCCCTTGATCCCTCTCCATACCCCTTGATCAAAATTTGTCAAGCATGATTTCCCTTTCATAAATCCATGCTGACTTGGACCGATCCTGTCACTGCCTTCCAAATGCGCTGCTATTTCATCTTTAATAATTGATTCCAACATTTTCCCCACTACTGATGTCAGGCTAACCGATCTATAATTCCCCGTTTTCTCTCTCCCTCCTTTTTTACATTAGCTACCCTCCAGTCCATAGGAACTGATCCCAAGTCGATGGACTGTTGGAAAATGATCAACAATGCATCCACTATTTCTAGGACCACTTCCTTAAGTACTCTGGGATGCAGACAATCAGGCCCCGGGGATTTATCAGCCTTCGATCCTATCAATTTCCCCAACACAATTTGCTGACTAATAAGGATTTCTTTAGGCCAGCAGAAAGATAAGTCAGGGATATTAAAAGGCAACAAAAATCACCCCTCTGCCAAATCCACCGCGTTTTGAAAGCCCTACTGCCTTTGTCTCCACTATCTCACCTTGCAGATTAATCCAAACATTTATCACTGTTTCAGCAGAAGGGGCATTTTTTGTATATCGGCGTGAGTCCGTTTGCAATAGGTATGGACTGGTGTCAATCTTGCTGAAGAGGTAATGTGCCAATAGCACCCAAATGTCTGTGATCATCAACTAATTGCATAATTAGTCACAGCTCCTGGTCACAGGTCTGGTCAGATGCTAGTGTTGAGAGTCGAAAATTGCAGGCGGGTTAAAACTTACAGGGACACAGACGACTGAAGGATGTCAGCAGAATGGGAGTAGATGAATTCTTGCGGCCTTTAGAAATGCTCAAAATTCGTCGAACTGTATTGGCATCCTTTGTCAAGCATGAGTCAGGAGGTAAGTCATGAATCAGTCCAGTCCACCAACACCCTGTTTGACAGCTACTGAAGAGGAGGTGGTGCAGCACATAGAAACATAGAAAATAGGTGCAGGAGTAGGCCATTCGGCCCTTCGAGCCTGCACCGCCATTCAATAAGATCATGGCTGATCATTCACCTCAATACCCCTTTCCTGCTTTCTCTCCATAC
This sequence comes from Pristiophorus japonicus, assembly GCF_044704955.1. Lineage (NCBI taxonomy): Eukaryota > Metazoa > Chordata > Chondrichthyes > Pristiophoridae > Pristiophorus > Pristiophorus japonicus. The sequence goes on along the minus strand of NC_091977.1, from coordinate 522,382,160 downwards.
CCCTTGATCCCTTTAGCAGTAAAGGCCATATCTAACTCCCCCTTGAATATATCCAATGAACTGGCATCAACAACTATCTGCGGTAGGGAATTCCACAGGTTAACAACTCTCTGGGGGAAGCGGCTTCTCCTCATCTCAGTCCTAAATGGCTTAACCCTTATCCTTAGACTGTGTCCACTGGTTCTGGACTTCCCCAACATCGGGAACATTCTTCCTGCATCTAACCTGTCCAGTCACGTCAGAATTTTATATGAGATCCCCTCTCATCCTTCTAAACTCCAGTGAATACAGGCCCAGTCGATCCAGTCTCTCCTCATATGTCAGTCCTGCCTTGTATTGAGACGGGTAGCTATGTGTTTGTCACTTCACCACACCATTCCCATAGGCCAGCATGCTCGCAATGAGGCAGAGCCATGCTTGAGGCTGCAGTTGATCGGTTTTAGCACTGGCTGTAACAGTCTACGTTGCACAGAAATCTAGGCTGACACTCCAGTGCAGTGCTGAGGGAGTGCTGCACTGTCGGAGATGCCGTTTTTCGGGTGAGAAATTAAACCGAGGCCACCGTTTGCCCTCTCGCATGGACGTAAAAGATTCCACTATTTCGAAGAATCATAGAAATTTACAGCACGGAAGGAGGCCATTTTGCCCATCGTGTCCACACCGATCGACCAAGAGCTACCCAGCCTAATCCCACTTTCCAGCTCTTGGTCCGTAGCCCTGTAGGTTGCGGCACTTCTTAAGTGCACAACCAAGTATTTTTTATATGTGGTGAGGGTTTCTGCCTCTACCACCCTTTCAGGCAGTGAGTTCCAGACCCCCACCACCCTCTGGGTGAAGAAATTTCCCCTCATATCTCCTCTAAAGCTCCCCCCAATTACTTTAACTCTGCCTCCTGGTTGTTGATCCCTCTGCCAAGTGAAACAGGTCCTTCCTATCCACTCTATCCAGGCCCCTCATAATTTTATACAGCTCAATCAGGTCTCCTCTCAGCCACCAAAGAAAACAGACCCAGCATCTCCAATCTTTCCTCGTAGTTTAAATTCTCCAGTCCAGGCAACATTTTTGTAAATTTCCTCTGCGCCCTTTCCAGTGCAATCACATCTTTCCTGTAATGTGGTGACCAGAACTGCACACAGTACTCCAGCTGCGACCTAACCAGTGTTTTATACAGTTCAAGCAGAACCTCCTTGCTCTTGTATTCCATGCCTTGACTAATAAAGGCAAGACCTCAACTCTACTTTCCCTCCTGGTCCCCATATCCCTTGATTCCTCTAGAGTACAAATCTCTTAACATCTTCCAATTCTGATGAAGGATCGCCTTCTAAGTTTGAGATTTCTAAGTTTACAAGCAAGTACAGAGCCTGGGAAAGGGGGGAGGGGAGGAAAGAACAAAAGGGAGGGGCCCATGATGGGCAGGAGAGATTAAATGACAAAAAGGATGATGGTGCAAGGTAAATCATAGGCGGTTCCTCGAATCGAGGACGACTTTCTTCCACATCATAAAGTTTCAATGAAGGACCTAATATTCCAGGTCCCGAACTAAATATTGAAGGGTGGAAGATGCCTGTGCGTGGATTTTTTTAACGTGTGGTGGCCGTTGCACACCAGCCACCGCACGGGCTTGACAGAGCTAGGTCTTGATCCAGTGGCAAGGGTTAACCAGGACGACTGGAGACCAGTTCTGCTACACGGACCTAGTTCACACATATCGCAGTGTGGACTGGGCCCGTGCTGCCTCTGGGCCCCTGGCCCTGAACTCACGCCTCCCCTGGGCCCCCGATCACGTCCCTCCACAGTCTCTCACTGCTCCTTCGCCCCGACCTCGCCGCTGTACCTGCCCACACTTCAATCACCGACCTGGACCTTGATGACGTCACTCTTCGCTCCTCCTTCCGCTCCCCGGCCTGCTCCGATGGTGCTCGCAGGCCGGGGGCCGCTCAGTGCAAGGTAAAAAGGGGATGGTAATAGGACAAAAAAAGAAACAAAGGATGGGTCCTGGGGTGGTGTAAATGGGAATAGCAGAACAGCAGAGGGGGAGGGAAGAATGAGTTGAAGAATGAGTTGAAGCTCCGTAACTCCCTTGTTCCATGGCTGGTTTATCTTTCAGTTGGTCGCCAAGTCCTGCTGTGTCTTCCACATACATTTTAAAGCCTTTTCTATTACCCTGTGATAGACCATCTGCGCAGTATGATTAATACATATTGATTTGTTTAGAGTCTGCCCCAGGAAAGCACAAACAAAATTAACTGGAGCTATTTGTCCTGGTTAACATTATTGATGTGCCACATGCCTCTAATTAGACTGGAGCACAACTTTCAGTCAGCTTGGGTTTCTCTGCTTCACTCATGGGGAGTGATCATTGACCAATTGAACAAATACTTCGGTTCTGTCTTCACGATGAGAGACACAAATAACCTTCCGATTGTAGGGGACAGTGGGTCTAGTGAGAAGGAGGAACTGAAGGATATCCTTATTAGGCGGGAAATTGTGTTAGGGAAATGGATTGGATTGAAGGCCGATAAATCCCCGGGGCCTGATAGTCTGCATCCCAGAGTACTTAAGGAAGTGGCCCTATAAACAGTGGATGCATTGGTGATCATTTTCCAACAGTCTATCGACTCTGGATCAGTTCCTATGGACTGGAGGGTAGCTAATGTAACACTACTTTTTAAAAAAGGAGGGAGAGAGAAAACAGGTAATTATAGACCAGTTAGCCTGACATCAGTAGTGGGGAAAATGTTGGAATCAATCATTAAGGATGAAATAGCAGCGTAGTTGGAAAGCAGTGACAGGATCGGACCAAGTCAGCATGGATTTATGAAAGGGAAATCATGCTTGACGAATCTTCTGGAATTTTTTGAGGATGTAACTAGCAGAGTAAACAAGGGAGAACCAGTGGATGTGGTGTATTCGGACTTTCAAAAGGCTTTTGACAAGGTCCCGCACAAGAGATTGGTGTGCAAAATCAAAGCGCATGGTATTGGGGGTAATGTACTGACATGGATAGAGAACTGGTTGGCAGACAGGAAGCAGAGAGTCGGGATAAACGGGTCCTTTTCAGAATGGCAGGCAGTGATGAGTGGAGTGCCGCAGGGCTCAGTGCTGGGACCTCAGCTCTTTACAATATACATTAACGATTTAGATGAAGAAATTGAGTGTAATATCTCCAAGTTTGTGGATGACACTAAACTGGGTGCCGGTGTGAGCTGTGAGGAGGATGTAGGGTGACTTGGACAGGTTAGGTGAGTGGGCAAATGCATGGCAGATGTGAATAAATGTGAGGTTATCCATTTTGGGGGCAAAAACACAAAGGCAGAATATTATCTGGATGGCGGCAGATTAGGAAAAGGGGAGGTGCAACGAGACCTGGGTGTCATGGTTCATCAGTCACTGTAAGTGGGCATGCAGGTACAGCAGGCGGTGAAGAAGGCAAATGGTATGTTGGCCTTCATAGCTACGGGATTTGAGTATCAGAGCAGGGAGGTCTTACTGCAGTTGTACAGGGCTTTAGTGAGGCCTCACCTGGAATATTGTGTACAGTTTTGGTCTCCTAATCTGAGGAAGGACGTTCTTGCTATTGAGGGAGTGCAGCGAAGGTCCACCAGACTGATTCCAGGGATGGCAGGACTGTCATATGAGGAGAGACTGGATCGACTGGGCCTTTATTCACTGGAGTTTAGAAGGATGAGTGGGGATCTCATAGAAACATATAAAATTCTGACGGGACTAGACAGGTTAGATGCGGGAAGAATGTTCCCGATGTTGGGGAAGTCCAGAACCAGGGGACATAGTCTTAGGATAAGGGGTAGGCCATTTAGGACTGAGATGAGGAGAAACTTCTTCACTCAGAGAGTTGTTAACCAATGGAATTCCCTGCCGCAGAGAGTTGTTGATGCCAGTTCATTGGATATATTCAAGAGGGAGTTAGATATGGCCCTTACGGCTAAGAGGATCAAGGGGTATGGCGAGAAAGCAGGAAAAGGGTACTGAGGGAATGATCAGCCATGATCTTATTGAATGGCGGTGCAGGCTCGAAGGGCCGAATGGCCTACTCCTGCAACTATTTTCTATGTTTCTATGTTCTGGTTTGAAAATGTTGGCTATTTTAATGGATGCCATTCATCAAAATGAATCGATTTATTTAGACGTCCTTACAGCCTCTGTGGTTAGTCCGAGTTTGGCGATGAGCAGCCAGGGCCTGAAGCCATGTGGTATACGTGATTCTGCTAGGGAGGGAACTCTACCGCCCTTACCCGGTCTGGCCGATATGTGACTCCAGACCCACAGCAATATGGTTGACTCTTAACTGCCCCTCTGAAATGGCCCAGCAAGTCACTCAGTTGTACCAAAGAACAGCGGTTCAAGAAGGCGGCTCACCTCCAACTTCTCGAGGCAATTAGGGACAGGCAATAAATGTTGGCCTTGCCTGCGAAGCCCACATGCCATGAACGAATAAATAAAAATCAAAACTCCCCGGCTCTTACCCATATAGGAATGCAGGAACATGAGGCGGCCATTCAGCCCCTCAAGTCTGTTCCGCCATTCATTGAAATCATGGCTGGTCTGCGACCTAACTCCGTATACCCGCCTTTGGCCCATATCCCTTAATACCTTTTAAAAAAAAACATAACGGCAGGATTGTACCTGCAGAGCGTCTCTGCTTCTGCCCCTGCAGAGTATACAGTGTCAGTAGCAGACTGTCCTCTGGAAGGTTCCCCATTCCACTGGTTCCTCCGGGAGCCTGCGTGACCGTGATTGAATTTCAATCATTGTCCCGACTGTCCCAAATAGGCTGGAAAATTGGTGCACTGTTGGCTTCTGAATTGGTGCCGGATCCTCACAGTAATATCATTTTATGGCTACTTTTGAAAGGGAGCTGGTAGAAAGGGGCCCCATTTTTTTGAAGGCAACATTTGGTGTGTTATGATCAGGAATGCTTCGTCTGAAAGGTGGTGGAGGCAGATTCAATAGTAATTATCAGAAGTGAGTTGGATAAATACTTGAAAAATTTCCAGGACTGTGAGGAAGGAGCAGGGGGAGTGGGACTAATTGGATCGGCCTTTCAAAGCGCTGGCACAGGCACGATGGGCCGAATGGCCTCCTTCTATGATACAGAGAGGGAACTGGGCCTGAAATTGGATATTTGGCTGTGCAAGCCGTTATTTGGACTTTTCAGCTCCCCATTCAAATTGAAACTGCTTCAATACACAAGGGGAGGATGTTAGGACTTGGATTTATATAGCGCCTTTCACGACCACCGGATGTCTCAAAGCGCTTTGCAGCCAGTGAAGTACTTTTGGAGTGTAGTCACTGTTGTAATGTGGGAACGGTGTCTACGCTCCAGTGACTAATCTGCTGTTCTGTACGAGAGGTCCGTGGAGGAGCCAGGTGTTCCATACAACATTGTCTATTAAGTTTTATAAACTTTGGTGAAGTCACTTGATATAGCCAGACACACCCAATCTTTAACCAAAACAGGATCAATCGACTGGGAAACTGCTAAGAGGAATAAAAGCAAATTACCTCAAGGCTGCTACGTGAGTTATAAAAGAAACACTTACAGGTTAGTACGCTGAAGGTTAATTAAAGCAGTGCGCTCCCTGTGCAGTTATAAATGAGATTCTAAACCAAAGGGAAAATAAATGAGTCAAATACTGGTCCCAATTGCAGTGCGATGTTGAAGAATGATTATACTTCATTACTGCAGTTGCTGTCAAAGTGAATTAAATTACCACGCTGCTGGCATGTACACACTAATTGATTTAGTAAAGGACTAGAACATATTTGAGTCAAGTGCTAACCTTCACTTTAGGACAATCGTGGAATCTTACTGCACAGAAGGAGCCCATAGGGCCAATCGTGCCTAAGACAGCTTTTTGTTAGAGCTGTCCAATTAGTCCCACTCCCCCTGCTCTTTCCCCAATAGCCCTACAAATGTTTTCTCTTCAAGTCTATATCTAATTCCCCTTTAGAAAGTTACGATTGAATTGGCTTCCACCACCCTTTCAGGCAGTGCATTCCAGATCACCATAACTCGCTGCAAAAAAAGAATTCTTCTCATCTCCCCTCTGGTTCTTGCCAAATATCTTAAATCTCTGGTTACCGACCCTGCTGCCAGGGGAAACAGTTTCTCCTTAGTTACTCTATCAAAACCCCTCATCATTTTGAACACCTCGATTAAATTTCCTTCTCTGCTCCAAGGAGAACAGCCCCAGCTGTCTGAAGGGCATGCACATGTGGTAATCCTGAGAGAGTGCCAGCAGTTTAAACTATATAAATTAATGGTTGTAAAGTCATGTGTAGCAAACGCCCAACTTTCCAATACACACCTCTGTCAGCCGAGACACACCAGCAATAATGTAAAGTTGAACACAACTCGTTTATTATGTAATCTTTCTCACAATGTATTTCTCATTCGAGAGTAACAGTTTATTCAGGAGTGGTGTAGCATGCAGAAATCGAGCGCAGGCAGTGGAAAGAGCGTGCGGCAAACCAGTCCCACCCACCCTTTCCTTCAACGACTATCTGTCCCACCTATGACAGGGACTGTGGTTCTCGTATTGGACTGTTCAGCCACCTAAGGACTCATTTTTAAGAGTGGAAGCAAGTCTTCCTTGATTCCAAGGGACTGCCGATGACAAGCAATCAAATACTTCAGGATAGCTGACGATACTTGTTTCTCACAAGTTTGACTCACCCCTGGCTTTTTGTTGTTTTGTATGACGGGAAAAGCTTATAACGGGACGTCTAGTTTGGCTGTCCATTCGATGTCCTCCTGAGATGCCGAGTGGAGAAATGAGGTGCCTCCCACAACAGATCTCAGTGGGCAGGTTGATGCGACGTGTTCCATGGTCTGGGACTCATGGCCACAGTCACACTTCGGGTCTGCCCTCATCCTCCACTGGTGGAGCAGGAGGTCGCATCGTCCGTGTCCTGTGCGGATTGGGTTGGGCGCTGTCCACTGTCTCCAAGGGAGGTCGAAGCCAGGGCCCTCTGCTGTTGGATCAGTGATGAGGCGTTGCACCCCTGGTCATTCCATGACTCCAGGATCTCTCCTTCAGTTGGCTCGATGCCTCCAAAACTCTTTGCTTCCCATCTATTTGTGTCGAGGATTCCATCGCACCGCAGAAGTTTGCAGTACAGAAGGAGGCCATTAGGCCCATTCCTTTCATATCTGTATACTAAATTGCAAGGGGTACAAGTAAATCGCGGTTTCGCCTGGAAGGAGTGTTTGGGGCCCTGGACAGTAGAGAAGGAAAGAGGTTAAAGGGCAGGTGTTGTATCTCCACACTGGCATGGGAATGTTACTTTAATTCCCCACTCCACTCTCACTCTGATCGCTCCGTCCTTGGTCTCCTACACTGTTCCAACGAAGCACAAGCTAAGCTCGAGGAACAGCACCTCATCTTTCGACTAGGTACGTTACAGCCTTCTGGACTCAACATTGAGTTCAACAATTTCAGACCATAACCTCTGCCCATATTTCACATGGCAGCTGTTGACGATTCTGCCACTCCCATTTGTACCTCCTCTAGACCCATCTTGTGTTTCTTTACTTGTCCCATTGCCATCTATTTTCACCTTGCACGATCGTCCCTTTTGTCATTTAATCTCTCCTGCCCTCAGCCCTATCACAGACCTTCCCCTTTGTTGATTGCTCCCCTCTCCCGTTCCCTGCCCCTAAACTTGCTTAAACACATGTTACATCTCTAACTTTTTCCAGTTCTGACGCAAGGTCATCGACTTGAAACATTAGGGGCGAAATTGCCCTTTTGTATAGCCCCATTCGCGCCTCCAGGGGGCGGTAATGTGGTACAATGAGGTTATCGCCCGGGGGAAAGGGGGAGATAGCTCCTCCGGGGAAATTGCCCTGGAGATTTGGGGGTGGGGGCGTTATACTGTTAGCGGCGTGCGATTTATGTCCGGGGCAGGCGCACGCATGACGATGACGATGACATCCCCGTGCGCGTCGACTCCTTCGCGCCCCGCAGTGAGGATAGCGCCAGCTGATGTCACCGTCAGCGTAGCAAGTTGCAAAGCTGAAGGACATCCGCCGCTGGGGCCCCCCCTTAAAGGGAAGGCCGTTTGCGCCATGCGCCGCCGACAGTGGCGGCCCTTGCCTCGACCGGGCCGTCATCCTGCGGACCGGCGCTTCGTTATGGGTGCCGGGCGGTTAGCCCGGTCGAGGGCGTCCCTGGTGGCCCAGTGGCGGCTGGCAAAGGGCCTGCAGAGTGCGCAGTGGCCCTCCCCGTGTAAGGGCTACATGGAGCATCCGCGTAGCGCTGATGTTGACAACAGGGGGACAACAGTACCGTCCCGGGAGTGCTCCTCCACGGACGCAGAGTGCCTCCGATAGCGCTGCGCGTCCGTTGAGGGTCAGAAGGGCTGAATTCCACGCTGGGGTGGAACCTCCGGGCCAGACGATAAATGTCCCAGCCCTGGAAAGTTACCGCCTCCAAAAGGGACGCAGGGCAATTTTGCCTCCACGAGCTGTTTCTCTCTCCATCCGACCCGCTGAGTATTTCCAGCATTTCCTGTTTTTGTTTCAGATTTCCAGCATCCGCAGTACTTTGCTTTCCTATCATATCTGAGCTGCTTAAGCAATCCAACCCTAATCTTCATGCCCTGTTAGCTTCCCATAGCCCTTGAGATTCCTCCTCCCTCACCTCTTTCCATTTTTCCCACGATGGCTCCAGGGCTGACTTCCATCCACATGTGTAAGTCCGTTCTAAATGTTTAAGTACAGTTCTCAACCATTAAGATTGGAAAGGTCAAATGCTAATAGTGCACAATTCACCAGTGTAAGTTAATTTGTATAATTATTCACTGCCGCAGATGTAGAAACAGCTGATGTAGCTTAGTGAGCACAGTAGCAGTGGGAGAGAAGAATGCAAGGGAAATTTAAAGGGATTAGACGAGTCAAAGTATGGGACAAAAATACAGAGAGCATTTGGAGAGTCCCACCAAGCATCTCAACACATTGCAAGGCTGAGGGGGCACGGCATTGAGATGTGGCAGGCAAAAATGAAGGAGAGGAAAACCTGTTAAGAGTTGAAGTAGATCCCTTGCAGTCAGAATCAGGGGAATTCATAATGGGGAATAAGGAAATGGCAGACCAATTGAACAAATATTTTGGTTCTGTCTTCACAAAGGAAGGCACGAATAACCTCCCGAAAATACTAAGGGACCGAGGGTCGAGCGAGAAGGGGGAACTGAAGGAAATCCTTATTAGTCAGGAAATGGTGTTAGGGAAATTGAAGGGACTGAAGGCCGATAAATCCCCAGGACCTGATAGTCTGCATCCCAGAGTACTTAAGGAATGGCCCTAGAAATAGTGGATGCATTGGTAGTCATTTTCCAACGTTCTATAGATTCTGGTTCAGTTCCTGTGGATTGGAGGGTAGCTAATGTAACCCCACTTTTTAAAAAAGTAGGGAGAGAGAAAACACGGAATTATAGACTGGTTAGCCTGACATCGGTAGCGGGGAAAATGTTGGAATCAATTATTAAAGATGGAATAGCAGCGCGTTGGGAAAGCAGTGACAGGATCGGTCCAATTCAGCATGGATTTATGAAAGGGAAATCATGCTTGACAAAAATTCTGGAGTTTTTTGAGGATGTAACTAGTAGAGTGGACAAGGGAGAACCAGTGGATGTGCTGTATTTGGACTTTCAAAAGGCTTTTGACAAGGTCCCACACAAGAGATTAGTCTGCAAAATTAAGGCACATGGTATTGGGGGTAATGTACTGACGTGGATAGAGAACTGGTTGGCAGACAGGAAGCAAAGAGTGGCAATAAATGGGTCCTTTTCAGAATGGCAGGCAGTGACTAGTGAGGTGCCGCAGGGTTCAGTGCTGGGACCCCAGCTATTTACAATATACATTAATGATTTAGACGAAGGAATTGAATGTAATATCTCCAAGTTTGCAGATGACACTAAGCTGGGTGGCAGTGCGAGCTGTGAGAAGGATGCTAAGAGGCTGCAGGGTGACTTGGACAGGTTAAGTGAATGGGCAAATGCATGGCAGATGCAGTATAATGTTAATAAATGTGAAGTTATCCACTTTGGTTGCAAAAACAGGAAGTCAGATTATTATCTGATGATGACAGATTAGTAAAAGGGGAGGTGCAACAAGACCTGGGTGTCATGGTACATCAGTCATTGAAAGTAGGCATGCAGGTACAGCAGACAGAAAAGAAGGCAAATGGCATGCCGGCCTTTGAGTATAGGAGCAGGGAGGTCTTACTGCGGTTGTACAGGGCCTTGGTGAGACCACACCTTGAGTATTGTGTGCAGTTTTGGTCTCCTAATCTGAGGAAGGACATTCTTGCTATTGAGGGAGTGCAGCGAAGGTTCACCAGACTGATTCCTGGGATGGCAGGACTGACATTTGAAGAAAGACTGGATCGACTGGGCTTATATTCACTGGAATTTAGAAGAATGAGAGGGTATCGCATAGAAAAATATAAAATTCTGACGGGATTGGACAGGTTAGATGCAGGAAGAATGTTCCCGATGTTGGAGAAGTCGAGAACCAGGGGTCACAGTCTAAGGATAAGGGGTAAGCCATTTAGGACCGAGATGAGGAGAAACTTCTTCACTCAGAGAATTGTGAACCTGTGGAATTCTCTACCACAGAAAGTTGTTGAGTCCAGTTCGTTAGATATATTCAAAAGGGAGTTAGATGTGGCTTTTATCGGCTGAAGTGATCAAGGGATATGGAGAGAAAGCAGGAATGGGGTACTGAAGTTGCATGATCAGCCATAATCATATTGAATGGTGGTGCAAGCTCGAAGGGCCGAATGGCCTACTCCTGCACCTACTTTCTATGTTTCTATTACACAACTACCCCAACCACCTCATTTGATGGCTATTCATGTTAAGGGCATGTATCATATAATCATAGAAAATTACAGCATGGACGGTGGCCATTTCGGCCCATCCTGTCCGCGCCAGCCATGATCTTATTGAATGGCGGAGCAGGCTCAAGGGCCGTATGTCCTACTCCTGTTCGAGATGTAACGGGTGTTTGAGCAAGTGTAGGGGCAGGGAAAGGGAGGAGGGGAGCAAGCAACAAAAGGGCAGGTCTGCGATAGGATTGAGGGCGGGAGAGATTAAATGACAAAAGGGACGATGGTGCAAGGTGAAAGGAGTTGGTAATGGGACAAGTAAAGGAACAAAGGATGGGTCTAGAGGAGGTACAAATGGGAGTGACAGAATCATCAACAGCTGCCATGTAAGAGAATAGGGGCAGAGGTTATGGTCTGAAATTGTTCAACGCAATGTTGAGTCCAAAGGCTGTAAAGATGAGGTGCTGTTCCTCGAGCTTACGTTGAGCTTTGTTTAACAGTGTAGGAGACTGAGGACGGAGCGGTCAGAGTGAGATTGGAGTGGGGAATTAAAGTGACATTCCCATGCCGGTGTGGAGGTACAACACCTGCCCTTTTACCTCTTTCCTTCCCTACTGTCCAGGGCCCCAAACACTCCTTCCAGGCAAAACCGTGATTTACTTGGAGCCTTTGCAATTTAGTTCCTATTTCTTCTATTTTTATGTTTTTATTAGAGAGCTATCCAGACTAATTTCCCCTCAAAATCCCTCTAAAACATCTACCAAATGCTAAGAGAAATAGGTCTGTCTTATCCACTCTATCCAGGCCCCTCATAATTTTATACACCTCAGTAAGGTCTCCCCTCAACTTCCTCTGTTCCAAAGAAAACAAACCCAACCTATCCTCATGGCTAAAATTCTCCAGTCCAGGCAACATCCTCATAAATCTCCTCTGTACCCTCTCTAGTGCAGTCACATTTTTCCTGTAATGTGGTGACCAGAACTGCACACAGTAATCTAGCTGTGGCCTAACCAGTGTTTTATACAGTTCAAGTATAACCTCCCTGCTCTTGTATTCTACGCCTTGTCTAATAAAGACAAGTATTCCGTGTGCCTTCTTAACCACCTTATCTACCTGGATTGCTACCTTCAGGGATCTGTGGGCCTGCACTCCAAGGTCCCTTTGTTCCTCTACATTTTCAGTGCCGTACCATTTAATGTGTATTCCCTTGTCTTGTCAGCCCTCCCCAAATGCATTACTTCACACTTATCCAGATTGAATTCCATTTGCCACTGTTCATTGATATCTTGCTGCAGTCATAGAAACATAGAAAATAGGTGCAGGAGTAGACCATTCGGCCCTTCTAGCATGCACCGCCATTCAATGAGTTCATGGCTGAACATGCAACTTCAGTACCCCATTCCTGCTTTCTCGCCATACCCCTTGATCCCCCGAGTAGTAAGGACTTCATCTAACTCCTTTTTGAATATATTTAGTGAATTGGCCTCAACAACTTTCTGTGGTAGAGAATTCCACAGGTTCACCACTCTCTGGGTGAAGAAGTTTCTCCTCATCTCGGTCCTAAATGGCTTACCCCTTATCCTTAGACTGTGACCCCTGGTTCTGGACTTCCCCAACATTGGGAACATTCTTCCTGCATCTAACCTGTCTGAACCCATCAGAATTTTAAACGTTTGTATGAGGTCCCCTCTCATTCTTCTGAACTCCAGTGAATACAAGCCCAGTTGATCCAGTCTTTCTTGATAGGTCAGTCCCGCCATCCCGGGAATCAGTCTGGTGAACCTTCGCTGCACTCCCTCAATAGCAAGAATGTCCTTCCTCAAGTTAGGAGACCAAAACTGTACATAATACTCCAGGTGTGGCCTCACCAAGACCCTGTACAACTGCAGCAACACCTCCCTGCCCCTGTACTCAAATCCCCTCGCTATGAAGGCCAACATGCCATTTGCTTTCTTAACCGCCTGCTGTACCTGCATACCAACCTTCAATGACTGATGTACCATGACACCCAGGTCTCGTTGCACCTCCCCTTTTCCTAATCTGTCACCATTCAGATAATAGTCTGTCTCTCTGTTTTTACCACCAAAGTGGATAACCTCACATTTATCCACATTATACTTCATCTGCCATGCATTTGCCCACTCACCTAACCTATCCAAGTCACTCTGCAGCCTCTTGGCATCCTCCTCGCAGTTCACACTGCCACCCAACTTAGTGTCATCTGCAAATTTGGAGATACTACATTTAATCCCCTTGTCTAAATCATTAATGTACAATGTAAACAGCTGGGGCCCCAGCACAGAACCTTGCGGTACCCCACTAGTCACTGCCTGCCATTCTGAAAAGTACCCATTTACTCCTACTCTTTGCTTCCTGTCTGACAACCAGTTCTCAAACCATGTCAGCACACTACCCCCAATCCCATGTGCTTTAACTTTGCACATTAATCTCTTGTGTGGGACCTTGTCGAAAGCCTTCTGAAAGTCCAAATATACCACATCAACTGGTTCTCCCTTGTCCACTCTACTGGAAACATCCTCAAAAAATTCTAGAAGATTTGTCAAGCATGATTTCCCTTTCACAAATCCATGCTGACTTGGACCTATCATGTCACCTCTTTCCAAATGCGCTGCTATGACATCCTTAATAATTGATTCCATCATTTTACCCACTACTGAGGTCAGGCTGACCGGTCTATAATTCCCTGTTTTCTCTCTCCCTCCTTTTTTAAAAAGTGGGGTTACATTGGCTACCCTCCACTCGATATGAACTGATCCAGAGTCAATGGAATGTTGGAAAATGACTGTCAATGCATCCGCTATTTCCAAGGCCACCTCCTTAAGTACTCTGGGATGCAGTCCATCAGGCCCTGGGGATTTATCGGCCTTCAATCCCAACAATTTCCCCAACACAATTTCCCGACTAATAAGGATTTCCCTCAGTTCCTCCTCCTTACAGGGGCAGGGGCAGGGAGGTGTTGCTACAGTTGTACAGGGCATTGGTGAGGCCACACCTGGAGTATTGTGTACAGTTTTGGTCTCCTAACCTGAGGAAGGACATTCTTGCTATTGAGGGAGTGCAGCGAAGGTTCACCAGACTGATTCCCGGGATGGCGGGACTGACCTATCAAGAAAGACTGGATCAACTGGGCTTGTATTCACTGGAGTTCAGAAGAATGAGAGGGGACCTCATAGAAACATATAAAATTCTGACGGGGTTAGACAGGTTAGATGCAGGAAGCATGTTCCCAATGTTGGGGAAGTCCAGAACCAGAGGTCACAGTCTAAGGATAAGGGGTAAGCCATTTAGGACCGAGATGCGGAGGAACTTCTTCACCCAGAGAGTGGTGAACCTGTGGAATTCTCTACCACAGAAAGTTGTTGAGGCCAATTCACTAAATATATTCAAAAAGGAGTTAGATGAGGTCCTTACTACTAGGGGGATCAAGGGGTATGGCGAGAAAGCAGGAATGGGGTACTGAAGTTGAATGTTCAGCCATGAACTCATTGAATGGTGGTGCAGGCTAGAAGGGCCGAATGGCCTACTCCTGCACCTATTTTCTATGTTTCTATGTTTCTATGTTTCTTACTAGACCCTCTGACTCCTTTTATATCCGGAAGGTTGTTTGTGTCCTCCTCAGTGAATACCGAACCAAAGTACTTGTTCAATTGGTCTGCCATTTCTTTGTTCCCCGTTATGACTTCCCCTGATTCTGACTGCAGGGGACCTACATTTGTCTGCACTAACCTTTTTCTCTTTACATATCTATAGAAACTTTTGCAATCCGTCTGAATGTTCTCTGCAAGCTTCTTCTCATACTCCATTTTCCCTGCCCTAATCAAACCCTTTGTCCTCCTCTGCTGAGTTCTAAATTTCTCCCAATCTCCGGGTTCGCTGCTATTTCTCGCCAATTTGTATGCCACTTCCTTGGCTTTAATACTATCCCTGATTTCCCTTGATAGCCACGGTTGAGCCACCTTCCCTTTTTTATTTTTACGCCAGACAGGAATGTACAATTGTTGTAGTTCATCCATGCGGTCTCTAAATGTCTGCCATTGCCCATCCACAGTCAACCCCTTAAGTATCATTCGCCAATCTATCCTAGCCAATTCACACCTCATACCTTCAAAGTTACCCTTCTTTAAGTTCTGGACCAAGGTCTCTGAATTAACTGTTTCATTCTCCATCCTAATGCAGAATTCCACCATATTATGGTCACTCTACCCCAAGGGGCCTCATACGATGAGATTGCTAATTAATCCTCTCTCATTACACAACACCCAGTCTAAGATGGCCTCCCCCCTAGTTGGTTCCTCGACATATTGGTCTAGAAAACCATCCCTTATGCACTCCAGGAAATCCTCCTCCACCGTATTGCTTCCAGTTTGGTTAGCCCAATCTATGTGCATATTAAAGTCACCCATTATAACTGCTGCACCTTTATTGCATGCACCCCTAATTTCCTGTTTGATGCCCTTCCCAACATCACTATTACTGTTTGGAGGTCTCGACACAACTCCCACTAACGTTTTTTGCCTTTTGGTGTTCTGCAGCTCTACCCATATAGATTCCACATCATCCAAGCTAATGTCCTTCCTAACTATTGCATTAATCTCCTCTTTAACCAGCAATGCTACTCCACCTCCTTTTCCTTTTACAGCTTTGTTCTTTATTATCAACCACACAGCCGACTTTAATATCATCTGCAAACTTCTTAATCAGACCCCCTACATTCAACTCTAAATCATTGATATATACCACAAAAAGCAAGGGACCTAGTATTGAGCCCTGCAGAACCACACTGGAAGCAGCCTACCAGTCACAAAAACACCCATCAGCCATTAGTCTTTGCTTTCTGCCACTGAGCCAATTTTGGATCCAACTTGCCACTTTGCCCTGGATCCCATGGGCATTAACCTTCGTGACCAGTCTGCCATGTGGGACCTTATCAAAAGCCTTGCTAAAATCCATATACACTACATCAAACGCACTGCCCTCATCGACCCTCCATGTTACCTCCTCAAAAAATGCAATCAAGTTAGTCAGACACAACCTTCCCTTAACAACTCCATGCTGACTGTCCTTGATGAATCCGTGTCTTTCTAAATGAAGATTTATCCTGTCCCTCAGAATTTTTTCCAATAATTTTCCCACCTCTGAGATTAGGCTGACTGGCCTATAATTGCTCGGTCTATCCCTTTCTCCTTTTTAAACAAAGGTACAACATTAGCAGCCCTCCAGTCCTCCGGCACCACACCTGTAGCCAGACAGGATTGAAAATGATGGCCAGAGCCTCTGCTATTTCCTCTTTTGCTTCCCTTAACAGCCTGGGATACATTTCATCCGGGCCTGGGGATTTATCCACTTTCAAAGCTGCGAAACCACTTAATACCACCTCTCTCACTATGTTTATTTCATCTAATATTTCACACTTCTCCGTCATTGCAAAGTCTACACCGCCCCTCTCTTTTGTGAAAACAGACGCAAAGTATTCATTAAGAACCATACTCACATCTTCCCCCTCCAACACAGATTACCCTCATGATCTCTATTAGGCCCCACTCTTTCTTTAGTTATCCTCTTGCTCTCTCTTTGCTTTCCTAATATCTTTTTTAATTTCACCCCTGCACTGTCTATACTCCTCTAGAGTTTCTGCAGTATTAGCCCTCGGTATCTGTCATAAGCTTCCCTTTTTTTCTTTATCCCTCGACATCCAGGGGGCTCTAGATCTGCTAGTTCCACCCTTTTTCTTTAAGGGAATATACATGCTCTGAACCCTCAGGATTTCCTCCTTGAAAGCCTCCCACTGCTCCGACACTGATTTACCTGTAAGTAGCTGTTTCCAGTCCACCTTCGCTAAATCACCTCTCAGCTTATCAAAATTGACTTTTCCCTAATTGAGAACTTTTATTCCTGGTCTATCTTTGTCCTTTTCCATAACAACCCTAAATCTAACTAGCACCAAAATGCTCTCCCACTGATGCCCCTTCCACCTGCCCAGCTTCATTCCCTAGAACTAAATCCAGAACCTCCCCCTTCCTTGTTGGGCTTGCTACATACTGGCTAAAAAAGTTCTCCTGAATGCGTTTTAGGAATTCCGCACAGTCTATATCTTTCACACTAATTTTATCCCAGTTAACCTTCGGGTGGTTGAAATCCCTTACTATTACCGGCCTGTAGTTGTGCACTTCTCAGAAATTTGCCTACATAATTTGATCTTCTATCTCCCTCTAACTGTTTGGGGGTCTATAGTACACTCCCAGCAGTGTGATTGCCCTTTTTTTGTTCTTCAGTTTGATCCATATGGCCTCATTTGATGATCCTTCCAACATATCATCCCTCCTCACAGGTGTAATTGTTTCTTTAATCAATACTGCGAACCCCCTCCTTTTTGTCCCTCTCTCTATCCCGTCTGAAAACTCTGTAACCAGGAATGTTGAGCTGCCATACCTGCCCCTCTTTCAGACATGTTTTAGTAATAGCTAAAATATTACACTCCCAAGTGTCTACCTGTGCTCTTAGCTCACCTGCCTTACTCCCTATAATCCTTGCTTTGAAACATATACCATTTAGCACTGCCAAACTCCCTTGTTGTCTATTTTCTAGCCCTTGTTTCCTCGGTCTTCCAAATTCACTTTCTACTTTAAAAAAAAAAGCAGCAATGCTTAAGAGGGCAGAATTAGAGGAGCGCAGATATCTCGTGGGGTTGTGTGGATGGAGGAGATTACAGAGATAGGGAGGGGTGAGTCCCTGGAGGGATTTGAAAATATGGATGATAATTTTGAAATTGAGGCGTTGCTTAACCGGAAGCCAATGTAAGTCAACAAGCACAGGGGCGATGAGTGAGCGGGACTTGGTGGAAGTTAGGACATGGACTGCTGAGATTTGGATCACCTCTAGTTTACGTAGGATAGAATGTGGGAGGCCAGCCAGGAGTGCGTTGGAATAGTCAAGTCTAGATGTAACAAAGGCATGGATGAGGGCTTCAGCAGTGGATGAGGGCTTCAGCAGTGGATGAGCTGCTGCAAGGGTGGAGACTGGCGATGTTATGGAGGTGGAAATAGGCGTCTTAGTTATGCTGCGGATATGTGGTCGAAAGCTCATTTCAGGGACAAATATGACACCACGTTGCGAACAGTGTGGTTCAGCCTCAGACAGATGTTGGGGAGGGGGATGGAATTAGTGGCTAGGGGACCCAAAACAATGGCTTTAGTCTTCCCAATATTCAATTGGAGACAATTTCTGCTCATCCAGAACTGGATGTCGGACAAGCAGTCTGACAATTTAGAGACCGTGGAGGGGTCGAGAGAAGTGGTGGTGAGGTAGAGCTGGGTGTCATCAGCGTACATGTGGAAACTGACGCTGTGTTTTCAGATGATGTCGCCAAGGGGCAACATGTAGAAATAGGAGGGAGCCAAGGATAGATCCTTGGGGGACACCAGAGGTAACGATACGGGGATGGGAAGAGAAGCTGTTGTCGGAGATTCTCTGGCTACAATTAGATAGATAAGGATGGAACCAGGCGAGTGCAGTCCCACCCAGCTGGACGATGGTGGAGAGGCGTTGGAGAAGGATGGAATGGTCAACCGTGCAGACAAGTCAAGATGGACGAGGAGGAATAGTTTACCTTTGTCACAATCATAAAAGATGTAATTTGTGACTTTGATGAGAGCCGTGGAAACCGAATTGGAGGGATTCAAACCTGAAATTGCGGGAAAGATGGGCACGGATTTGGGAGGCCACAACACGCTCAAGGACTTTGGAGAAGGAGGGGAGGTTGGAGATGGGGAGGTTGGAGATAGGGCGGAGGGGCCGTGGGTTGTTTTTTTGAGGAGAGGGGTGATGACGGCAGATTTGAGGGAGAGGGGGACAGTATCTGTGGGGAGCGAAAGGTTAACAATGTCAGTTAACATAGGAGCCAGAAAAGGAAATTGGGTGGTCAGCAGTTTGGTGGCAATAGGGTGAAGGGAAGAGGAGAAGCTACAGAGCAGCTTCCTTTGGGAAACCTGAGCTCATCCAAACCTCTGGTGCCCGTGTCCTAACTCGCACCGAGTCTCGTTCGCCCATCACCCCTGTGCTCACTGCCCGTGTCCTAACTCGCACCGAGTCCCGCTCACCATCACCCCTGTGCTCACTGCCCGTGTCCTAACTCGCACCGAGTCTCGTTCGCCCATCACCCCAGTGCTCACTGCCCGTGTCCTAACTCGCACCGAGTCCAGCTCACCATCAGCCCTGTGCTCACTGCCCGTGTCCTAACTCGCACTGAGTCCAGCTCACCATCACCCCTGTGCTCACTGCCCGTGTCCTAACTCGCACCGAGTCCCGCTCACCATCACCCCTGTGCTCACTGCCCGTGTCCTAACTCACACCGAGTCCCGCTCACCATCACCCCTGTGCTCACTGCCCGTGTCCTAACTCGCACCGAGTCCAGCTCACCATCACCCCTGTGCTCACTGCCTGTGTCCTAACTCGCACCGAGTCCCGCTCACCATCACCCCTGTGCTCACTGCCCGTGTCCTAACTCGCACCGAGTCTCGTTCGCCCATCACCCCCTGTGCTCACTGCCCGTGTCCTAACTCGCACCGAGTCCCGCTCACCATCACCCTTGTGCTCACTGCCCGTGTCCTAACTCGCACCGAGTCTCGTTCGCCCATCACCCCTGTGCTCACTGCCCGTGTCCTAACTCGCACCGAGTCCCGCTCACCATCACCCCTGTGCTCACTGCCCGTGTCCTAACTCGCACCGAGTCCCGCTCACCATCACCCCTGTGCTCACTGCCCGTGTCCTAACTCGCACCGAGTCCCGCTCACCATCACCCCTGTGCTCACTGCCCGTGTCCTAACTCGCACCGAGTCCCGCTCACCATCACCCCTGTGCTCACTGCCCGTGTCCTAACTCGCACCGAGTCCCGCTCACCATCACCCCTGTGCTCACTGCCCGTGTCCTAACTCTCACCAAGTCCCGCTCACCATCACCCCTGTGCTCACTGCCCGTGTCCTAACTCGCACCGAGTCTCATTCGCCCATCACCCCTGTGCTCACTGCCCGTGTCCTAATTCGCACCGAGTCCCGCTCACCATCACTCCTGTGCTCGCTGCCCGTGTCCTAATTCGCACCGAGTCCCGCTCACCATCACCCCTGTGCTCGCTGCCCGTGTCCTAACTCACACCGAGTCCCGCTCACCATCACCCCTGTGCTCACTGCCCGTGTTCTAACTCGCACCGAGTCCCGCTCACCATCACCCCTGTGCTCACTGCCCGTGTTCTAACTCGCACCGAGTCCCGTTCACCATCACCCCTGTGCTCACTGCCCGTGTTCTAACTCGCACCGAGTCCCGCTCACCATCACCCCTGTGCTCACTGCCCGTGTCCTAACTCGCACCGAGTTCCGCTCACCATCACCCCTGTGCTCACTGCCCGTGTCCTAACTCGCACCGAGTCCCATTCACCATCACCCCTGTGCTCGCTGCCCGTGTCCTAACTCACACCGAGTCCCGCTCACCCATCACCCCTGTGCTCACTGCCCGTGTCCTAACTCGCACCGAGTCCCGTTCAGCATCACCCCCTGTGCTCGCTGCCCGTGTCCTAACTCACACCGAGTCCCGCTCACCATCACCCCTGTGCTCGCTGCCCGTGTCCTAACTCGCACCGAGTCCCGTTCAGCATCACCCCTGTGCTCGCTGCCCGTGTCCTAACTCACACCGAGTCCCGCTCACCATCACCCCTGTGCTCGCTGCCCGTGTCCTAACTCACACCGAGTCCCGCTCACCCATCACCCCTGTGCTCACTGCCCATGTCCTAACTCGCACCGAGTCTCGTTCGCCCATCACCCCTGTGCTCGCTGCCCCGTGTCCTAACTCACACCGAGTCCCATTCGCCCATCACCCCTGTGCTCACTGCCCGTGTCCTAACTCACACCGAGTCCCGCTCACCCATCACCCCTGTGCTCGCTGCCCCGTGTCCTAACTCACACCGAGTCCCATTCGCCCATCACCCCAGTGCTCACTGCAGATTGCCCTGTAATGGGCCTGACTAGTTTTGGCAGTACTTTTCTCTTGGAAAAGGTTTATCGTAGTCTGTTATGGATGTAAATGTTTGAAATTTGAATGCATTTTTGCAAACAAAGCAAAACACAAATGCAAATAAAACCTCTGGCTTGATTTCTAGTTCAAGGTTACAGGCTATTAAGTGCATATATGTCATACATTACAGAGACAGTTGCATTGATTTTGACATTATTAAAAGGAAAAAGCACTCTCACACACTTATAGCCTCGGGCAGCATGGTGCGTGATGTTTCCCATGATTTAAAATACTTGGAGGGGAATGAAAAGATGCATTCATGCTACTATATTCTAGCCACATTTTTGTATTAACATAATTTTGTTGATATCTGAAATGTTTCTTATGCTGGAGACATAGAAACATAGAAAATAGATGCAGGAGTAGGCCATTCGGCCCTTCGAGCCTGCACCACCATTCAATAAGATCATGGCTGATCATTCACCTCAGTACCCCTTTCCTGCTTTCTCTCCACACCCCTTGATCCCTTTAGCCATAAGGGCCATATCCAACTCCCTCTTGAATATATCCAATGAACTGGCATCAACAACTCTCTGCGGTAGAGAATTCCACAGGGTAACAACTCTCTGAATGAAGAAGTTTCTCCTCATCTCAGTCCTAAATGGCCTACCCCTTACCTTAGTCTAAGTCCCTTGGTTCTGGACTTCTCCAACATCGGGAACATTCTTCCTGCATCTAACCCGTCAGAATCTTATATGTTTCTATGAGATCCCCTCTCATCCTTCTGAACTCCAGTGAATACAGACCCAGTCGATCCAGTCTCTCCTCATCGGTCAGTCCTGTCATCCTGGGAATCAGTCTGGTGAACCTTTGCTGCACTCCTTCAATAGCAAGAACATCCTTCCTCAGATTAGGAGACCAAAACTGAACACAATATTCCAGGTGAGGCTCCACTAAGGCCCTGTACCAATGCAGTAAGACCTCCCTGCTCCTATACTCAAATCCCCTAGCTATGAAGGCCAACATACCACTTGCCTTCTTCACCACCTGCTGTACCTGCATGCCAACTTTCAATGACTGATGTACCATGACACCCAGGTCTCATTGCACCTCCCCTTTTCCTAATCTGCCGCCATTCAGATAATATTCTGCCTTCGTGTTTTTGCCACCAAAGTGGATAACCTCACATTTATCCACATTATACTGCATCTGCCATGCGTTTGCCCACTAACCTAACCTGTCCAAGTCACCCTGCAGTCTCTTAGCATCCTCCTCACAGCTCACACCGCTACCCAGCTTAGTGTCATCTGCAAATTTGGAGATATTACACTCAATTCCTTCATCTAAATCATTAATGTATATTGTAAAGAGCTGGGGTCCCAGCACTGAGCCCTGCAGCACTCCACTAGTCACTGCCTGCCATTCTGAAAAGGACCCGTTTATCCAGACTCTCTGTTTCCTGTCTGCTAACCAGTTCTCTATCCACACCAGTACATTACCCAATACCATGTGCTTTAATTTTGCCCACCAATCTCTTGTGTGGGACCTTGTCAAAAGGCTTTTGAAAGTCCAAATACACCACATCCACTGGTTCTCCCTTGTCCACTCTACCAGTTACATCCTCAAAAAATTCTAGAAGATTTGTCAAGCATGATTTCCTTTTCATAAATCCATGCTGACTTGGACCGATCCTGTCACTGCTTTCCAAATGTGCTGTTATTTCATCTTTAATAATTGATTCCAACATTTTCCCCACTACTGATGGCAGGCTAACCGGTCTATAATTACCCGTTTTCTCTCTCCCTCCTTTCTTAAAATGTGGTGTTACATTAGCTACCCTCCAGTCCATAGGAACTGATCCAGAGTCGACAGACTGTTGGAAAATGGTCACCAATGCATCCACTATTTCTAGGGCCACCTCCTTAAGTACTCTGGGATGCAGACAATCAGGCCCCGGGGATTTATTGGCCTTCAATCCCATCAATTTCCCTAACACAATTTCCCGCCTAATAAGGATATCCGTCAGTTCCTCCTTCTCACTAGACCCACTGTCCCCTAGTACATCCGGAAGTTCATTTG
This sequence comes from Pristiophorus japonicus, assembly GCF_044704955.1. NCBI lineage: Eukaryota > Metazoa > Chordata > Chondrichthyes > Pristiophoridae > Pristiophorus > Pristiophorus japonicus. Next base: position 522,359,208 of record NC_091977.1, on the reverse strand, counting down.
TGTCTTCCTTCGTGAAGACAGAACCAAAGTATTTGTTCAATTGGTCTGCCAGTTCTTTGTTCCCCATTATTAATTCACCTGAGTCCGACTGCAAGGGACCTATGTTCGTCTTCACTAATCTTTTTCTCTTCATATAGCTATCAAAGCTTTTGCAGTCAGTTTTTATGTTCCCGGCAATCTTTCTCTCGTACTCTATTTTCCCCCTCCTAATTAAACCCTTTGTCCTCCTCTGCTGAATTCTAAATTTCTCCCAATCCTCAGGTTTGCTGCTTTTTCTGGCCAATTTATAAGCCTCTTCCTTGGATCTAACACTATCCTTAATTTCCCTTGTTAGCCACGGTTGAGCCATCTTCCCTGTTTTATTTTTACTCCAGACAGGGATGTACAATTGTTGAAGTTCATCCATGTGATCTATAAATGTTTGCCATTGCCTATCCACCATCAACCCTTTAAGTAACATTTTCCAGTCTATACTAGCCAATTCGCGCCTCATGCCGTCGAAGTTGCCTTTCCTTAAGTTTAGGACCCTAGTTTTTGAATTAACTGTCACTCTCCACCTTAATAAAGAATTTACCATATTATGGTCACTCTTCTCCAAGGGGCCTCGCACAACAAGATTGCTAATTAGTCCTTTCTCATTACACATCACCCAGTCTAGGATGGCCAGCTGTCTAGTTGGTTCCTCGACATATTGGTGAAGAAAACCATCCCTAATACACTCCAGAAAATCCTCCTCCACCGCATTGTTGCCAGTTTGGTTAGCCCAATCTATATGTAAATTAAAGTCGCCCATGATAACTGCTGTACCCTCGCATTGCCCCTTTAGAATGTTGCTGTAATGTGGCCCTTTTTGGTTTTTGCCTTGGTACATTGGTCATCCTTTTAAATAAATACACTGTTTGGATGAATGTAAAGCAATGCAGTCTGAAACGGGAAATCATATCAACCAGCCGAGAGGTGTGAACAAAAATATTCACTCCCCGATTTTACCTGGGAACGAGAGGTTTGGTGGCTGGCCAGAGTTTGCCTGTTAAAATGGGGCATGGGAGGAGGCCAGCGAGGATTGGGTGAGTAGGTTGCTTCAAAGTATTTAACCACTCACTCCCCCCGTCCCCCTCCCCCATTCCCCCAACACAGTCTGTTCTCATTGGGCTTGTGGTGGCGGGGGCTAGGGGGTTAAATCGGGGCTTTATTGATGGTTAGCACTCCCTCCTTTCTTCATGCCCCGATACTCCAGTAAGTTACATTCATGTGTTTTTTTTAAATTTGTTTCTGGGATGTGGGCGTGCTGGCAAGGTCAGTATTTATTGCCCATATCTGGAGAAGGTGGTGAGCCGCTTTATTGAGCCGCTGCAGTCCGTGTGGTGAAGGTGCTCCCACAGTGCTGTTAGGTATGGAGTTCCAGGATTTTGACCCAACGATGATGAAGGAACGGCCGATATATTTCCATATCAGGATGGTGTGTGACTTGGAGGAGAACCTGGAGGTGGTGGTGTTCCCATGCTCCTGCTGTCCTTGTCCTTCTAGGCGATAGGGGTCGTGGGTTCAGGAGATGCTGCCCAAGAAATGTTGGCGAGTTGCTGCAGTGCATCTTGTAGATGGTGCACACTGCAGCCATGGTGTGCCGGTGGAGGGAATGAATGTTTCAGGTGGTGGATGGGGTGCCAATCAAGCGGGCTGCTTTTTCCTGGATGATGTGAAGCTTCTTCAGTGTTGTTGGAGCTGCATTCATCCAGGCAAGTGGAGAGTTCCATCACACTCCTGACTTGTGCCTTGTAGATGGTGGAAAGGCTTTGGGGAGTCAGGAGATGAGACACTCTTTGCAGAATACCCATCCTCTGACTCGCTCTTGTAGCCACAGTATTATTGTGGCTGGTCCAGTTAAGTTTCCTGTCAATGGTGACCCCCCAGGATATTGATGGTGAGGGATTCGACGATGGTAATGTCAAGGGGCAGTGATTAGACTCTCTCTTATTGGAGATGGTCATTGCCTGGCACTTATGTGGCACAAATGTTACTTGCCACTTACCAGCCCAAGCCTGAATGTCGTCCAGGTCTTGCTGCATGTTGATTTGATAGAAGTTTAAATATTAGGAAGAATGAAAATTGAAGGATAATTTATTAAGCTCCCAAAGCATGACCTTTTTGTACATTTTCAGAAGTTGCAAAGCAAGTATGTTTGTGCTGAAAGTGTGTGATATTATATTATTACGTTGAATAATGTCAGGTTGAATTATTTATTATAAGGAAAATCAACTATGTACAGTTATCCACTGCATAAGTCCCTATTGCGTGAATTAACATAAGAAATAGGAGCAGGAGTAGGCCATTCGGCCCCTCGAGCCTGCTATTCTAACTAGAAAACCAGGACATTTTGGAGTAAGTTAGCAACAGAGGGATTGGTGCGTTAGACGGGGAAATTTTCAGCAGACGTCATTGCCGCTGCAGGAAATTCTGGGCCGCTATAAACAGAAAACACATCCAGGGCAGGTTGGCTATGACGGGTAATGTTTTTCAGTATGCATTCCTGGTGCAAAGATTTCTCTCTTGTGGTATTCGGCATGTTCTGCCTCTCGGACAAATCCATTGGGATTCCGTTGTGTTCTCACGGTACGTTGAGGAGATAGCCAATCCAAATGCTCCTTTGCAGCTCCTGGGTGCAGTAATGCTCTGTTGGTGAAGGCGGTCTGATTTCTGTGTGACCACTGCTCATTTCCTCTGCTGCAGGTCAACGGGAACATCCCTCCCAAACTGAAGAAAAGCGCCCACGAAATGATCCTGGACTTTATCCGCTCACGGCCTCCGTTAAACCCTGTGAGTACAGCAGGTCTTGTTTTTAGAATTCCGACACAGCCGCGATTGACTGGCAAGGCAAGTTTGGACAACACTTTAAACCATGGGTGTGAATCACGCGATTAGAACGGGACTTGAGCTGGGGTTTCCGTAACTGGCTTGATCTCTCTGACTGGAACTTTAAACATGAAGGCATTGAAACCGTTTAAGTTGTCCATTGGAGTCGACAGCAGGGGGGGGGAGTGGGTGCGAGGGGAGGGGATTGTGCTTGATAAACCCATTTATATTTATTAAGTTGCTGATTCCCCATGGAGTGAAGCTAAAGTGAACTCAAGTATAATAATATTAAGATGGAATGCAATAATTGTATCGAATGTACAGCACAGAAACAGGCCATTGGGCCCAACAGGTCGGTGCTGGTGTTTATGTTCCACACGAGCCCCCTCCCACCCCTCTTCATCTCACCTTATCAGCATAACCTTCTATTCCTTTCTCCCTCATGCACTTATCTAACTTCCTCTTAATTAAATATAAAAAATATTATACATTATAATATGCAGGAAAATAATATATTAAGTATAATAAGTGAAATTATATATATATATATATATAGTCATTCACGAGGGACATCATAAAATGCTGATTACCTGGATTTTATAATCGCTGTTAGTTACCTAGAATGTGCGACACAGAAACAGGCCATTGGGCCCAACTGGTCTGTGCTGGTGTTTATGTTCCACACCAGGCCCTTCCCATTCCATCTTCCTTATCGCAGCCTTTCAGCATATCGTTCTAATCGTTTTTCTCTCCTGTCCGGTTTCCTTTTGAAAGCAGCTACGCTATTTGCCTCCATCGCTCCATGCGGAGGCGAGTTCCATATTCTAACCACTCTTTGGGCCCAAGTTTCCACACGCGCCTAGAACGGCGCAGTCCCGACCTGGACGCCCGTTTTTCGCGCCACAAAGTGCGCCTAAAAAAACCCTCCAGATTCTCCACCTCCCTGCAGGTCCTCTGGCCCTCGGCGCAGCCAGCACGAGCTGTAGGGGGGGCGGAGCCAGGTCCCTGCGCTGAAAACAGTGCCGGGACCTCTGCACATGTGCGCTACAGTCGGCACGCAAGTGCAGTAGCTCCAAGCGCCCGAAACTGTGTGGGAGGGGCCCGAAGCACGCAGCCCCTAGCCCTAGCCGAATGGCCTGACTGGGGCTGCGTGAATAAGGCTCCTCCCACGCCCAGCTCCTGCTTCCTCCCGACCCGACTCGACTCCCGCTCCCCCACCCCCCACCTCTCGACCGGACCTGACTCCCGCCCCCCCCGCCACTCGACTCGACCCCCGCCCCCGGACCCGACCCGACTCCCGCTCCCCCCCCACCGACTGGATCCGACCTGACCTCCCTCCCCCCAACCTGACCTCCCTCTCCCTCCCTCCCCCCGACCCGAACAGAACCGACCTTCCCCCCACCACCCCCCCCCCGACCCAACGCCACCTACCTGTAAATCTGGTGCTGGGGACGGTCCCTGCCCGAAGTATCGGGCCCGGCCCGTTCAGCCTCCCTCCCCCTTCTCCTTCCCCCCCCCCTTCTCCTTCCCCCCCCATCTCCTCCCCACCCCTTCTCCTTTCCCCCCATCTCCTTCCCCCCAATGTCCTTTTCCCCCCCCATCTCCTTTCCTCCCAATCTCCTTTCCCCCCCATCTCCTTTCCCCCCCATCTCCTTTCCCCCCCATTTCCCTTCCCCCCCATTTCCCTTCCCCCCATCTCCTTCCCCCCCCAATCTCCTTTCCCCCCCATCTCCTTTTCCCCCATCTCCTTTCCCCCCCCATCTCCTTTCCCCCCCCATCTCCTTTCCCCCCCCCATCTCCTTTCCCCCCCCCCCATCTCCTTTCCCCCCCATCTCCTTTCCCCCATCTCCTTTCCCCCCCATCTCCTTTCCCCCCTATCTCCTTTCCCCCATCTCCTTTCCCCCATATCTCTTTCCCCCCATCTCCTTCCCCCCCCATCTCCTTCCCCCCCCATCTCCTTCCCCCCCCATCTCCTTCCCCCCCCATCTCCTTCCCCTCCCATCTCCTTCCCCCCCATCTCCTTCCCCCCCCATCTCCTTCCCCCCCATCTCCTTCCTCCCCATCTCCTTCCTCCCCATCTCCTTTCCCCCATCTCCTTTCCCCCCATCTCCTTTCCCCCCCATCTCCTTTCCCCCCATCTCCTTTCCCCCCATCTCCTTTCCCCCCATCTCCTTTCCCCCCATCTCCTTTCCCCCCATCTCCTTTCCCCCCATCTCCTTTCCCCCCATCTCCTTTCCCCCCATCTCCTTTCCCCCCCCATCTCCTTTCCCCCCCCATCTCCTTTCCCCCCCCATCTCCTTTCCCCCCCCCATCTCCTTTCCCCCCCCCATCTCCTTTCCCCCCCCATCTCCTTTCCCCCCCCATCTCCTTTCCCCCCCCATCTCCTTTCCCCCCCCATCTCCTTTCCCCCCCATCTCCTTTCCCCCCCATCTCCTTTTCCCCCCCATCTCCTTTTCCCCCCCATCTCCTTTCTCCCCCCATCTCCTTTCTCCCCCCATCTCCTTTCTCCCCCCATCTCCTTTCTCCCCCCATCTCCTTTCCCCCCCATCTCCTTTCCCCCCCCCATCTCCTTTCCCCCCCCCATCTCCTTTCCCCCCCATCTCCTTTCCCCCCATCTCCTTTCCCCCCCCATCTCCTTTCCCCCCCATCTCCTTTCCCCCCCATCTCCTTTCCCCCCATCTCCTTTCTCCCCATTCTCCCCTTTATCCCCTTCTCCCCCCTCCCCTTCTCCCCCATCCCTCCCTCTGCTCCCCTCCTCCCCCTCCCCTCGCTGTCAGAAACACGGACACTGACAGACAGAGAGATAGAGACACTGATAGAGACACACTGGGGGGGGGATCCCAGCAAGCTGTTGGAGGGCTCCCGGTGCTGCAGTCGGTAAATAGAAAATGTTTTATTTATTGATTTAAAAAAAAAATTATTTCTTATTAATTTTTTTTGATTGATTTATTGGTTGATTTATTGATGTATTTATCATTTATTATTGATGATGGCTCTTTATTTGTAAAACTGAAGTGTTTAATGTTTGTAAACTTCCCTTTAAACCCCCCCCCATTCCCTACGCCTGATTTGTAACCTACGCCTGATTTTCTAAAGTGTAGACAAGATTTTTTCCAGCATACAAAAATCTTCACTTACTCCATTCTAAGTTAGTTTGGAGTAAGTTTTCACTCACAAAACTTTGAAAACAGGCGTAAGTGGCCGGACACGCCCCCTTTTGAAAAAAAATTCTGTTCCAAAGTGAAACTGTTCTAACTGACTAGGACTGGAGCAAACTAAGTGCCGAGAATTCCGATTTCTAAGATACTCCGTTCTGCACCAGTTGCTCCTAAAAATCAGGAGCAAATCATGTGGAAACTTGGGGCCATAGAGTGAAAACATTATTTCCCTATTGGACGTATTAGTAACTATCTTGTATTTATGGGCTCCAGTTTTGGTCTCCCTCACAACTGGAAACCTAGGGGCCGATTTTCAGCCCCTCACCGCCCGCTGCCGTCGACTGCCACCCACTGCCGCCGACATTGCTCCTGAAGACCCCGCCCAGTGCCAGTTTGGGGGCGGCCTGGAGCGGGCGGGAGGGGAGGGCCGCCGGGAAGCGCCCGCCGACGTCAGCGGACGGCCGAGTGGCGCAACTGAGCTCCCGCCCGCCGAGCTCCCAGATTCCTGCGGGCGGGACTCGGCGGGACGCGGCGGCAGAACGGGGGTGCACCGCTGACTTGGAGGCCGGTCCGTCCCCGACGGTAAGCATGAAGAACCTGAAAAAAAGGTAAGTGAACATTTTAACACTTTTTTTCCAACAGCGACTTACCTGGACGGGGTCCCTTGAAGGTCTGCGGATACCTTTTTTATTTTTTGCTGTTGTTTTCTTTTCCAGCTGCTCGACCCTCCGTGGGCCCGACTCCATCCTCGGCGGCACTTGGACGGCAAGCGCCTCTGCCGCCGAGAATGAGACCTCCCGCCCAGATTGGCGGCGTACGTGGTCCGTTTGCTGACCTTCGAGGGACCTTCTTTCTGAACGTCCGGTACCTCGGCGGGACTTTGGGCGACACTTGGGCAGGAGGAGACCACGCTGAACATGGGCCCCATTCTCTCCACATCCCCTCTGTCCAAACGCAGTCAGAATTTTAAGAGCTAAGCTCAATCTGGCTTCACCTGCAAGTCTTCTCTTTTCCAAAGCAAGAAGCCCCAACCTGTTCAACCTTGCCCAGTAGCTCTCAGTTCTGGGACCGCCCTGGTAAATCTTACCTTGCACTTTCTCCAGTCAGATCTTTAACTGTTGTTTTCTCTGGGGCACAGGCATCGGCACGGAAACTGAAACCAACCCCACAGCGCCCCCGGAGCCTCCACGAAAGAATATTAGAAGAAATCAAGTCTGAACGCAAACTGCGGCCCGTGTCTCCCGACGAGATCAGGCGCAGCAAATTCGGTGAGTCCGCCAGGCTAACGTTGACAATTTTTTTAAAAGTGTTTGTTTACAGATTTTCTGTTCTTATAAAGGTACCCAATACGCCGAGTGACTGTATACATTTCCATTTAAAAGTCAGCCTGCAATTTTTTTTTCATCGTTTTGCTTCATGAAAGAAAGATAGACTTGCATTTCTGTAGCGCCTTTCATGACCACCGGACAGCCCAAAGCCCATGAGGTACTTTTTAAAGTGTAATCACTGTTGCAGTGTAAGAAACGTGGCAGCCAATTTTGCGCACAGCAAGCTCCCACAAACAGCAATGTGATAATGTCCAGATAATCTGTTTTAGTGACATTGATGGAGGGACAAATATTGGCCAGGATACAGGGATAACTCCCCTGCTGTTCTTCAAAATAGTGCCATGGGATCTTTTACACCCACCTGAGAGAGCAGACAGGACCTCGGTTTGACGTCTCATCCGAAAGATAGCACCTCCGACAGTGCAGCACTCCACTAGAGTGTCAGCCTAGATTTATGTGTTCAAATCACGGCTGAATTATAGAGAACCCAATGCAAGAGACTAAAAACGGCTGTGGTTGATGGGCACAGTTTGAAAAGCGCCCCCTACTGGCTGATTATTACATAGCCGTATAATGTTTTAAACCATGATTTTAAACAATTACTGCGTGTCGTTAAAAATGAAACAAGTTTGCCTCCCAGTGGCTAATCCCAGAGCAGCATTAATAAAGATGGCGGAAGCCCATGCAACTCTCCTGTGTCACAGTGTCAGCCGTGGCTCAGTGGGTAGTACACTCGCCTCTGAGTCAGATGGTTGTGAGTTCAAGTCCCACTCCAGGGGCTTGAGTAAAAATTCTAGACTAACACTCTAGTGCAGTGCTGAGGGAGTGCTGCACTGTCAGAGGTGCCGTCTTTTGGATGAGACCCCGTCTGCTCTCACAAGTTAACGTAAAAGATCCCATGGCACTATTCCGAAGAAGAGCAGGGGAGTTATCCCGTGTATCCTGGCCAATATTTATCCCTCAATCAACATCACAAAAAAACAGATTATCTGGTCATTGTCACATTGCTGTTTGTGGGAGCTTGCTGTGCGCAAATTGACTGCTGCGTTTCCCACATTACAACAGTGACTACATTCTAAAAGTACTTCATTGGCTATAAAGCGCTTTGAGATGTCCAGTGGTCGTGAAAGGCGCTATATAAATGCAAGTTTTTCTTTCTCTTTCCTGGTTGCCAGGACCATGTGACAGTGAGCAATGTCCATGGGAACTGGAGGGAACAATAGGAGTAATAAATAGCACCTTATCACATCCTCAGAATGTCACAAAGTATTTCACCACCAATGAGTCACTTTTGATGTGCAGTCACTGTTGTGTTGGCAATTTGCCCACAAACAGCAAAGAAATCAACGACCAGTCAATCTGTTTCTGGTGGAGACTTAAAAAAATATATATTTTATTCGCTCCTTGGATATGAGCATCACTAGCAAGGCCAGTATTTATTGTCCTGGAGAAGGTGGTAAGCCGCCTTCTTGAACCGCTGCAGTCCATATGGTGACGGTACTCCCATAGTGCTGTTAGGGAGGGAGCTTCAGGATTTTGGCCCAGTGACGATGAAGGAACGGCGATATACATGCAAGTCAGGATGGTGTGTGACTTGAAGGTGATGGTGTTCCCATATGCCTGCTGCGATTGTCCTTCTAGTGGCAGAGGTCGCGGGTTTGGGAGGTGCTGCCCTGTAGCTGTGGATTCATACTCCAGTAAATCTCAGTATCTTAAGCGGAGAAAGGGTAAATAACTGAGAAAATGTCACTGCACTATAACAAGGTTTGTTGTGGCAACCATGCGGATTCAGTTTCGATTGGTGCTCTGAAGAAGCGACCCAAATCCCATCTGAACAGCAGGCCTGCTTTCTCCTGCATTAATTGGGTCTTTGTCATTGAAACAAGAACGTAAGAATTAGGAGCAGGAGTAGGCCATGGTTGATCTTCTACCTTAATTCCGCTTTCCCAGCCAGTCTCCATATTCCTTGGTTCCCTTAGTATCCAAAAATCTATTGAGCTCCATCTTGAATATACTCAACGACAGAGCATCCACAGCCTTGTGAGGCAGAAAATTGGCGGAGGGGCCGAGAACCGGGGGGCGCAGATTTAGGGAGATTGGTGAATGGTTGGGATCTGCCTGGCGGGGGGGGGGTGGTGGAGGCAGACTCAATTTTATCTGTCACGAGGGAGTTGGGTGGGTATCTAGGGGTTGGGGAATGTGCAGGACTGCGGGGAGGGGGCGAGGGAGTGGGACTCTCTGAGAGTTGGCACGATGGGCTGAATGGCCTTCTTCCGTGCTGTATGATTCTCTAAAATTCCAAAAGCTTCACAATCCTCTGAGTGAGGAAATTCCTCTCATCTCAGTCTTAAATGGGCCGGCCCCTTATCCTGAGACTGTGCCCCTAGTTCTAGACTCTCCAGCCAGGGAAGTAGAGCTGAGCCCAAGATCAGATCAGCCATGATCTTATAGGCTCCTGCACCTATTTTCTATCTTCCGATGTTCTCAGCATCTACCCTGTCAATTCCCCTCAGGATCTTGTATGTTTGAATGGGATCACCTCTCATTCTTCTAAACTCCAGAGAGTATAGGCCCAATCTACTCATCCTCTCCTCGTAGGACAATTCCTCTCATCCAGGAACCCAGGAATCCATCCAGTGAACCTATCTAATTGTTTGTCCTTTCCTCAGGATTAAACACAAGTATTCGAAAGGACCAAATGCAAATGAGAATTCGGAGTGATGTTCTGTGTGTGCACTTTGCTGTTCTGTCTTTTGCAGTTCTCGGCACAATGTTGATAGTATAAAATTTTAATGATGAGATGACATTCTAACCCTGTATTATTTTTTTTTTTCTGTTCTTCCTAACCATCCAATTGTTTTTCTTACAGTAATGCGACCACTTAGCATGTCTTACAGTTTTGACTTGTCAGGTAAAGGCAGTTCTAGTACCTGACATGTGGTGGTTATTGTCACGTCCCGCTTTGGCTTTCGCCTCCTTCCCTTCATCCATCTTTATTTTGATCATTCTCAGCTCCGTGGGTTAATGTAATGCTGCTGCTGGCCTTGTGATGTGTGCTTGGTGCCGGGCCTGTGGTGCTGTCATGGCAATGTGTGTGGTGGCGGTTTGCTTTCAGCCAATGAAGCATATATTGTACATTGACTTCAAGTCGAAAAAGAATGAATGTGGTTAGAGTGTGGGAACTTTTTCATTTATTTATCCACGGGATGTGGGCGTCGCTGGCAAGGCCGGCATTTATTGCCCATCCCTAATTGCCCTCGAGAAGGAGGTGGCGAGCCGCCGCCTTGAACCGCTGCAGTCCGTGTGGTGAAGGTCACTCCCGCAGTGCTGTTAGGGAGGGAGTGCCAGGATTTTGACCCAGCGACGATGAAGGAACGGCCGATATATTTCCAAGTCAGGATGGTGTGTGACTTGGAGCTGGTGGTGTTCCCACGCACCTGCTGCCCTTGTCCCTCTCGGTGGTAGAGGCTGAGGGTGTGGGAGGTGCTGCCGAAGAAACATACTGTACTTGCGACCAGGGGTGGTGGAGGGGTAGAACTGAGTGTCAGCGTATATGTGGTATCTGCCCTCGCTGAGGGACAGCATGTAGATGAGGAATGGGACGGGGAGGGCGGGGGCAAGGGTAGATTTAGGGGACTCTATAGATATCTGCACGGGGCAGGAAGAGAAGCTACAACTGAAAGTTCTGTGGCTACGCTTGGATAGGTAAGAGTGGAACCGAGAATTAGCCTTTTGGTTCGTCTCTTCAGTTCTCATGAGGAGACTGAAGGAGCTTTCTGGATGGCTGGGCTAAAGGCCTTCCTCATCTGTATTGTGATCATGTGAATTGTTTGTGCTTAATCTAAGTCAAAAACCATAGTGGAGTTACGTCCATCATGTGATGTGTGTGACTGCAGTTCATCCGCTTAGAACCTCCTTTGTATTTTTCCTGCTTTATCGTATAAGGAGATCTGTTGTAACACAGAACATTATAGGCACTGTTCAGCGAGTGAGACTAGAATTAGCCATAACACATACGGTTAGTGTGTAAGGGGTAGCGCTTAACTTTGTGCGAGAGCGAGTCGGCAGCCCATTTTACATTCCTTCTGATTTTTATTTCCCGAGGAGAGGTGTAACTCGAGTTACAAACTCGCTCGCACCCGTTTTTAAAAAAGAAAGACTTGCATTTATATAGCACCTTTCACGACATCCTAAAGTACTTTACAGCCAGTGAAGTACTTTTTTGAAGTGTTGTCATGTCGGAAACACGGCAGCCAGTTTGCACACAGCAAGCTCCCACAAACAGCAATGTGATAATGAGCAGATAATCTGTTTTAGTGATGTTGATTTGTGGGATAAACATTGACCAGGACGCCGGGGATAACTCCCCTGCTCTTCTTCAAAACAGTGCCCACAGGACACTGTTTTGAACCCACCTGAGAGGACAGACGGGCTCTCGCTTCACCGCTCATCCGAAAGACAGTGCAGCACAGGAGTGTCAATCTGGATTTTTTTGTACTCGAGTCCCTGGAGGTAGGCACTGACAGTATGGCAGTCGGGTGGGAGATGCTTACCCATTAGTGCCTGTCTGGGTGGTGCTAACCAACCCAATTTCTCCCCCTCATTGTTAAAACAATCAACTGCTCTGGTTTTAATTATGCATGTTGAGTTTTTTTTCAAATGGCTTTCAAAGATTTTTTTCTAATTTAAATGATTTTCTCAGCTCTAAGCCCCCATGCCTTGTTAAGAGGGTAGACAGATGGCCTTCCCTCTAGCCACTGCCAACGTTACTGTATCATCAGTCACTAAACGTTGTAGAGTGGAATTGCTTCCTTCCGAGTATTAAGCAGCTCACCGTTCTTGCTGACAGTCCAACCAAGTTGGAAGCTTGGCCTGGAAGGAGGGTGTTTATAAAGCAGGCACCAGTCCCTGGCACGTGAGTTGGAACACCCTGTATCCAGTACCATTATTTTATGAGGTTTCTTTTAGGTTTTGTGTCAGAAGACCTGGGATGTTTCAACCCAGAGAAGAATTTTGCCGTTGAGGAACAGGAGTAGGCCATTCAGCCCCACGAGACTGTTCCATCATTCAGTGAGATCACGGCTGACCTGAGGATTATTATGGGAAGGTTAGCGTGTCTGCCTGACTGGTGGCTGTGGCGATGTCGCAGAAGGGGAATGCCGTTTGTAGGTGGTGTTCTTTTAATATTTTTGCACAAGTAGAAAAAGTTTAACAACCGACTTCGGGTAACAAAGTTTGGATGGTGAGAAGGGGGTTTGCTCTGATTCATTGCTAGAGTTGCCACATTTGCCAGGTTTATACATGGGACAGAAGCCAGGGCAGAGGAAGGGATCGTGACTCAAGTCTGCTTTTTGCTTACGAAGAAAGTTTAGCGAACACCACGATGACTTTAATTACTGATGTGCACTCATCATGCGGCACCGGAGTAGGAAAAACTGGACGATAGATTTGCATTTTTAGACATTTTACAATAGCTCAAAAGACCGCACTGCCTGCTCCAAAACCAACGATAAGGTGGCAACTCTAACCTTGATATTGGCGCTATGGGTGCAGCAGAACAAGGGCAGCTTAGAAATAGGTCCTGCAAAATTGCGTCGTAGAGGAGGACCTTTATATTCACTTCTCCTGTGTTAACAGATGTGACGACTCCGGAGAGGAGCAGAAAGACCATGCCGCCCCCTGTGGCCAATGGTGCAGTTATGTCTCAAGCTATCGAAAGGGATGGCCACACCACCCAAGTGCAAAGAAAGAAACTCCTGAAGGCGCCTACGCTGGCAGAGATAGACAGCTCAGACTCCGAGGTAAAGGATAATCCGCTGTTGAATCCAGTTCTCTGTTGTTCTTCCTCTTACTCGTTCATTGGTGTGTGCGCGTGTGTGAGCCAACGCAAGACATTGCGGATGCTGGGAATCTGAAATAAAAACAGAAAATGCTGGAAACGCTGCAAAGAGAGAGAAACAGAATTAACGTCTCAGGTCGATGACTGTAATGTAGGCACCTGTGAGTATGCCCACAGGCTGGTAGAGCTGGTGAGTTGTAAGCTTAGCCAGTCACGTGATGTTCACAAGACTCAATAAAACCCCAGCCAGTTGGGTTCAGGGGATCCACGATGAGGCAGGTGGATGAACTGGTAATGTGTAGTGTGATTGTTAAACCTTTTGCTAATTCTTAATAGCAATGTGTTGCTATGAACTCTTAAGCAAAGAACCCATGAAGCAAATACATTACAATGTCCTTTCATCAGAACTGGAAAAAATTAGAACTCTAACAGGTTTTAAGCAAGTACAGACGGAACAGGGTGGAATGACAAAGTAATGATGGTGCGAGGCAAAAGGAGATGGTAATGGGACAAGTAAAGAAACAAAAGATTGGTCTAGAGGAGCTGTCAATGGGAATAATCACCAAAAGCTGCTGTCAGATCATAACCTCTGACCCCATTTTTTCAGACAGCATCATCCCTTTTGTCCTTTAATCTCTCCTGCCTTCCACCCCATCACAGACCTTCCCTTTTGTTCTTTCCTCCCCTCCCCCTTTCCCTCCCCCTTACACTTGCTTAAAATCTGTTGCATCTCTAACTTTTTCCCGTTCTGACGAAAGGTCATCGACCTGAAACATTAACTCTGTTTCTCTCGTCATAAGTGCTACCCGAGCTGCTGAGCGTTTTCTGTATACAGTATGTGTAAACATGTGTGTTTGTGTATGCATTTGGGGCAGGGGCTTCATTTCCTGTACCTACACCTTATAATGGATCAGCAATGGAGAGAGCCACAGAGTGAGACGACACATGATGCCTTTAAGGGGTTAGATAAGTACATGAGGGAGAAAGGAGTAGAAGACTATGTTGATCGGGTTTGCTGAAGTAGGGTGAGAGGTGGCTTGTGTGGAACATAAACACTGCATGGACAATTTGGGCCCAATGGTCTGTTTCTATGCTGTAAATTCTATGCAATTCTTTAAATACATCAATGTCTGACCAATGCACGTTAGACTCTGTGGTATAAGAACATAAGAACATAAGAAATAGCAGCAGGAGTAGGCCATTTGGCCCCTCAAGCCTGCTCCGCCATTCAATATCATGGCTGATCCGATCATGGACTCAGCTCCACTTCCCTGCTCGTTCCCCATCACTCTTTATTCCCTTATGCTCAAAAATCTGTCTACGCCTTAAATACATAGTCTAAGGATAAGGGGTAAGCCATTTAGGACTGAGATGAGGAGAAACTTCTTCACTCGGAGAGTTGTTAACCTGTGGAATTCCCTACCGCAGAGAGTTGTTGATGCCAGTTCATTGGATATATTCAAGAGGGAGTTAGATATGGCCCTTACGGCTAAAGGGATCAAGGGGTATGGAGAGAAAGCAGGAAAGGGGTACTGAGGTGAATGATCAGCCATGATCTTATTGAATGGTGGTGCAGGCTCGAAGGGCCGAATGGCCTACCCCTCACCTATTTTCTATGTTTTAATGACCCTGGGGCAGAGAATTCCACAGATTTACAACCCTCTGAGAGAAGAAATTCCTCCTCATCTCAGTTTTAAATGGGTGGCCCCTTATTCTGAGACTAGGTCCCCTAGTTTTAGTTTCCCATATGAGTGGAAATATCCTCTCTGCATCCACCTTGTTGAGCCCCCTCATTATCTTATATGTTTCAATAAAGTCACCTCTCATTCGTCTGAACTCCAATGAGTAGAGGCCCAACCTACTGAACCTATCCTCATAAGTCAACCCCTTCATCTCCGGAATCAACCGAGTGAACCTTCTCTGAACTGCCTCCAATGCAAGTATATCCTTCCTTAAATACGGTGATCTACTTTTCCAGTTGATAGAATTCCAAGTTAAGGCGATATATATTCAGGGCTCTTTGAAGCTTCAGCAACTCAACACTAATTTCAACACTAACTGTCTCCAGGTTCTTTGACATGAGAATGTAAATTCTGCTCAGGTCTGGAGCTATCTCAATCTCAGTATAATCATTTTTATACTGTGTAAAAACTGCTAAACTGGTAGCATTTGTTTAGAATAATTGGTGCGTTTCTGAACAGTTTACAAGCAGTTCATTAGGGTTAGCTGCTGAGTCCCTATGTGCTGTTTAAGTCTTTATAATAATATTTAACACCCACCTGTCTTTTTCCCTTTTTATCGTTTCTTTTTGCACCACCATCGGGGGCTGTGCCTTCAGCTGCCTGGCCCGTAAGCTCAGGAATTCCCTTCCTAAACCTCTCCGCCTTGCTGCCTCTCTCTCCTCCTTTCAGACGTTCCTTAAAACCTATCTCTCCTGTCCCAATACCTCCTTGGGTAGCTGATAACGCTCCATTCAAAGCACTACATAAGTGCAAGTTGTTATCGATGTTGTTGTTTATAGCCTTTACATTTATTGTCAAATGTTTATCTCACTCCCTCTCAAACCAGCACTGTGATTAAATTGGTGTCCATAGCAACTTGTGGTCATGTATTGCATCTAATAACACGTGGTAGGAATAATATTTCCAACCTGTCCTTAATCCGTTTAGTACCAATCCTGAGTTTCTGCCACCCTGTGATTGATTCAGTAACCAGTGGAAATAATCTCCCACTGTTTACCTTCCAAATCCGGGTACGGTCACAGAGTGGTTACATAAGAACATAAGAAATAGGAACAGGACTAGGCCATATGGCCCCTCGAGCCTGCTCTGCCATTCAATAAGATCATGGCTGATCTGATCATGGACTCAGCTCCACTTCCCTGCCCGCTCCCCATTACCCCTTATCCTCTTATCGTTTAAGAAACTGTCTATTTCTGCCTTAAATTTATTCAATGTCCCAGCTTCCACAGCTCTCTGAGGCAGCGCACTCCACAGATTTACAACCCTCTGAGAGAAGAAATTTCTCCTCATCTCTGTTTTAAATGGCCGTCCCCTTATTCTAAGATCATGCGTTCTAGTTCTAGTCTCCCCCATCAGTGGAAACATCCTCTCTGCATCCACCTTGTCAAGCCCCCTCATAATCTTATACTTTTCGATAAGATCACCTCTCATTCTTCTGAATTCCAATGAGTAAAGGCCCAACCTACTCAACCTTTCCTCATAAGTCAACCCCCTCATCCCTGGAATCAACCTCGTGAACCTTCTCTGAACTGCCTCCAAAGCAAGTATATCCTTTCGTAAATATGGAAACCAAAACTGCACGCAGTATTCCAGGTGTGGTCTCACCTTTACCTTATATAGCTGTAGCAAGACTTCCCTACTTTTATACTCCATCCTTTTGCAGTAAAAGCCAAGATACCATTGGCCTTCCTGATCACTTGCTGTAACTGCATACTATCCTTTTGTGTTTCATGCACAAGTACCCCCAGGTCCCGCTGTACTGCGGCACTTTGCAATCTTTCTCCATTTAAATAATAACTTGCTTTTTGATTTTTTTCTGCCAAAGTACATGACCTCACACTTTCCAATATTATACTCCATCTGCCAAATTTTTGCCCACTCACTTAGCCTGTCTATGTCTTTTTGCAGATTGTTTGTGTCCTCCTCACACATTGCTTTTCCTCCCATCTTTGTATCGGCAGCAAACTTGGCTACGTTACACTCAGTCCCTTCTTCCAAGTCGTTAATATAGATTGTAAATAGTTGGGGTCCCAGCACTGATCCCTGCGGCACCCCACTAGTTACTGGTTGTCAACCAGAGAATGAACCATTTATCCTGACTCTCTGTTCTCTGTTAGTTAGCCAGTCCTCTATCCATGCTAATATATTACCCCCAACCCCGTGAACTTTTATCTTGTGCAGTAATCTTTTATGTGGCACCTTGTCAAATGCCTTCTGGAAGTCCAAATGCACCACATCCACTGGTTCCCCTTTATCCACCATGTTCGTTACATCCTCAAAGAATTCCAGCAAATTTGTCAAACATAACTTCTCCTTCATAAATCCATACTGACTCTGCCTGACCGAATTTTGCTTTTCCAAATGTCCTGCTACTGCTTCTTTAATAATGGACTCCAACATTTTCCCAACCACAGATGTTAGACTAACTGGTCTATAGTTTCCTGCTTAGTCACTGGACTAGTTTTAATTCAGTTCATGAAATAAATTTGGAATAAAAAACTAATATCCGTACTGGTGACTATGAATCATTGTAAAACCCCATCTGGTTCACTAATGTCCTTTAGGGAAGGAAATCTGCCGTCCTTACCCGATCTGGCCTATATGTGACTCCAGGCCCACAGCAATGTGGTTGGCTCTGAAATGGCCCAGCAAGCCACTCTGTCGGATCAAAAATAACTGCTACGATGGACTGCAGCGGTTCAAGAAGACGGCTCACCGCCACCTTCTATGGGGCAATTAGGGATGGGCAATAAATGCTCGGAATAATTATTTGTACTAAGTCTCCCTTCTGCACATGCATCTCCTGACTCTACGACCCCTAGCCCCAGCGCAATTTACACTAGCCCTTTTCTGCGCATGCGCCCAACCGCAGCGCCAATCCATCCATTCTCCGATCCGGCGACCACGTTGCCTCCACTGCAGCTCCGAGCCTTTGATCCATCTGGCCTCGAGGGTCCGCGGGCAGCCCAGAGCGGCGGCGGGGAGAGAGAGAGAGAGAGAGACTGGTGGTGGGGGGGGAGAGAGAGAGAGAGACTGGTGGTGGGGGGGAGAGAGAGAGAGAGAGAGAGAGAGAGACTAGGGGGGGGAGAGAGAGAGAGAGACTGGGGGGGGGGGAGAGAGAGAGAGAGACTGGTGGTGGGGGGGAGAGAGAGAGAGAGAGACTGGTGGTGAGGGGGGAGAGAGAGAGACTGGTGGTGGGGGGGAGGGGAGAGAGAGAGAGAGAGACTGGGGGGGGAGGGGAGAGAGAGAGAAAGACTGGTGGTGGGGGGGGAGAGAGAGAGAGACTGGTGGTGGGGGGGGAGAGAGAGAGAGACTGGGGGGGGGGAGGAAGAGAGAGAGACTGGGTGGGGGGAGAGGAAGAGAGAGAGACTGGGTGGGGGGAGAGAGAGAGAGAGCGAGACTGGAGGGGGAGAGAGAGAGAGAGAGAGAGAGAGACTGGGGGAGAGGAAGAGAGAGAGACTGGGGGAGAGGAAGAGAGAGAGACTGGGGGGAGGAAGAGAGAGAGACTGGGGGGAGGAAGAGAGAGAGACTGGGGGGAGGAAGAGAGAGAGACTGGGGGGGGGAGAGAGAGAGACTGGGGGGGGGGAGAGAGAGAGACTGGGGGGGAGAGAGAGAGAGAGAGACTGGGGGGGGGAGGAAGAGAGAGAGACTGGGTGGGGGGGGAGGAAGAGAGAGAGAGACTGGGGGGGGGGGAGAGAGAGAGAGAGAGAGAGAGACTGGTGGTGGAGGGGAAGAGAGAGAGACTGGGGGGGGGGAGAGAGAGACTGGGGGGGGAGAGAGAGAGAGAGAGAGAGAGACTGGTGGTGGGGGGGGGAGAGAGAGAGAGAGAGAGACTGGTGGTGGGGGGGGAGAGAGAGAGAGAGAGAGAGACTGGGGGGGGGGAAGAGAGAGACTGGTGGTGGGGGGGGGGAGAGAGAGAGAGAGAGAGACTGGTGGTGGAGAGGAAAGAGAGAGAGACTGGGGGGGGGGGGAGAGAGAGAGACTGGGGGGGGGGGAGAGAGAGAGACTGGGGGGGAGAGAGAGAGAGAGAGAGAGACTGGTGGTGAGGGGGGAGAGAGAGAGACTGGTGGTGGGGGGGAGGGGAGAGAGAGAGACTGGGGGGGGAGGGGAGAGAGAGAGAAAGACTGGTGGTGGGGGGGGAGAGAGAGAGAGACTGGTGGTGGGGGGGGAGAGAGAGAGAGACTGGGGGGGGGGAGGAAGAGAGAGAGACTGGGTGGGGGGAGAGGAAGAGAGAGAGACTGGGGGGGAGAGAGAGAGAGAGAGCGAGACTGGAGGGGGGGAGAGAGAGAGAGAGAGAGAGAGACTGGGGGAGAGGAAGAGAGAGAGACTGGGGGAGAGGAAGAGAGAGAGACTGGGGGGAGGAAGAGAGAGAGACTGGGGGGAGGAAGAGAGAGAGACTGGGGGGAGGAAGAGAGAGAGACTGGGGGGAGGAAGAGAGAGAGGGAGACAAGGGTGGGGGCGGGGGGGTGGCGGGGGGCGGATCGGAGGGGAGAAAGGGAACTCAGGGAAAATGTTCTTCCAACTCCCTACAAGGGACATTATTGGAGTGGATGATATCCAGGTCACGACACTGTCACTATTCACTTCATACCCAATAAACCTGTTAACAATCCGTGCACAATGCCCCATGGGGTGTAAGGTTTGGTTGGGGGAGGGATGTATCCTTTCTGACTTCTGAAGTCAAAATGGATCATGTGCAAAGTTAAGCTGGGCGGTTCCTTTCACACATTCCAGTGAAGCTTCAAGGTGTGGCTTGTCCTCCAAGGGGACTAATCAGTAATAGGTCATGTGTTAATGGAGAGCCAATCAGAGAAACGGCTGCAATTTAGTTAGTACAAATGGGCGCATCTATAATTGCCAGCGACGCCCACATCCTGTGAATGAATAGATAAAGCCTTTCATAATTTTGAACCATTCTTGACCGCTGGATATATTCAAGAGGGAGCTAGATGTGGCCCTTATGACCAAGGGGATCAAGGGATATGGAGAGAAAGCAGGAGTGGGGTGAATGATCAGCCATAATCATATTGAATGGTTGTGCAGGCTCGAAGGGCCGAATAGCTTGCTCCTGCATCTATTTTCTATGTTTCCAGTGAATAACAGCCGGTGAATAATCTCTCATCAAAACTGGCTCCTAGAATTTCTGTGGTTGTTTCTCCTTAAGATCGGCGAAAACCCTAACAGCCCTAACACCTCAATGTTTCAGGAAACAATTCCCGCCAGTTTGGGAAAGCACGAAACTCGGGTAAGATTCTTAATAAATATTGGATGGAGGGCACTTCAGCGGAGGTCAGAGAACTGCAGAGAGGACCTAGCTAGAGAGGAGATCATTGTATCTGATTCTGTTGTTAATGAGAAAAAAGGTACCTGGAGCAGAAGAACACAAGAAATAGAAGCAGGAGAAGGCCATTTGGCCCTTCGAGGCTGATCTTCGACCTCAACTCCACTTTCCCACCTGATCCCCATAACCCTTTATTCCCTTAATATTCAAAAATCTATCGATCTCTGTCATGAATCTGTCATGAAAATGACTGAGCCTCCACAGCCCTCTGGGGTAGAGAATTCCAAAGATTCAGAACCCTCTGAGTTAAGACATTTCTCCTCATCTCAGTCCTAAATGGCCAACCCCTTATTCTGAGGCTGTGAGCCCTGGTTCTAGACTCCCAGGCCAGGGGGAAACATCCTCCCTGCATCTACCCTGTAAGAATTTTGTATGTTTCAATGAGATCGCCTCTCACTCCTCATCACATTTAAAAAGCACATTGAAAATGCACTTGAAGTGCCATAACCTACAGGGCTACGGACCAAGAGCTGGAAGGGTGCTTTAAGGTGATTGGCAGAGGATCCAAAGGCAACATGAGGAAGAGCCTTTTCACGCAGCGAGTGGTTAAGATCTGGAACGCACTGCCTGAAAGGGTGGTGGAGGCAGACTCAATCGCGGCTCTCGAAAAGGAGTTGGATAAGTACCTGAAGGAAAAAGATTTGCAGGGCTATGGGGAAAGGGCGGGGGGAGGGGGGGGCTGGGATTTGCTGAAATGCTCTTGCAGAGAGCTGGCATGGGCTCGATGGGCCAAATGGCCTCCTTCTGTGCTGTAAAGAATCTATGATTCTATAAGTGGGATTAGGCCGGATAGCTCTTTTTTGGTCGGCACAGACACAGACGGCAGAATGGCCTCCTTCTAAGAACATAAGAAATATGAGCAGGAGTAGGCCATATGGCCCCTCGAGCCTGTTCCACCATTCTATGCCATGCATTTCTATGATTCTAGACGACAGTCATCCACTTTAAAGCAACTTGATGTATAATATGATACTAATCTTCAGTGACTTGTGTTGAATTTTTCAAATTCCTGTTTGTTTGTTGTTGATCAGAAGTTCACATTCCTGGTTAGCCGAGTCACGGTGACTCTGAATATGCAACGGCCCTGAGCTGTTCAGTGCATGTAATTGAATGAATAGTCCTGCTCAGAGTGAGACCACGGGGCTTTTTGTTGTGATTTCTTATTTAAAAAAGCTATCCCTTTAAGTGCTCCGATCATCTGATGTTGCCTTGCGTGTGCCATGTTTCTGTGGCAGTAATTCACACTGTCAGGGTCCACTTTTTGTGGTTTATCTTCAAACTTTTCCCGATTAGATTGTTGCACTGAGCCCTAAGGATGCCTGATTTAGATGAGCAAGGGGAGTTCATGAGCAGCCCACAGATGCTGGTCACCATTAAAACTCGCTTTCCCCAGCCAAGTGTGTGACTGGCCAGATTATGGGGCAAGTTATATGGCAGTAGCCTACTGAAATTAGGGAGAGAGAGTCCCATAAAAACATCAGTCATTGAAAGTTGGCATGCAGATACAGCAGGCGGTGGAGAAGGCAAATGTCATGTTGGCCTTCATAGCGAGAGGATTTGAGTATAGGAGCAGGGAGGTCTTGCTGCAGTTGTACAGGGCCTTGGTGAGGCCACACCTTGAGTATTGTGGTACAGTTTTAGTCTCCTAATCTGAGGAAGGACGTTCTTGCTATTGAGGGAATGCAGCGAAGGTTCACCAGACTGATTCCCGGGATGGGGACTGACATATGAGGAGAGATTGGATCAACTGGGCTTATATTCACTGGGATTTAGAAGAATGAGAGGGGATCCCATAGAAACATATAAAATTCTGACGGGATTAGACAGGTTAGATGCAAGAAGAATGTTCCTGATGTTGGGAAAGTCCAGAACCAGGGGTCACAGTCTAAGGATAAGAGGTAAGCCATTTAGGACCGAGATGAGGAGAAACTTCTTCACTCAGAGAATTGTGAACCTGTGGAATTCTCTACCACAGAAAGTTGTTGAGGCCAGTTCGTTAGATATATTCAAAAGGGAGTTAGATGTGGCCCTTATGGCTAAAGGGATCAAGGGGTATGGAGAGAAAGCAGGAATGGGGTACTGAGGTTGCATGATCAGCCATGATTATATTGAATGGTGGTGCAGGCTCGAAGGGCCGAATGGCCTGCTCCTGCACCTACTTTCTATGTTTCTATAAGAAATAGCACTGGGAATAGGCCATTCAGCCCATCGATACTTGTACAAAATGTATTGATAACAGAATGGTTGCTGACACAAGAGGGGAAGATATTGTGGGTTTGTCACCCGTGGCTCAGTGGGTAGCACTCTCATCTCTTGAGTCTAGAAGGTTGTGGATTCAAGTCCCACTCTAGAAACTGGAGCACAAAAATCTAGGCTGACACTCCAGTGCAGTGCTGAGGGAGTGCTACACTGTTGGAGGTGACATCTGTCAGATGAGATGTTAAACCGTGGCCCCACCCTCAATCTCAGGTGGACATACAAGATCCCATGGCATTATTTTGAAGAAGAGCAGGGGAGTTATCCCCGGTGTCGTGGCCAATACTTCCCTCAATCAAAATCACTAAACATAGATTGCTGTTTGTGGGAGCTTGCTGTGCGCAAATTGACTGCTGCATTTCCCACATTGTAACAGTGACTACACTTCAAAAGTACTTCTTTGGCTGTAAAGTGCTTTGGGATGTCATGAAAAGTGCTATAGAAATGCAAGTCTTTTTCTTTATTCACCGTAAATCAAATGGAGATAAAGTATAGGTATTAAAATCGCTAAATTAGTGCCGCTAGTTAATAAGGCCATAAAAAAGCAAACTAACCACTGGGGCTCCTTTCTAGAGGGATAGAACTGAAAAGCAGAGAAGTTATATTAAAGAAACTTGGTTAGACCACACTTAGAGTACTGTGCACAGTCTGGGTCTCCATAATATAAATAAGATATAATATAAATAAGATATAGAAGCACTGGAGAAGGTGCAAAAAAGATTTGCGAGGGTGATACCAGAACTGAGAGATGATACCCATCAGGAAAGGTGGAACTGTCTGGGGCTTGTTTCTCTGGAAAAGAGCAAACTGAAGGCTGACAAGATCGAGGTCTTTAAGATTATGAAAGGGTTTGATAGGGTAGCTGTAGAAAAGATGTTTCCACTTGTGGGGGTGACCAATACTAGGGGGTCATTAATATAAGATGGTCACTGATAGTCCAATAGGGAATTCAGGAGAAACGCCTTCACCCAGTGAACAGTGACAATGTGGAACTCGCTACCTCAAGGAGTGCAGGAGGCGACCAGCATAGATGCATTTAAGGAAAAGTGAGATAAGCACATGAGGGAGAAAGGATTAGTAGTTTTTGCTGATAGGGTTAGAGGAAGAGGGGTGGGAGGAGGCTCGAGTGGAGCATAAACACCGGCATAGACCAGTTGGGCCAAATGACCTGTTTCTGTGTTGTAAATACTATGTGGCCCCCGGCCTGCGAGCACCATGGGAGCAGGCCGGGGAGCGGAAGGAGCAGCGTGACGGCGTACCACTCCAGGGAGCAGCACGTGCTGAAGCAGGAGGGCGACGGCAGCGAAAAGGGCGACTGGATTGGACATCACTAAGATCCAGGTCGGTGATTGGAGCGTGGGCAGGTACAGCAGGAGCAGCGAGGTCGGGGCGAAGGAGCGGCGAGAGATTGTAGAGGGATGCGATTGGGGCCCGGGAGAGGCGTGAGTTCGGGGCCCAGAAGAGCCGAGGGCCCAGGGGCAGCACGGGCCAGCCCACACTGCGATATGTGTGCGCACTAGGTCCATGCAGCAGAGCTGGTCTCTAATCGTCTTGGTTAACCCTTGCCATTGGACCAAGACCTAGCTCTGTCAAGCCCGTGTGGTGGCTGGTGTGCAACGGCCACCACACGCTAAAAAAATCCACGCACAGGCATCTTCCACCCTTCAACATGTAGTTCGGGATCTGGAATATTAGGTCCTTCATTGAAACACCTGTGAACTTTTTGACGTGGAAGCAAGTCATCCTCGATTCGCGGGACTGCCTATGATGATGAAGGTGATGATGTCATTCTATGAACGCCTTTGCCAGCTGTGGAAAAAAGGCTTTTTCAGAATCCTGAATTCAAACATAACAAGAAAGCTAATAACAGATGAGATGGGCATCTGCAATGGAGCTCCTTCCTCCTATGGGAAGTGCGTTCATTAACCTGCCCAGTGTGTAGCTCGATACTTGGTTTGCGGATGTCAATAAGTTATGATTCAGACCACAATCTCTTGGCCTCCATTCTTCTGGAGTATGGCTGTCATTTGAACAGTTCAGTAAGTTACAGCCTTGTTGCTCATGAGCTGTGGTTAGAGTGAGCTGTGTCAGTGGTTATAGCAGTGTGCTCCGCCCATTACACAGTCTACTTCTACCAGCAGAGGGTAATGACAGCATATTGGCCCTTTTTTTTTACACCATGGGATGCTGGTGTGCAAATACTTAACGCATGCATCTACAATTCCTCGTCACTATTTTAGAAGAGACATGGATTCATACGGTAATGACCCGTGGTATAATTTCAGGCCCATGATGATTTATTTCAAAATGTAAACATTTAATTTTAAGCAATGAAAGCAATATTATTTAATGTATTACATTACTTGCAAACAAATGTGACTGCAACATACAGTTAAATTACTTGCAAACAAATGTGACTGCAACATACAGTTAAATTACTTGCAAACAAATGTGACTGCAACATACAGTTAAATTACTTCCAAACAAATGTGACTGCAACATACAGTTAAATTACTTCCAAACAAATGGGACTGCAAGGAAAGAATTTTGGCCCCCGAGATTTCAACAAGCGTTGTACTGGTCTCATGCCGCAACTTCAGAGGAACTCCGGGAAAATGGAGGATCTGGTCTCTGCCGTTTCTTGGTTGCAACTCTTCTCTTTGATCCTTACAAGGCAACTGATAGGCCAGGGACGAGGTGGAGGATAGACGTGGGACAGGGACTCCCTAACCCTCGGGGGGTCTCCACTCGTGAGGCTCACTGAAGACTTAGCGCAGTCGTGGCGACAGTATGCCGAGAGATAATGCAGCCCCCGTCTCCACTCGGGTACTCGTGGCCTCCGCCAGTGAAACATGGGAGGTGATGTCAGACTGCCCAAGAGCAGCTAGGACCAGCTTCCTGCCAGGGGCATCAGCCAGGAGTGGAAGGCCAGCCCAGCCTCCTGAAGCCTCAGTGGAGCTCGTGCAGCCAACCACTGGCCATCAGATTACACCTCGGAGAAGCACTAGAATACGTGAGAGGAAGGCAGGTACAGGCACCCACGGGAAGCACTGTGTTTGAGCATTTTGGAGCGTGGGCAGGAGCATTGGCGGGGCCCTGGTAAAGTAGACGAGCGGCAAGGGATCGTGGCAGAGGTTCGGCGAATGTTTGGTGCGGAGGTGCGGCGGGGGAGATCGTGGTGAAGGTGCGGCAAGTGTTTTGTGGCAGAGGAGCGGTGGGAGATTGTGGCGGAGGTGCGGTGAATGAGGGTAAGGGGCCCAGAACAGCCCCGTGCCCAGGGGCAGCATGGACCAGCCCACCCTGCGATATGTGTGCGCACTAGGTCCGTGCAGCAGAGCTGGTCTCCAGTCGTCTTGGTTAACCCTTGCCACTGGATAAAGGCCTAGCTCTGTCAAACCCGTGTGGTGGCTGGTGTGCAACGGTCACCACACGTTAAAAATATCCACGCACAGGCATCTTCCACCCTTTCACCTGGAGTTCAGGACTGGAACATCGGGTCCTTCATTGAAACATCTGTGAACTCTTGTGGAAGCAAATCATCCTCGTTCGAGGATGAGTGTTAAGGAAAAGTAGGTTGGCTTGTGTACACTTTGGAATTAATTTATTGTATATATGCCTCCTTGTTATTTATGGAAGTTGGGGTCAAATGGGAAAGGCTGCACTTATCTGTTGTGACCTATTCAGTCAGGCGATGATTAATGATACACTTGTGTTGAGCAAAGAGGGCTGATGCGTTGTCATGTTGCAGGATGCATGGTGCATTGAGGGAATGTTCCTTTATTAGCAAGCGATGAAGACTAAGTGAGTAAGATGGTGCTGTCAAAGGTAGACTATATTACGCAGCAAGAGACATCAGTGATGAGGTGTGTTATGATGCTCTTGCAGCAGTCAATGAGGAATCCTCCGAGTGCAGGCAATCGTGATGGTCGCCTCCGTGCGGAACTGCCTCTGATGGAGCCAGGGCCCCCTGGCCAGAAATGTCAAAGTTCAACCCTTCTTTTGAATGGTGAAGCTGTGAAGGCCACAGCAGCCTACAGCTATTTGTGACCCACAATCTGGAGCATACTACAGAACAGCCCCATGCACTGCACTGAGGAGCCGAAATTGATGGCCTTACCGCCCACTGCCACCGACATTCCTCTGCTCGAGCCGCCCAGTGCCACTTTCGTCGTGGCCTGGAGCGGGCGGGAGGGGCGAGTCGCCGGGAAGCGCCCGCCGACGTCAGCGGACGGCCGATGCGCGTAAGTAGACGCCAGCCCGCCGAGATGCCAGATTGGTGCGTGCGGGAATCGGCGGTGGACCGCCGAGTGCGGGCAGCTCCGTCCTCAACGGTAAGTGTGAAGATGTTGTAAAACAGGTTAGTGAAGTTTATTTAAATTATTTCTTTACAGGGACTTACCTGGATGGGGTCCCCTGAAGGTCGTCAGATGTGTTTTTTGTTTTGTTTTTGATGTATTTTATTTTGAGGTCTTCGACCCTCCCGGGGCCCGGCTCCATCCTCGACGGCACTTGGGCGGCAAGCGCCTCTGCCGCCGAGAATGGGACCTCCCGCCCGCTGCTGCCCAGATTGGCGACGTACGTCGCAGGTTTGCCACCCGCCGACCTTCGAGGGACCTGGGTGATGAAAACTACTGTGTTCCTAACACAGATGAGAGTGCACACAGGGAGGTGAAAGTAACAGTGACCTCAGTCTTTATTAAGACACTGCAGAGTAAGGAACAGGCCTCAGGGGCCGGCTTATATATAGTGCTCCCAAGGGATGCTAGGATCCCTTGGGACTTCAGGGGATGCGCTCCCTGGTGGCGGAACATAGGAGTGCATGCTTTACAGATACACAACATCACTCTCCTCTCCCACCCACACCTCCCCCCACAAAGTCAAAGTGAAAACTATTTACAAGGTGAGGCGGTCGGGAGCCTTTCTTTCCCTGGTGGACCGCCTCGGTACAAATGTCTGTTCTGGTGTGTTGGCTGTGCCCTCGCTGGGCTGGCGTGTTGTTGGCCCTGCAGGGCTGCTGGGTGAGCCTGGCCTTGCTGGGCTGTTGGGCGTGATGGGTTCGATTTCCTGGTCCAGCGTGGTGTCGTTGATCCTTTGGGTGTGTGTTGTGGGCTCGAAAAAGGTGGTGTCTGCTGTGGGTTGTTCAGGGCACTCTGTGAACCGCAGCCTCGTTTGGTCCAGGTGCTTTCTGCAAATTTGTCCATTGCCTAGTTTGACTACAAATACCCTACTCCCTTCTTTAGCTATCACCATGCCCGCGATCCACTTGGGACCATGTCCATAATTTAGCACATACACAGGGTCATTCAGATCAATTTCCCATGACACAGTGGCGCGACCATCGTTTACATTTTGTTGTTGCCGCCTGCTCTCAATCTGATCATGCAGGTTGGGGTGAACCAGCGAGAGTCTGGTTTTAAATGTCCTTTTCATGAGTAGCTCAGCCGGGGGCACCCCTGTGAACGAGTGGGGTCTCGTGCTGTAGCTGAGCAGTACTCGGGACAGGCGGGTTTGGAGTGAGCCTTCTGTGACTCGTTTAAGGCTCTGTTTGATTGTTTGTACTGCCTGCTCTGCCTGCCCATTGGAGACTGATTTAAACGGGGCCAAGGTGACATGCTTGATCCCATTGCGGGTCATGATTTTTTTAAATTCGGCACTGGGGAAACATGGCCCGTATGTCAGGCAGGCCGTGGGTGGCAAACATGGCCCTCAGGCTTTCAATGGTGGTGGTGGCAGTGCTTCCCGATATTATTTCACATTCAATCCATTTTGAAAAAGCATCCACCACCACCAGGAACATTTTAGCGAGAAACGGGCCCGCATAGTCGACATGGATCCTTGACCATGGTCTGGAGGGCCAGGATCACAAACTTAGTGGTGCCTCTCTGGGCGCGTTGCTCAACTGAGCACATACGCTGTATTGTCGTACACAGGATTCTAAGTCAGAGTCGATACCGGGCCACCACACGTGGGATCTGGCTATCGCTTTCATCATTACTATACCCGGGTGTGTGCTGTGGAGATCCGAGATGAACGTCTCCCTGCCCTTTTTGGGCAGCACTACGCAGTTACCCCACAACAGACAGTCTGCCTAAATGGACAGCTTGTCCTTTCGCCGCTGGAACGGCTTGTTCAGCTCCTGCATTTCATTGAGGATCCTGGCCCAGCTCCCATGCAGTACACAGTTTTTTACTAGGGACAGCAGAAGATCTTGGCTGGTCCGAGTCCTAATCTGGCGGGCCGTGACAAGTGATTTATCATTTTCAAACGCTTCCATGACATTCAACAAGTCTGCAGGCTGCGCCATTTCCACCCCCGTGGTGGGCAATGGTAGCCGACTGAGAGCATCCGCACAGTTCTCTGTGCCTGGCCTGTGGCGGATAGTATAGTTATACGCTGATAGCGCGATTGCCACCTTTGTATGCGGGCTGAGGCATTAGTATTTATCTTCTTGTTTTCAGCGAACAGGGATATGAGGGGCTTGTGATCGGTTTCCAGCTCAAATTTGAGGCCAAACAGGTGCTGATGCATTCTCTTTACCCCGAACACACACGCTAATGCATCTTTCTCAATCATGCTGCAGGCCCTCTCGGCCTTAGACAAGCTCCTGGAGGCACAGGCGACAGGTTGCAACTTCCCCGCAACGTTAGCTTGTTGTAATATTCACCCGACTCCATACGACGACGCATCACATGCTAGCATGAGTCTTTTACACGGGTTATACAATACAAGCAGCTTGTTGTAGCATAAAATGTTTCTGGCTTTCTCAAAAGCAATTACTTGTTTTTTTTCCCCATACCTAGTTCTCATTTTTATGCAATAACACATGTAGGGGCTCTAAGAGGGTGCTTAACCCCGGTAGGAAGTTACCAAAATAGTTGAGTCCCAGGAACGACCGCAGCTCCGTGACGTTCTGTGGCCTGGGCGCGTTCCTGATAGCCTCTGTCTTGGCGTCTGTGGGCCGAATGCCGTCCGCCGCGATCTTTCTCCCCAAAAACTCCACTTCTGTTGCCATGAAGACACATTTTGACCTCTTTAGCCGCAGCTCTACGCGATCCAGTCGCTGGAGGACCTCCTCTAGGTTTTGTAGGTGCTCGACAGTGTCCCGACCCGTGACCAATATGTCGTCCTGAAAAACCACCGTGCGTGGTACCGACTTGAGTAGGCTCTCCATGTTTCTCTGGAAGATCGCTGCAGCCGACCGAATTCCAAACGGGCATCTGTTGTAGATGAACAGTCCCTTGTGCATGTTGATGCAGGTGAGGTCCTTCGAAGACTCCTCCAGCTCCTGCGACATGTAGGCCGAAGTCAGGTCGAGCTTAGTGAACGTCTTGCCTCCTGCCAGCGTCGCAAATAGGTCGTCTGCCTTAGGTAGCGGGAATTGGTCCTGTAGCGAGAAACGATTAATAGTTACTTTATAATCGCCGCAAATCCTGACCATGCTATCACTTTTGAGTACTGGAACAATCGGGCTGGCCCACTCGCTGAATTCCACTGAGGAGATGATGCCCTCGCGTTGCAGCCTGTCCAGCTCGATTTCCACTCTCTCCCTCATCATGTGAGGTACCGCTCGCGCCTTGTGGTGAATGGGTCGTGTCACTGGGACTAAGTAGATTCGCACCTTCGCCCCGGAAAAGTTTCCAATGCCTGGCTCAAAAAGGGAAGGAAATTTGTTAAGAACCTGGGTACATGAGGCCTCATCGACATGTGATAGCGCTCGGATGTCATCCCAGTTCCAGCGGATTTTGCCCAGCCAGCTCCTTCCAAGCATTGTGGGGCCATCGCCCGGGACAATCCAGAGTGGCAGTTCATACACCGTGCCCTCGTAGATGACCTTAACCATGGCGCTGCCCAGGTCAGTGATAGGCTCTTTGGTGTACGTTTTCAGTTTCGTGTGGATGGGGCTCAGGGCTGGTCTGAGTGCCTTGTTGCACCACAGTCTCTCAAACATCTTTTTACTCATGATGGATTGGCTAGCGCCAGTATCCAGTCCCATGGCTACGGGTAAGCCATTCAATTTTACATTTAGCATTATAGGTGGCCATTTCATCGAAAATGTGTGCACCCCGTGTACTTCAGCATCTGCCTCCTCTCTCTGAGGCTTGAAATTGCTTTGATCCACCATGGACCGATCTTCCTTTGCAACGTGGCGGTTAGCAGGTTTTGTAGAGCTTGCAGCTCGTCTGCAAGCTCCTTGGAGGTGCCCCATTGTTCCACAGCTCCTGCAAACATACCCTTTGAAGCGGCATGAATAGGCTGAATGGAAACCTCCACAAAGCCAACAAGGTGTGAATAGCCTTGCATTCATCATTTGTTGCAGACTCTGAGTCATCTGGGTCACCTGAGGCCTGCTGGCAGTTGCAGACTTGTGGTTATTGCTCGCAAACACAGTTCCAGTTCATTTATGAACATTGCTAGCACTTGTGTGCTGAGAGATTTGTTTGGTGTTATCACTGGTGGACACAAAACCCTGTGCTATTGCAGTGGCCTTTCTGAGGGTCGGTGTCCCTATAGTCAAAAGTTTTCATAGGATGGTCCCGTGATCAACGCCCAGTTAAAAAAGTCTCTGAGAATTTGCTCCAGGTAGCCATCGAACTCACCTTGTCCTGCAAGTCGCCTTAGCTCGGCGACGTAGTTCACCACTTCCTGACCTTCAGATCGCTGGCACGTGTAGAACCGATACCTCGCCATCAGCACGCTCTCCCTCGGGTTAAGATGCTCCCGAACCAGTGTACACAGCTCCTCATACGACTCATCTGTGGGTTTCACCGGAGCCAGTAGATTCTTCATGAGGCTGTAGGTTGGTGCCCCGCAGACCGTGAGGAGGACCGCTCTCCTTTTTGCAGCGCTTCCTTCTCCGTCCAGCTCGTTGGCTACAAAGTACTGGTCTAGCCGTTCGACATAGGTTTCCCAGTCCTCACCCTCCGAGGACTTCTCCAGGATGCCCACAGTTTTCTGCATCTTTGCGTTGGATTCGTATGCTCGTCGCCAGTTATTGTGTTCCTAACACAGATGAGACTGCACACAGGGAGGTTAAAGTAACAGTGACCTCAGTCTTTATTAAGACACTCCAGAGTGAGGAACAGGCCTTAGGGGCCGGCTTATATATAGTGCTCCCAAGGGATGCTGGGATCCCTTGGGACTTCAGGGGATGCACTCGCTGGTGGCGGAACATGGGAGTGCATGCTTTACCGATACATAGAAACATAGAAAATAGGTGCAGGAGCAGGCCATTCAGCCCTTCTAGCCTGCACCGCCATCCAATGAGTTCATGACTGAACATGAAACTTCAGTACCCCCTTCCTGCTTTCTCGCCGTACCCC
The DNA here is from genome assembly GCF_044704955.1 of Pristiophorus japonicus. NCBI lineage: Eukaryota > Metazoa > Chordata > Chondrichthyes > Pristiophoridae > Pristiophorus > Pristiophorus japonicus. Next base: position 522,327,374 of record NC_091977.1, on the reverse strand, counting down.
TTGATCCCCCGAGTAGTAAGGACTTCATCTAACTCCCTTTTGAATATATTTAGTGAATTGGCCTCAACAACTTTCTGTGGTAGAGAATTCCACAGGTTCACCACTCTCTGGGTGAAGAAGTTTCTCCTCATCTCGGTCCTAAATGGCTTACCCCTTATCCTTAGACTGTGACCCCTGGTTCTGGACTTCCCCAACATTGGGAACATTCTTCCTGCATCTAACCTGTCTAAACCCCTGTCGATACATAACAAAAACCCCGTCCAAAGTAATGTCAGGACCTTGGCGGCCATCGGCGGACCTTTGGGCGGCACTTGGACGAGCGGGGTCCTTCATCAAATTGAGGCTCTGAAAGTGTGCCTTTGGGATGGCTCTCTCCATGACCAATCTGGTCGAGGCATTGCTTCATTGTGGCGAACCTCTCCTGCTACTTGAGCCACTCAGTGCAGCCATCCGTGAGGCAGGGGGTGGGTTTGGCCACCCAGACGCCATCCATTGATGCGATTTTCTTCCCTGCAGAGGTCAGAGAGGGATGAGTTGTGGAGGATGATGCCATCGTGATAACTTGAAACATAACTGCCGTTGATATGTAGGATCCTCTGCACATTGTCATACACAGTGTGTACATTGAAAAAGAAAGAAAGAATTACATTTATATAGCGCCTTTCATGACCACCGGATGTCTCAAAGCGCTTTACAGCCAAGGAAGTACGTTTTGGAGAGTGTAGTCACTGTTGTCATGTGGGAAACGCGGCAGCAATTTGCGCACAGCAAGCTCCTATAAACAGCAATGTGATCATGACCAGATAATCTGTTTTTGTGTTATGTATTGATATTGGGGTCACTAGACACCAGGGGGGCGCCACTGTCGGAGGTCATCGGGCTGTACGCGGGCCCTGGTATATAAGAGCGAGTACCATGTCTTGTGCGCACTTTGGGCGCGAATAAAATTGAACCAGATTTGCACCTGAGTGAGCTTACAGTAACAAGTCTTTCGAGTCATTATATACATTACATTTTGTTATGTTGATTGAGGGACACTGGAGATATCTCCCCTGCTCTTCTTCAAAATAGTGCCGTGGGATCTTTTACGTCCACCTGAGAGAGCAGACAGAGCCTGGGTTTAACGTCACATCTGAAAGACGGCACCTCCGATAGTGCAGCACTCCCTCAGCACTGCACTGGAGTGTCAGCCTAGATTTTTGTGCTCAAGTCTCTGGAGTGGGACTTGAACCCACAACCTTCTGAGTCCGAGACGAGTGTATCCACTGAGCCACAGCTGACAGTGAGGAAGTGGAAACCTTTCCTGTTGAAGGGGATTTCAGCGAGATCCCGCAAAGCAATGTTGGTGCCATTAATTGCACCATGCAGTATGGGTAAGCCAGCAACCTCGTGAAATCGTTGGAGAAATACCACCAATGATGTCTCCGCAAGATCCTGTAAATCCCCTGGGAGGACAGACGCACCAACATTAGCATCCTTGATCAGCCCAACATCCCCAGCATTGAAGCACTGACCACACTCGACCAGCTCCATTGGGCAGGCCACATTGTCCGCATGCCCGACACAAGACTCCCAAAGCAAGCGCTCTACTCGGAACTCCTACACGGCAAGCGAGCCCCAGGTGGGCAGAAGAAACGTTTCAAGGACACCCTCAAAGCCTCCCTGATAAAATGCAATTTCCCTACTGACACCTGGGAGTCCCTGGCTAAAGACCGCCCTAAGTGGACGAAGAGCATCCATGAGGGCGCTGAGCACCTCGAGTCTCGTCGCCGAGAGCATGCAGAAAGCAAGCGCAGGCAGACTCCCCACCCACCCTTTCCATCAACACCTGTGACAGAGACTGTAATTCCCGTATTGGACTGCTCAGTCACCTGAGAACTCACTTTCAGAGTGGCAGCAAGTCTTCCTTGATTTCGAGGGACTGCCTATGTTGATGATGACATTGGATGGCCCTCGTTGCTACCTCGATGTGATGCCAATACGTTGATTTCACCATCTGACCCGCTGAATGCCCGCCTGCCCGCACTGCTGCCTGGCTGATATTCCGGAGATCACCTGTGACTGCCTGATATGAGCCTTAAAAGTTGTGTGCGGTGATCCTCTTCGCAGCTACAGTGAGAGCAGTGTGAGCAGATGAGCGAGGTCCCGAGGCCTCATGAAGTAGGTGACGGAGCGAGCTTCTTGATGTCACGCACGCTTAAACACGTCAGTCAGTCAAATACAGCCTGTATTTGGGTGGTGAGGATTAATGTCAAAATTAAGACTTGCAATTATATACCGTCTTTCACCACCTCAGGATGACCCAAAGGGCGAGACTATGCATTAGTCTGCAAAAGTGGGCGATATTTCCAGATAACGTTTTCTGTATATTGGTTTTTGTGATCGCCGGAATCTCACTCATTTTCAAACCCGCTAGTTTCCACTTTATAATTTGGCCGTTAGCCGTAGCGATGTGAAATGGGCGTTAGCGGTTTTTTAAGTCGTGCAAGGCCGGCATTCATAGCAACGGTCTTTTCCCACGTTTCAGGAGGTTAGGGGTCATCTGCACATGCGCAGAAGAGATTGAAAGTGAAAAAGGAGAGAGAGATAGTGGAGAAAGCTGGTGAGGGATTCTTGTGGTGTTAAAATATTTTACAGTCAACAAAAGTACTTTTGAAGTGTAGTCACTGTTGTAATGTAGCAGCCAATTTGCACACAGCAAGATCCCACAAACAGCAGTGTGGTTATGACCAGATAATCTGGTTTAGTGCTATTGGTTGAGGGATAAATATTGGCCAGGACACCGGGGATAACTCCCCTGCTCTTCTTTGAAATAGTGCCATGGGATCTTTTAGATCCACCTGAGAGAGCAGACAGGGCCTCGATTTAACGTCTCATCCAAAAAAGGGTATCTCTGACAGCACAGCACTCCCTCAGTACTACACTGTACTGAAGTATCAGCTTAGATTTTTGTGCTCAACTCCCTGGAGTGGGACTTGAACCCACAACCTTCTGACTAAGAGATGGGAGAGTGCTGCCCACTGAGCCGCAGCTGACATAAAGCAAACAAACAATAATCCCACTGCTCTGCGCCCTTCTCATCAATGAGTCTGTACCCAAAATGTGAACCTATCTTTTGTCTTTGCAGATGCTGATAGTCTGATGTGTGCTTCCAGCATTTTACATTTGATTTCTGCAGTAGACCGCATTTTAGCAATTAAGTGAATCTTTTTTTCCCCTTTAGTCGGATGTGCCACCTAGCGGCCAAGCTGTGAAATAATAAAATTGATAACCTAACTCCTGCACCTATTTTCTATGTTTCTATGTAACCCTTTTTTTTATCATTGAGGAGCATGATGAAGGGCCAAGACCCATTGTACAGAACACAACAAAGATTGAAAAGAGTTAACATAAGAACATAAGAATTAGGAACAGGAGTAGGCCATCTAGCCCCTCGAGCCTGCTCCGCCAGTCAACAAGATCATGGCTGATCTGGCCGTGGACTCAGCTCCACTTACCCGCCCGTTCCCGTAACCCTTAATTCCCTTATTGGTTAAAAATCTATCTATCTGTGACTTGAATACATTCAATAAGCTAGCCTCAACTGCTTCCTTGGGCAGAGAATTCCACAGATTCACAACCCTCTGAGAGAAGAAATTCCTTCTCAACTCGGTTTTAAATTGGCTCCCCCGTATTTTGAGGCTGTGCCCCCTAGTTCTAGTCTCCCCGACCAGTGGAAACAACCTCTCTGCCTCTATCTTGTCTATCCCTTTTATTATTTTAAATGTTTCTATAAGATCACCCCTCATCCTTCTGAACTCCAACGAGTAAAGACCCAGTCTACTCAATCTATCATCATAAGGTAACCCTCTCATCTCCGGAATCAGCCTAGTGAATCGCCTCTGTACCCCCTCCAAAGCCAGTATATCCTTCCTTAAGTAAGGTGACCAAAACTGCATGCAGTACTCCAGGTGCGGCCTCACCAATACCCTGTACAGTTGCAGCAGGACCTCCCTGCTTTTGTACTCCATCCCTCTCGCAATGAAGGCAAGGTAAATCAGGAAGTAGTGATTCAAGGATGTTAAGTTCGAGTTTTAAAATCTGAAGGTCAGCATCCTGGGGGTCATCATTGACCAGAAATGTAACTGGACCAGCCACATAAATAATGTGGCAACAAGAGTGAGCCAGAGGCTGGGTATTCTGCGAAGAGTGTCTCACCTCCCGACTCCCCAAAGCCTTTCCACCATCTACAAGGCACAAGTCAGGAATGTGATGGAATACTGTCCCCTTGCCTGGATGAGTGCAGCTCCAACAACATTCGAAGCTCAACACCATCCAGGACAAAGCAACCCGCTGGTTTGGCACTGCATCCACCACCTTCAACATTCACTCCACCATCCGCTCCGTGGCTGCAGTGTGTACCATCTACAAGATGCAAAGCAGCAACTCACTGAGGCTTCTTCGGCAACACCTCCCAAGCCCGCCTCCACCACCTACAAGGACAAGGGCAGCAGGCGCATGGGAACACCACCACCTCCACATTCCCCTCCAAGTCACACTCCATCCTGACTTGGAAATATATCGCCGTTCCTTCATCGTCACTGGGTCAAAATCCTGGAACTCCCTCCCTAACAGCACTGTGGGAGCACCTTCACCACACGGACTGCAACGGTTCAAGGCAGCGGCTCACCACCACCTTCTCAAGGGCAATTAGGGATGGGCAATAAATGCTGGTCCTTACCAGCGATGCCCACATCCCGTGAATGAATAAAAAAAAGGGAAAAAACTGAGGGAAGTAAGGAATCTCAATTTTGAGGTCCTAAAGAAAATGAAATGGAGACAGTGCAGTGGGATTTGGTTTCAGCCCGGTAGCGACAGATGTCAAGGGTGGAAACCCATATAAGGACTGTCTTTTTATAACTTTAAAGGAATAGGAAAGGAAAGTTCAGAAATGCACTGACCATAATTATATAAATAAAATGAAGAAGTACAAGGAAGGTTGCGACACAGGGAGAGAGTTTGTAGGCTACGGCGAAGCTGGGATTACTTAACAAACAAGCGCTTGTTCGTAGAGTGCGAGACAGATAGAAGGACTTTCACAAGTATTTGAAGTCTTGGATCGACCTAGGGTTTGCAATGCCTTTTTTATTATTGATTATCAGGATGTGGGTGATGCTGGTCAGGCCGCATTTATTGCCCATCCTTACTCTCTCTGCGAAGGTGGTAATGGGTCTTCTTGAGCAGTCTGCAGTCTTTGTGTTGATGACCAGCTCTTGATGGTGTTCAGTAGTTTCTCCAGGTGTCCAGGGTTTCGACCCAGTGATGACGAAGGAGCAGGTAGATAAGAGTATAAGAAATAGGAGCAGGAGTAGGCCATACGTCCCTTCGAGCCTGTTCCGCCATTCAATAAGATCATGGCTGATCTGATCTTGGCCTCAACTCCACTTCCCTGCTTGCTCCCCATAACCCTTGACTCCCTTATCATTCAAAAATCTGTCCACCTCCACCTTAGATATATTCAATGAACCTCAACAGTTCTCTGGGGCAGAGAATTCCACAGATTCACGACCCTCTGAGAGATGAAATTCCTCCTCATCTCCATTTTAAATGGGCGATCCCTTATTCTGTAACTATTCCCCCCACGAGGGGAAACATCCTCTCTGCATCGCCCCTGTCAAGCCCCCTCAGAATCTTAGATGTTTCAATCTCCCTGTTGTCTTTCTCAGTGGTAAGGATTGTGGGGCTAAGAGGTGCTGTTGGAATAAGCGTGACGAATTGCAGCAGTGTCTCCTGTAGATGGTACCTATTTAAGCCACAGTACAACGGTGGTGGAGTCGGTGGATACTCAGTCTAGTGGCAGAGGGGAACCGGTCACCTTCAATGTTTTGTTCGGGATGTTCTTCTTTGTGTCATATGGAGTGAACTTAACTCACTGCATACTGACATCTGTTTGGTGGGGACATCGGGAGGAGACCTTGGCGCTAATGGCCTGAAAACGTTTGGAAATTATTCAGCCTTGTCTCTTGCTCTCATGTACTGGGCTCCGCCGTAGTTCAGTTACTGAGGCAAGTTTGGTCGAGGAACAGCACCTCATCTTTCGTTTAGACACTTTACAACATCGAGTTCAACAATTTCAGACCATAACCTCTGCCCATATTTGGCTCCCCTGCCTCCTTTTTTTAACCCCCGATCATAAGTATTTTCTCTCATTTTTCCCACGGCAGTTGGTAATTATTCCGCCATTCATACCCTATCTAGACTAATCTTTTTTTTACTTCTGCCATTACCATCTCAAGTCGTTCCATCATCCCTTTTGTCTCTCAAATCTCTCCTGTCTTCCACCCGATCACAGACCTTCCTTTCAGTGCCTCTTAAGAATCTGTTCATTTCAAACATTCATCAGTTCTGTCGACCCGAAACGTTAACTCTTTTTCTCTCTCCACAGATGTTGCCTGACCTGCTGAGATTTCCAGCGTTTTCTGTTTTTATTTCAGATTCCAGCATCTTTGCTTTTGCCTATAGACTGATCATTTTTCAACTTATCAGATTGGTTCGTGGATACCTGATCAATGTGGGACCCTGGAGCCAGCAAAAATCTATCTATCGTCTGCACAGAGGTCTTCATCATAGGCAGTTCCTCGAAACGAGGATGACTTGCTTCCACGCCAAAAAGGGATGAGTGCACAGGTGTTTCAATGAAGGACCTAATATTCCGGATCCCGAACTACATATTGATGGGTGGAAGATGCCTGTGTGTGGATTTTTTGCACACCAGCCACCACACGGGCTTGACAGAGCTAGGTCTTGGTCCAGTAGCAAGGATTAACCAAGACGACTGGAGACCAGCTCTGCTGCATGGACCTAGTGGGCACACATATTGCCGTGTGGGCTGGCCCGTGCTGCCCCTGGGCCCTTGTCTCTTCTGGTCCCGAACTCATGCTGCTCCTGGGCCCCGATCATAGCCCTCTACAAACTCTCGCCGCTCCTTCGCCCCGACCTTGCCGCTCCTGCTGTACCTGCCCACGCTCCAATCACCGACCTGGACCTTGATGATGTCACGCTTCGCTGCCGTCGCCCTCCTGCACCAGCTCGCGCTGTACCTTGCCGTGGTACGCCGTCACGCTGCTCCCAGGCCGCCACTCGCCGCTCCTTTTATGGCCCCGATCTGCCGCTGATGGTCTCTCGTAGGTCGGGGTCATCACGGGGGTCTTACTGTGGACATGGCTATCTATGGACCCATTTTAATTTTAAGGAATGGTTGTTCTTGTGGAACTCAAACCCAGACATTGTGAAACAAGCAGAATGAACACTCTGGCAACACATCACTTTACAATAAGGTTCTTTAAACTGAGCATAACAGATGGAGAGAATAGAAAAAAAAGACTTGCATTTATATAGCGCCTTGCACGACCTCAGGATGTCCCAAAGCGCTTTACAGCCAATGAAGTACTTTTTGGATGTGGTCACTGTTGTAATGTAGAAAACGTGGCAGCCAATTTGTGCACAGCAAGCACCCACAAAGAGCAATGTGATAATGACCAGATAATCTGTTTTTTTGTTATATTGATTGAGGGATAAATATTGACCAGGACACCGGGGATAACGCCCCTGCTTTTCTTCGAAATAGTGCCTTGGGATCTTTTACGTCCACCTGAGAGGGAAGAAAGTCACTAAAAAAGGCTACTCAGAAGTGTCTTCCAGCTTCCATTTATGGAGAGGTATTGTGGTATTACTGAAGGTGTCATGTATGTAACCACAATGTAACACCACTGTATTACTGTATACACTCAACCTAGACCACTTGTGGGAGACACTCCTTACCCGATCACACAGGTATAAAAAGGGAGGTCCCACGCAGGGTCATCGTCTTTGGAGTCCTGTGAATAAAGAGTTATGGTCACAGAGTGACCTTGTCCCCAGAATGTGCCTCGTGTGGTTTCATACTGTAGAGTAAGGAGTTTACAGAAGGCCCACACTTTACGATGGCAATTTCGTTTTGTCAACAGGTGGTAAGCCATTGCCATGTACAACAGTCTCCAAACCAAGATACTGAGAAATCTGCAAAGATTAAGCTTCTGTTTGTCTGATGCGAAATGCTTACTCTGCCGCTTCCCACCGCGCCCCCTCCCCCCCCCCATCCCCTTACAGACACACTACAGCTACATAACTCTAGAGAGTTTAGGTATAGGCTGGCAAAAGACAAAGCTTAGGGTTCCCCAAGTGTTTGCAGGACTACTACTGGTGTTTGACCAGTTAACCAGTACAGAGAAAGCTTTCCTGCTGCTTGCCCAGCCATGGCTCAGTGGGTAGCACCCTCGGTGTCCGAAAGTAGTGGGTTTAAGTCCCACTCCAGAGACTTGAGCACAAAAATCTCGGCTGACACTCCAGTGCAGTGCTGAGCTACTGCACTGTCAGAGGTGCCGTCTTTTGGATGAGATGTTAAAGCGAGGCTCCGTCTGCTCTCTCAGGTGGATGTAAAAGATCCCACGGCACTATTTCGAAGAAGAGCAGGGGAGTTATCTCCAGTGCCCTGGCCAATATTTATCCCTCAATCAACATCACTAAAACAGATGATCACATTGCTGTTTGTGGGAGCTTGCTGTGCGCTAATTGGCGGCTGTGTTTCCTACATTGACCACATTTCAAACAAAGTACTTAATTGACTGTAAAGTGCATTTTTACATCCGGTGGTCGTGAAAGACGCTATATAAAAGCAAGTTTTTCTTTCCAGCCAGGACGTTTTTACCAGTTGGCTGGGCATTGGCTTGTAGCAGTATTTGGAACTGATAACCAGTCTGCCTCTCCAGGTCACATTAATGAACCTAGCTGGTCGATTCAGTAAAAACATTGTCCTGAAATACTGCGATTATGAGGATGGATTACATAAATTAGGCTTGTATTCCCTGGAAAATGGGGTGATTTGATTGAGGATTTTAGGATTTTTAAAGGAATTGATAGGGTAGATAGAGAGAGAGTTTTCCTGCTGGTGGAGGGGGAGCCTAGGACTTGGGAAAATCACCTTAAAATCAGAGCCAGGACACTCAGGAGAGAAGCTCGAAAACTGTTCTTCACGCCAGAGACTTGAGCACAATGATCTAGGCTGACACTCCAGAGCAGTGCTGGTGGAACTCTGTCCCGAAAAATGCAGTAGATTTATTAGTAGCTTAATTAATCATTTTAAATCTGAGCTCGATAGTTTTTTGCTAGCCCAGGGTTTTAAGGAATACCTTTCCTTTTATTCATTCACAGGTTGTGTTCATCGCTGGCAAGGCCGGCATTTATTGCCCTTGAGCAGGTGGTGGTGAGCCACCTTCTTGAACCGCTGCAGTCCGTGTGGTGAAGGTCCTCCCACAGTGCTGACTTTGTTGTAACAGTTTGGGAGGGCAGTTAGGAGTCAACCATATTGCTGTGGGTCTGGAGTCACATGTGGGCCAGACCGAGTAAGGACGGCAGATTTCCTTCCCTAAAGGGCCTTATTGAACCAGATGGTTTTGTACGCCAATTCAGTCGTTTCATGATCACCGTTACCGATACTAGCTTTTAATTCCAGATTGATGTAACTAACTTGAATTGAAATTCCCCAGCTGCTGTGGTGGGATTTGAATGCACGACTACTGGATCATTAGTCCAGGCCTCTGGATTACTAGTCCAGTAACATAACCACTATGCTACCGTATCCCTCAATCTTATGCTTCGTTTCCAATCGTCCATTGCTCAGAGTCTCATTTTGGCACTACCTCAAGCCCAAAGAGAGTAGCTCCTTCCGTCAAGGATGATGGTGGCCACTTTAGTTGTTACAGACAGTTGCTTTCGCGAGGCAGGCAGCGGGTACCAGGAACTCAATGCGAGGGGCTCAATTCAGTGTAAAACCTGTGAGTGAACTGCCACCATTGATGCACCGTAGCTCATTGACAATAACAGTGCTGTGCAGTTTGGAATGCCCAGCAGCACAATGATTCCCTTTTATTTCTGTGTTTGATGTGATGATATGTTGTGTGTTTAGCAGGAGGAAAGAATTAAGATGCTGAGGAGCAGCTCCAGCGGATCAACGTTTAAGGTGGAGGACAGTTCGCCAGAGACGCCAAATGGCAAAAAAAGTAAGCACGGTGGAACCTGTTGGTACACGCAGTGAGACACGGCGGACGATTGCGTATTACAGGTTGAACCTCCCTTATCCAGAACTTCCTTATCCAGAAACACCCCTCGTCCAGAACCATTCCCGGCCACCGGGTGGCGCATGCGCAGAACTCCGACATGAACAAATTCAAGTCCTTCCTCGCTGGAGACTCCCGCAATCGCTGGCCTGACCCCGCGATCCATCGCCCCCCACCCCACCCCATGATCTCTCTGCCGCACTCCCAGCCCCAAGCCAGCCAGCCCCGATATCCCCTTGCTCAATATCTGGTCCCATCCAATTTAACGTGACCACCCCTCGTCTGGAAAAATCCCTTATCCAGAACAGGCCAGGTCCCGAGGGTTCCAGATAAGGGAGGTTCAATCTGTAGCAGGCTCACATAGTTCTATAATATTTCCAAAAATGTAAGGAGAAAGAAATGGAACTTGGCAACAACTGGTAAACCCTCACCTGGAGAGACCGCCAGGAATTCGCTTCTGTTTGGCGACAGTGATTTCCACCTTAAGAACTAAAATTCTTGCCTTTTAGGAACATAGGAACAAGGGTAAGCCATTCAGCCCCTCGAGCCTGTTCTCAGAAAGAACTTGCATTTATATAGCGCCTTTCACGACCTCAGGGCATCCCAAAGCGCTTTTCAGCCAGTGAAGTATTTTTGGAGTGTAGTCACTGTTGTAATATAGGAAAGGCAGCAGCCAATTTGTGCTCAGCAAGCTCCCGCAAACAACAGTGAGATAAATGACCAGATAATCTGTTTTAGTGATGTTGGTTGAGAGATAAATATAGGAAAGTACTTGTTTCTTATATCTTTCTTGCTCTTTAACCATGGAAAGGGATCCTAAGGGGTCAACATCTATTTCCTCGGTACCCGAGGAGCAGAACCTCCCCAGTGGAGTGTGGTAGTATAGTGGTTATGTTACTGGATTAGTAAACCAAAGGCCTGGGCTAATGATTGGGAGACATGAGTTTAAATCCCACCATGGCAATTGGAAATTAAATAAAAATCTGGAATAAGTAGCTAGTATCAGTAATAGTGACCATGATTGTCGTAAAAAACTCATCTGGTTCACTAATGCCCTTTAGGGAAGGAAATCTGCCGTCCTTATCCCGTCTGGCCTATATGTGACTCCAGTCCCACAGCAATGTGATTGATTCTTAACTGCCCTCTGAAATGGCGACTCACCACCACCTTCTCAAGGGCAATTAGGGATGGGTAATAAATGCTAGTCTTGCCGGTGACACCCACATCCCATGATCGAATAATAAAAAAAGAAATCTTATCTAGTGATCAGACCGAGAAATCAGAGCATTGCCCAATTGAGGAAAATGAGACCAAATGACAGATTTTGACAGGACTTGAGCTCCCATTATTCTGGTCAGGACTCATGACTTCAGCCCCCGGGTAAGGGTTCAGAGATGGCGTGCTAGATCATGGATGGTGTGTAACCATGTTTACGGTTCCTGTTATATCCACAGCTCCTCCAATGTTCCTGCCCATCTCCTCGACTCCGCAGCCGGAACGGAGGAAGCCACCTCAGAGACGGCACTCCATCGAGAAGGAAACTCCAACCAACGTGCGCCAGTTCCTTCCTCCGTCGCGACAGAGTTCCAAGTCTCTGGTAAGTGCAACATGAATGAGAGCTGTGGTGGGGTTCCCGCAGATCCTCCGCCACTTGCGAAGATGTCTCTAAATGTGAGCACAGTTCAGTATCAAAACGTCGAAGAAAGTTCCTTGGGGAGCATTTCCATTGTGTTGCATTAGTATCAAATGTTCTCTGTCCAGATCCGTTCTTCATAGAAACATATAAAAACATAGAAAATAGGTGCAGGAGTAGGCCATTCGGCCCTTTGAGCCTGCACCACCATTCAATGAGTTCATGGCTGAACATGCAACTTCAGTACCCCATTCCTGCTTTCTCGCCATACCCCTTGATCCCCCCTAGTAGTAAGGACTACATCTAACTCCTTTTTGAATATATTTAGTGAATTGGCCTCAACAACTTTCTGTGGTAGAGAATTCCACAGGTTCACCACTCTCTGGGTGAAGAAGTTTCTCCTCATCTCGGTCCTAAATGGCTTACCCCTTATCCTTAGACTGAGACCCCTGGTTCTGGACTTCCCCAACATTGGGAACATTCTTCCTGCATCTAACCTGTCTAAACCCGTCAGAATTTTAAACGTTTCTATGAGATCCCCTCTCATTCTTCTGAACTCCAGTGAATACAAGACCAGTTGATCCAGTCTTTCTTGATATGTCAGTCCCTCCATCCCGGGAATCATCAGGTACCATCGAAGGCTACTTTGAGCAATATATAGTTCGGGGCTTGAACGCAGAACTACAATGGACCTGGAGTCATCGTCCTTCTGCAGTACAGGTCAATGGAGATTTGGAAATTATAGCATAGAAAGAGCATGGTCCTTCATCTGGAGATACTTAGTTGAATCCCACTTCCCTGCCATTTCCCATCTTTCTTTTATATTCTTCCTCTTCAAATATTTATGCAGTTCCCTTTCTAGTGATGTTATAGTCTTGGAGAAAGGTTGGAATACGCTGTACCTCCGGGGCCAGTGCTGGGTCCACTTTTGTTCTTCCATGTATATAGAGGATTTGGATTCGGAGACAGGGAGCATGCTATTGAGACTATCTGATGACACAGGTGGTCGATTTTAACTCTACCCAGCCTGCGGAAACAGAGTGAGTCTGCAGTTAAACAGGAGATGGTCACTTACCCACTCTTGAGGATGGCCGGAGCCTCAAAAATGTACGCAGGTCAGAGTCCTATTAGATCAATAGGAACTCGAGGCAATTCTAACGGGATCGAAAGACGCAAGAGTCCTTTCTGGTGAGCAACAGGAGTGTTCCTCCAGACTGCACAAGCAAATTTACCGCCTCCCCCATCCCGGACTCTCCGCCACCAATCCCCGGCACCAACCGCCCCCCCCCCCCCCCATCTCCCTCCCACCCCACGAGACCTTCCCCAAAGACTGCCCAGTCTTTGCTTGCCAACACAGGGTCATAAGAACAGGAGTAGGACATTCAGTCCCTCAAGTCTGTTCCATCATTCGATGGGATCGTGGCTGATCTGTGATCTAATTCCATATACTCGCCTTTGCCCCATATCCTCAATACCATTGGTCAACAAAAATCTATCAATCTCAGATTTAGAATTATCAATTACATAAGAACATAAGAATACATAAGTAGGCCATCTAGCCCCTCGAGCCTGCTCCGCCATTCAACAAGATCATGGCTGATCTGGCCGTGGACTCAGCTCCACTTACCCGCCCGCTCCCCATAACCCTTAATTCCCTTATTGGTTAAAAATCTATCTATCTGTGATTTGAATATATTCAATGAGCTAGCCTTAATTGCTTCCTTGGGCAGAGAATTCCACAGATTCACAACCCTCTGGGAGAAGAAATTCCTTCTCAACTCGGTTTTAAATTGGCTCCCCCGTATTTTGAGGCTGTGCCCTCTAGTTCTAGTCTCCCCAACCAGTGGAAACCACCTCTCTGCCTCTATCTTGTCTATCCCTTTCATTATTTTAAATGTTTCTATAAGATCACCCCTCATCCTTCTGAACTCCACCGAGTAAAGACCCAGTCTACTCAATTTATCATCATAAGGTAACCCCCTCATCTCCGGAATCAGCCTAGTGAATCGTCTCTGCACCCCCTCCAAAGCTAGTATATCCTTCCTTAAGTAAGGTGACCAAAACTGCACGCAGTACTCCAAGTGCGGCCTCACCAATACCCTATACAGTTGCAGCAGGACCTCTGCTTTTGTACTCCATCCCTCTAGCAATGAAGGCCAACATTCCATTCGCCTTCCTGATTACCTGCTGCACCTGCAAACTAACTTTTTGGAATTCATGCACAAAAAGAGTTTCATGCACAAGGACCCCCAGGTCCCTCTGCACCGCAGCATGTTGTAATTTCTCCCCATTCAAATAATATTCCCTTTTACTTTTTTTTCCCAAGGTGGATGACCTCACATTTTCTGACATTGTATTCCATCTGCCAAACCTTAGTCCATTCGCTTAACCTATCTAAATCTCTTTGCAGCCTCTCTGTGTCATCTACACAACCCCCTTTCCCACTAATCTTTGTGTCATCTGCAAATTTTGTTACACTACACTCTGTCCCCTCTTCCAGGTTATCTATGTATATTGTAAATAGTTGTGGTCCCAGCACCGATCCCTGTAGCACACCACTAACCACCGATTGCCAACCTGAAAAGGACCCATTTATCCCGACTCTCTGCTTTCTGTTAGTTAGCCAATTCTCTATCCATGCTAATACATTTCCTCTGACTCCGCGTACCTTTATCTTCTGCAGTAACCTTTTGTGTGGCACCTTATCGAATGCCTTTTGGAAATCCAAATACACCTCATCCATCGGTACACCTCTATCCACCATGCTCATTAATTCCTCAAAGAATTCCAGTAAATTAGTTAAACATGATTTCCCCTTCATGAATCCATGTTGCGTCTGCTTGATCGCACTATTCCTATCTAGATTTCCCGCTATTTCTTCCTTAATGATAGCTTCAAGCATTAGCCCCACTACAGATGTTAAACTAACCGGCCTATAGTTACCTGCCTTTTGTCTGCCCCCTTTTTTAAACAGAGGCGTTACATTAGCTGCGTTCCAATCCGATGGTAGCTCCCCAGAGTCCAGAGAATTTTGGTAGATTATAACGAATGCATCTGCTATAACTTCCGCCATCTCTTTTAATACCCTGGGATGCATTTCATCAGGACCAGGGGACTTGTCTACCTTGAGTCCCATTAGCCTGTCCAGCACTACCCCCCTAGTGATAGTGATTGTCTCAAGGTCCTCCCTTCCCACATTCCTGTGACCAGCAATTTTTGGCATGGTTTTTGTGTCTTCCACTGTGAAGACCGAAGCAAAATAATTGTTTAAGGTCTCAGCCATTTCCACATTTCCCATTATTAAATCCCCCTTCTCATCTTCTAAGGGACCAACATTTACTTTAGTCACTCTTTTCCGTTTTATATATCGGTAATAGATTTTATTATCTGTTTTTATGTTTTGCGCAAGTTTACTTTCGTAATCTATCTTTCTTTATTGCTTTCTTAGTCATTCTTTGCTGTCGTTTAAAATTTTCTCTATCTTCCCATTAACCTTGGCCATCTTATACGCATTGGTTTTTAATTTGATACTCTCCTTTATTTCCTTGGTTATCCACGGCTGGTTATCCCTTCTCTTACCGCCCTTATTTTTCACTGGAATATATTTTTGTTGAGCACTATGAAAGTGCTCCTTAAAAGTCCTCCACTGTTCCTCAATTGTGCCACCGTTTAGTCTGTGTTCCCAGTCTACTTTAGCCAACTCTGCCCTCATCCCACTGTAGTCCCCTTGCATCAACTGTCATTTGCAGAAGAGAGTTCCGAACCTCTACCCCTTTTTGCGTGTAAAAGTGTTTCCTAATTTCACTCCTGAAAGGTCTGGCTCTAATGTTTACACTGTGCTCCCTTGTTCTAGACTCCCCAATCAGCAGAAATAGTTTCTCTCTATCTATCCTCTCTGTTCCCCTTAATATTTTGAAAATTGCGATCCGATCTCCCTTTAACTTTCTAAATTCCAAGCAATACAACCCTAGTTTTTGTAATCTCTCCTCGTAACTTAACCCTTGAAGTCTGGGTATTATTCTGGTAAATCTACGCTGCACTCCCTCCAAGACCAATATCTCCTTCCTACGGTATGGTGCCCAGAACTGCTCACAATACTCCACGTGTGGTCTAACTAGGGTTTTGTACAGCTGTAGCATGACTTATACCCCTTTGTATTCCAGTCCTCTTGATATAAAGGCCAGCATTTCATTAGCCTTTTTGATTATTTTCTGTATCTGTAAGTCTCTCTGCCCTGTTCATGCCCGTCCTGGCTGTTAAAATTGCCGTGGTCCCCTGTTGACTCTGCCGGGTGGTTTCCGGCTCGATATTGCCGCAAAAGTGGCAGGAGGTGAGAGGCAGAATTGAGAAATAGCGAGAAGGAATATGGAAAGACCTTGGGACAAAGGTTCGTGGAATGGGCAGCAAATTGGGAAGGAAATCAGGGAGTGGGACTATACGCAGAATGGAATGACATGGGAGGATGTGGGTGAACAGGGAGGAGGGTTTTCAGTTGTGTGGAGAGACTGGAGAAGCTGGGATTGTTCTTCTTACAACAGAGAAGGTCAAGGGGAGATTTAATGGATGGACCTAGCAGATCCATCAGTCCTGATAAGAGAAAGAGCAGGCCAACACTGTGGGCTTCAATCTATCAGCACTGTATTCTTCAGACTAACCTGACTCCACTCCACCTGGCCATTGAGAGATCCACCGCTTCCAAGAAAATGGAGGCTATAACCATACTGCCCAGCAGAAAGCCAAGACCTGATTGTAACCCTGCCTGCCCAGCGTGAATGGGGTGGGCGGTTAGTAAATATGGTGGTCGAGTGCCCCCCCCGGCCCCATTTTTAGTCACGGGAAAGGCATGTGCTACAGGCCCCAGTAGAAAATGTG
Organism: Pristiophorus japonicus; assembly: GCF_044704955.1. Classification (NCBI taxonomy): domain Eukaryota; kingdom Metazoa; phylum Chordata; class Chondrichthyes; family Pristiophoridae; genus Pristiophorus; species Pristiophorus japonicus. Next base: position 522,310,736 of record NC_091977.1, on the reverse strand, counting down.
GGGTCTCCCCTGTCCTCTCCTTTCAGACCTCACCACCGCTTACCTGATTTAAAAAAAATTCATTCATGTTCTATAGGCGTTGCCAGCAAGGCCGGCATTTATTGCCTCCTCAATTGCCCTCGAGAAGATGGTGGTGAGCCGCCGCCTTGAATAAAACTGAGTGGCCATTTCAGAGGGCAGTTAAGAGCCAACCACATTTAGGCCAGACCGGGTAAGGATGGCAGATTTCCTTCTCTAAAGCACATCAGTGAACCAGATGGGTTTTAACGACAATCTGATAGTTTCATGGTCACCATTACTGACACTCGCTTTTTATTCCAGTTTATATATTTAATTGAAATAAAATTCTCCAGCTCTGTGGTGGGATTTGAACTCCTGTCTCTGGATCATTAGTCCAGTGACATAACCATAGAATCATAGAAATTTACAGCATGGAAGGAGGCCATTTCGGACCATCATGTCCGCGCTGGCCGACCAAGAGCTATCCAGCCTAATCCCACTTTCCAGCTCTTGGTCCGTAGCCCTGTAGGTTACGGCACTTTAAATGCACATCCAAGTATTTTTTAAATGTGGTGTGGATTTCTGCCTCTACCATCCTTTCAGTCAGTGAGTTCCAGACCCCCACCACCCTCTGGGTGAAGAAATTTCCCTTCATATCTCCGCGAAAGCTCCAATTACTTTAAATCTATGCCCTCTGCCAAGGGAAACAGATCCTTCCTATCCACTCTATCCAGGTCCCTCATAATTTTATACACCTGAATCAGATCTCCCCTCAGCCTCCTCTATGCCAAGGAAACAGACCCAGGATCTCCAGTCTTTCCTCATAGCCAAAATTCTCCAGTCTAGGCAATATTCTTGTAAATCGCCTCTGCACCCTTTCCAGTGCAATTACATCTTTTCTATATTGTGGTGACCAGAACTGCACACAGTACTCCACTATGCTACCATTCCCATGCCTGGGGATCATTCCCTCAGGTTCCCCCCACTCCCAGCCCCACCCCTCCTACCACCCACAATCCCACCCCCACCTTCCGGCCAGGTTAGCAGGGGAGTCCGATCTCTGAAATGTTAATGAGGCCCTGGAGTTAGAATTGGCTGGGCCTCTCACCGAGAGCTTCATGGGAGTTTTCCATCCTACCCCAGCACCCATCAGCCCCAATCTAACATCTTAAGCTTGCGTTGAGCTTCATTGGAACAGAGTCGGAGACCCAAAACCAAGTGTGAATGGGAGGCAGAGTTAAACTGTTGAGGTCACAGTCACACTTGCAGACAGATTTGAAGTATTCAATTACCTCATTTTCATTTGGACTACGCAAAGAAGACGAGATCTACCATGAGCAGCAGATCCCATTTATTTCCGTTGAATTAAGTTAATATAAGAACATAAGAATGAGGAGCAGGAGTAGGCCATATGGCCATTCGAGCTTGCTCCGCCATTCAAAAAGATCATGGCTGATCTTTGACCTCAACTCTACTTTCCCGCTTATCCTCATATCCCTTGATTCCCGTAGAGTCCAAAAGTCTATCTATCAGCCTTGAATATACTCAATGACTTAGCAGCCACAGTCCTCTGGGGCAGAGAATGCCAAAGATTCACAACCCTATGAGTGAAGAAATTCCGCCCCATCTCAATCTGAAAAAGGCCAATGCCTTATCCTGAGACTATGCCCCCTAGTTCGAGACTCTCTAGCCAGGGAAACAATCTCCCTGCATCTACTCTGTCATACCCCCTTCAGAATCTTATTTGTTTCAATGAGTTCACCTAATTTTTCTAAACTTCAGAGAGTGTAGGCCCAATCTACTCAATCCTCTCTCAGGACAACCCTCTCATCCCAGGAATCAATCTAGTGAACCTCTGTTGCACGTCTCTAAGGCAAGTATATCCTTCCTTAGATAAGGAGACCAAAACTGTGCACAGTGCTCCAGGTATGGTCTCTCCAAAGCCCTGTACAGTTGTAGCAAGACCTGTTTACGCTAACCCCCTGACAATAAAGGCCAACATGCCATTTGCCTTCCTAATTCCTTGCTGTAGCTGCAAGCTAATTCTCTGTGGTTCTTGTACTAGGACACGTATGTCTCTCTGAACACCAACATTTAACAGTTTTTCACCATTTAAAAATATTCTATTCTTCCTACCAAAGTAAATAACTTTAATTTCCTCACATTATACCCCATCTGCCACTTTATTGCCCACTCACTTAACCTGTCTATATCCCCTTGCAGGCTATTTGTGTCCTCCTCGCAGCTTACTTTTGCACCTAGCTTTGAATCGTCAGCAAACTTGGATATATTGCACTCGGTCTCTACATCTAAGTCACTAATATAGATCGTAAATAGCTGAGGCCCCAGCACTGATCCCTGTGGCACCCCCACTAATTACAGCCTGCCTATCTGAAAATGACCCGTTTATCCCTACTCCCTGTTTTCTGTCCATTAACCAATCCTCTATCCTTGCTAATACATTAACCCCCAACCTAATCTACACCAAAATGTCTAATTAGTGGTGGTGTCTGCTGTGGGAAGAAGGCTTGGTCAGCACAGGGAGTCGAATAGTGCCAAGGGGCTATTTACATTCACCGAAACCATTAGTACAGACGACAGCCTAAATGACGTGCTTGAGTCCTGATGTGGGTCTTCAACCTACAACTTGGGCTCAGAGTTGGGATCGCAACCACCTGAACCAGTCTGGTACTCTGGTGAATAAGGTTGGTACAATCACATGTAAGGGCGGTGCACACTCGATGCCAATTTATGATAATTTTATAGATGTTATTACGTTCTCTGTCTAAGAGTTTCAAGCCAAACTTGTGCTTTTCATAAATTCTTCAGATACGTCACAAAGGTAGTCACAAACATCTGTTGCTATTGTGGTTTTCGACACGGAACATGTATGGCTTTGGTTAGAAAGAAGAATTGCAGTTTGTTTGTTATGGTTCCGATAGAGAATCCCCATGCAAAATGTCCCTTGTAACCCTCTATCTGTTGTCCAGGTGTCCAGGCTAAGCAGTTTCTTACCTCGGATGAGCCTCCAACCGTTTTTCCCCAGCATGCGAACAGCCTCCATGCTCAATTCTTACCCTGTGGAAGCCGCCATGTTGGGTGTAATGGGGGCTCTGTATTGTCTGTGCGGCCGAGTCTTTAGCAGCGGGTGGAAAAGACCAAAGGTTTGCTGGTTTCCCCTCTCTGAAATACTTCTTTTGGAAATAAACAAAATCTATCTTGCTTTCTGAGCAGACGCAATCCCAGATTGCATTACTCGATCATTGCTATCTGCGTTGGTGGGCGTTCCTTATCTGATTGACACTTGATTTTATTTTTCTCTTTCCTGTTGTGTCTTTTTGGAGGGTGAGATGATGATGTCAAATGACAATCATTTTTTTACTTCATCATACTTTTGCTTTATGCTCTGTAGGCCAAGAAACATTACATAATCATAGAACTTACCCTCCTCACAGTTAACATCTAAGAACATAAGAATTAGGAGCAGGAGTTGGCCATTCGGCCCCTCGAGCCTGCTCCGCCATTCAATAAGATCATGGCTGATCTGATCATAGACTCAGCTTCACTTCCCTGCCCGCTCCCCATAATCCTTTACTCCCTTATCTCTCAAAAATCTGTCTATCTCTGCCTTAAATATATTCAATGACCCAGCCTCCACAGCTCTCTGGGGCAGATAATTCCATAGATTTACAACCCTCAGAGAGAAGAAATTTCTCCTCATCTCAGTTTTAAATGGGCGGCCCCTTATTCTAAGACTATGTCCCCTAGTTTTAGTTTCCCTTGCGAGTGGAAATATCTTCTCTGCATCCACCTTGTCGAGCCCCCTCATTATCTTATAAGTTTCAATAAGATCACCTCTCATTCTTCTGAACTCCAATGAATAGAGACCCAACCTATTCAACCTTTCCTCATAAGTCAACCCCCTCATCTCCGGAATCAACCTAGTCCACCTTCTCTGAACAGCCTCCAATGCAAGTATATCTCTGTTTCGGTTTGGTTGCAAATTACTGTTCTGAACATAAGAAATAGGAGCAGGAGTAGGACGCCCGGCCCCTTGAGCCTGCTCTGCCGTTCAACAAGATCATGGCTGATCTTCGGCCTCAACTCCACTTTCCCTCCCAGCCCCCATATCCTTTGATTCCCTTAGAGTCCAAATCGATAAGAACATAAGAAGTAGGAGCCGGAGTAGGCCACATGACTCCTGTTGTTGTAACTGAGGTGATGGACACTCGTTTTGAACCTCTGCAAAGCCTGATGTTTAGATTTGGTTAACCTCAAAGACAATAATGTTCTTCCCGTTGAAAGGGTAAATCAGAGAGGTTTGGTTTCAATCTCTCTCCCTTTCATTAAATATGAAGCATGATTCAGCAAAGGAAACCGCCACTCTTTAACTGTCCTGGTTAAAGTGTTGGGTTGCTCAAGCGTAAATGTTTTAGGGCCTACAGCCACACTGCAACTTGATTTCTCGCCCTCCCGTTATGGTTACAGAAATTAAGGACTAATCACATTGCGGAAATGTTGCTCTCTGTGTGATGCTGTCTCTCTGTGTGTTTTTTTCAGAGTGATTCCTCGATCTATATTGTTTCTTCATCATCCTGTGCATTTTTGTATGTGAAATATTCTCTCTGTGAACGTCCTTTTATTGAATGGATTTCTTTGCAGTGGTTTTGTTTATAGGTAGCTTGGACAAAGTTTCTGACAGAGGTGCACAAGATGTGTTTCCACCCCCTCCCCCGTCAGGCAAAATTACCAATCCCTTTGAAGGAAGGTGGTTGTGAACTCTCTGTGTTAGCTGCATGGGCACCACACAGTACTCGGTAAAATCTGTCCGACTCCCTCAGTTATCAAAGTTGTAGATCTCAACTGTGGTTGCTGCAGAATGGGGATGAATGGTTGCCAACCCTCCAGGATTGGCCTGGAGTTTCCAGGAGATAATCTCCAAGACACCACAAGAGCAAACCACGAGAAAATTTATCTTCAACAAATTCTATTTTCTTTGAACACTTTTATTTAGCAATTATAAAAATATTGGGCAGCGAGGAAAGAAGGCCGTAGAATGACCACTCGGCTAATGAAGAGTCTGTTCACTTTCCGATTGGCGCAGGAAGGCGTTGCTGAATGAGGATTGACACATCAGACGACCAATGGCGGGAGGGTGGAGGCGGGTTTTGTTGACGGCAGAGGTCAGGAAAAGAAAGACTTACATTTATATAGCACCTGTCACAACCACCGGATGTTAGATGAAGTCCTTACTACTAGGGGGATCAAGGGGTATGGCAAGAAAGCAGGAATGGGGTACTGAAGTTGCATGTTCAGCCATGAACTCATTGAATGGCGGTGCAGGCTAGAAGGGCCGAATGGCCTACTCCTGCACCTATTTTCTCTGTTTCTATGTCCCAAAGCGCCTTACAACCAATGAAATGCATTTTGAGGCACAGGTCACCGTTGCAGTGTCGCAAACACAGCAGCCAATTTGCGCACAGCAAGCTCCCAATCGTCTGTTTTAGAGATGTTGATTGAGAGATAAATATTGGCCAGGTCACCAGGGATAATGCCACTGCTCTTCTTTCAAATAGTGCTGTGGGATCTTGTAGGTCCACCTGAGAGATCAGACGGGGCCTTGGTTCAATGTCTCATCGAAAGACGGCACTTCCGACAGTGCAGTGCTTTCTCAGCACTGCACTGGAGTGTCGGGTCTAGATTTTTGTGCTCCAGTCTCTGGAGTGGGACATGAACCCATAACCTTGTGACTCCGAGGTGAGAGTGCTACCCACTGAGCCACAGCTGACACACAAAGAGATAGAAAATCAGAATGCTCCAACTGTTTCCTGTTTCGGGCACCAGATTCATTTACAACCAGATAAAAATAAGCTATTAATGTCCTCAGATAAAAATAAGCTATTAATGTGAAGGCCATAACTAAAATTCAGTTAAAAGATCAAGTAGTTCCAGATAAATGCACGGGTCATGTGATTGAAACCCCTCCCCCAGCAACCAGAGTTGGCAAGCCTTGATGAGCAGAGACGAGGTGCCATTGCTCGAAGGGTGACCATTCCTCGGCCATTTTCGGTACCTGACTAAAAAGCAGCTTTGGACTTTGGGCCTGGCTCTGCAGGACATTCAGCACCTGTTCATAGAGAAAATGGGAGGAGGAGATTTTATTGTTAAAGCACTGGGCAAAATAGCATTGTAATTGCATAGTTAGCACTGATTTCCAGGATAGGAGCAAAATCAGATATTATTTACTTTTTTTTTTACACAGCTGGGTACAGTTTTTGCTATTACAAATTTGTGCTATATTTATTCCTTCCTCTTCCCATCCCTCCCCCCTCCCCCCAGACACAGCTAAATCCCACACTCAGCAAACCTCCACTAGCCAGAAAGACTGGACAGTGTTAAAGTTGAATGGTGGCATCGTAGTTATAGAAACATAGAAAATAGATGCAGGAGTAGGTCATTCGGCCCTTCGAGCCTGCACCACCATTCAATATGATCATGGCTGATCATGCAACTTCAGTATCCCACCCCTGCCTTCTCTCCATAGCCCCCTGATCCCTTTAGCCGTAAGGGACACATCTAACTCCCTTTTGAATATACTCAACGAACCGGACTCAACAACTTTCTGTGGTAGAGAATTCCACAGGTTCACTACTCTCTGGGTGAATAAGTTTCTCCTCGTGTTACTTGACTAATAATCCAGCGACATGAGTTCAAATCCCACCATGGCAGCTGGGGAATTTAAAATTCAGTTAATTAAATAAATCTGGGCTTAAAAAGCTTGTATCACTAATGGTGACCATGAAACTACTGGATTGTCATTTAATTGGATTGGACTAATGTCCTTTAGGGAAGGAAATCTGTTGCCCTTAGCTGACTCCAGACCCACAGCCATGACTCTTACTGCCCTCTGAAATGACCTATCAAGCCACTCAAGGCCAATAAATGCTGGCCCAGCCAGCAATGCCCACATCCCATGAAAGAAAAAACAAATCTATTCTCCAGTGTTATAAAGAATTTTACTGTATTGGGGGGAAAAAAAATGTAATATAAGAATCAAAATTTTGGGGAAGTTAAAGCAAAATTAATGACCACATACAGTTATTATACTGCTGTGAGCTGTTACACAGAATACACCGGGTAGGTGAGTGGGCTGCTCCTCTTATTAGGCAGTCCCTCGGAGTCGAAGATGACTTGCTTCCACACTAATACGAGTTCTCGGGTGACTGATGAGTCCAATGCGGGACCTACACTCTCTGTCACAGGTGGGGCAGACGGTGGTTGAAGGGACGGGTGGGTGGGGTGCTTAGGTTGTCGTGCGCTCTTTCCGCTGTTTGTGCTTGTTGGTGTGCTCCCGGCGAAGAGTCTCGAGGTGTTCGGTACATTCCCGGATGTTTCTCATCCACTTTGAGTGGTCTTGGGCCAGGGATTCCCAGGTGTCGGTGGGGATGTTGCACTTTTTCAAAGAGGCTTTGGGGGTGTCCTTGAAGCGTTTCCTCTGCCCACCTGGGGCTCGCTTGTCGTGTCGGAGCTCTGAGTAGAGCGTTTATTTTGGGAGTCTAGTATCGGGCATGCGGACGATGTGGCCTGTCCATCGGAGCTGATCGAGAGTGGTCAAAGCTTCGATGCTGGGGATATTGGCCTGAGCGAGAACACTGATGTGTTGGTGCGCCTACCCTGCCAATGGATTTGCAGGATCTTGCAGAGGTTGCATTGGTGGTACTTCTCCAGTGCTTTGAGGTACCTGCTGTACATAGACCATGGCTCTGAAGCATATAGAAGGATGATTATCACTACTGCTCTGTAGACCATGAGCTTGGTGCCGGGTTTGAGGTCCTGGTCTTCAAAACACTCTCTTCCTCAGGCGACCGAAGGCTGCATTGGCACACTGAAGGCAGTGTTGAACTTCATTATCGAGGTCTGCCCTTGTTGACAGTAGGCTCCCAAGAAATGGAAAATGGTCCAAGTTATCCAAGGCCTCATCATGGATCTTGATAATCGGGGGGCAGTACTGTGTGGCAGGGGCAGGTTGGTAGAGAACCTTTGTCTTACGGATGTTTAGTGTAAGGCCCATACTCTCATACACTTCGGTGAAAGTGTTGACGATGGTTTGGAGTTCGACCTTCGAGTGTGCGCAGACGCAAGTATCATCTGCATACTGTAATTCAATGACCGAGAATGGGATAACCTTGGATCTGGACTGGAGGTGATGGAGGTTGAACAATTTCTCATTTGTTCTGTAGATTAGCTCCACTCCAGCGGGGTTTATTGAGGGTGAGATGGAGCATTGCAGCAAGAAGATCGAAAAGAACGTTGGTGCAATGACACACCGTTACTTGACCCCGGTCTGGACGTGGATTGGGTCTGTGGTGGATCCGTTGGTCAGGATCACGGCTTGCATGTCATCGCGAAGCAGGTGGAGGATGGTGACAAACTTTCGAGGGCAGTCGAATTTGAGGAGGACACTCCATAATCCCTCACGGTTGACAGTGTCAAAGGCCTTTGTGAGGTCAAAGAAGGCCATGTACAGTGGTTGGTGCTGTTCCCTGCATTTCTCTTGTATTTGACGTGCGGTGAAGATCATGTCCATTGTGCCCCTTCCGCCTTGCGACTCTGGGAGGAGCTCTTCAGCTACTGGGAGAAGGCGATTGAGGAGGATTCTTGCGATGACTTTCCCAGTGGCAGACAGCAGGGAAACTCCTCTGTAATTACCGCAATCGGACTTGTCACCTTTCTTGAAGATGGTCACGATTACAGCATCTCTGAGATCCCCTGGCATATTCTCCTCCTTCCAAATAAGAGAAATGAGTTCATGGATTTGCACCAATAGTGTTTCTCCCTGTCATGCTTTAGTGCTTCGGTGGGGATTCCATCTGCTCCTGAGGCCTTGTTGTTCTTCAGTTGGCAGGTGGCCTTTTCAAACTCATGCCGGGCTGGGGTTGTGCTGAGGTGGTGGCGGGTAGCATGCTGCGGGATGGAATCGAGGACACTCACGTTGAAAACAGAGTCTCGGTTAAGGAGATCTTCGAAGTGCTCCTTCCAGCGGGCACTGACTGCCTCTCTGTCCTTGATGAGCACCTCTCCATTCTTGGCCCTTGGGGTAGGACCTTGGGTGCTTGGGCCATAGATGGTTTTGTCGGCGCTATACAATCCACGCACGTTGAGGCTGCTCCTCCACAATGGAACAAACTCCTTTTATTTGCAAAATTGTGGGATTTTATTCATGGCACCAAACAAAGGATTTTCTTACAAGCATAGAATCTTACAGCACAGAAAGAGGCCATTCGGCCCATCGTGCCTGTGCCTGCTCTTTGAAAGAGCTAACTAATCAGCCCCACTCACTTCGCTGCTCATTACCCAATTTTTTCCTTTTCGAGTATACAATGCTTTTTTTGTAAAGTTGAAACCAGTTGTAAAAATTAGCCATGTTTGACAAGGGTGGCTTTCTTCCCTCTCCGGCCATTGTGACGGTCCTCGCAAGCAAAGCTCCACTGTATTGAACTGCAGACAGACTGATTTTCCCCATCCTAAGCTAGGTGACCTTGTTTGCTAGTCAAGTAAGCAGTCATACTGCTGACACAAATGGCTATAATAGAAACATAGAAACCTGCACCGCCATTCAATGAGTTCATGGCTGAACATGCAACTTCAGTACCCCATTCCTGCTTTCTCACCATACCCCTTGATTCCTCTAGTAGTAAGGACTTCATCTAACTCCTTTTTGAATATATTCAGTGAATTGGCCTCAACAACTTTCTGTGGTAGAGAATTCCACAGGTTCACCACTCTCTGGGTGAAGAAATTCCTCCTCATCTCGGTCCTAAATGGCTTCCCCCTTATCCTTAGACTGTGTCCCTTGGTTCTGGACTTCCCCAACATTGGGAACATTCTTCCTGCATCTAACCTGTCTAACCCCGTCAGAATTTTAAACGTTTCTATGAGGTCCCCTCTCATTCTTCTGAACTCCAGTGAATACAAGCCCAGTTGATCCAGTCTTTCTTGATATGTCAGTCCCGCCATCCCAGGAATCAGTCTGATGAACCTTCGCTGCACGCCCTCAATAGCAAGAATATCCTTCCTCAGGTTAGGAGACCAAAACTGTACACAATACTCCAGGTGTGGCCTCACCAAGGCCCTGTACAACTGTAGCAACACCTCCCTGCCCCTGTACTCAAATCCCCTTGCTATGAAGGCCAACATGCCATTTGCTTTCTTAACCGCCTGCTGTACCTGCATGCCAACCTTCAATGACTGATGTACCATGACACCCAGGTCTCTTTGCACCTCCCCTTTTCCTAATCTGTCACCATTCAGATAATAGTCTGTCTCCCTGTTTTTACCACCAAAGTGGATAACCTCACATTTATCCACATTATACTTCATCTGCCATGCATTTGCCCACTCACCTAACCTATCCAAGTCGCTCTGCAGCCTCACAGCATCCTCCTCGCAGCTCACACTGCCACCCAACTTAGTGTCATCCGCAAATTTGGAGATACTACATTTAATCCCCTTGTGTAAATCATTAATGTATAGTGTAAACAGCTGGGGCCCCAGCACAGAACCTTGCGGTACCCCACTAGTTAATATACATATAATAGAATAATACCTCTTGTGAAATCCATTCAGAAGACCCAAGTTTGAGTTTTCAGTTCTGACTGTCACGCATTGTTTCAATGTTCGATTGATCCTAATGGATGAGGTTTCTCCAGCCTGCTAGATGGAACCCTTTTGCTATAGTAGACTTTTGGGGAGGAAAGAGGACTTAGAAGGAAAATCCCGAGGATAATCATGCCCAGCAAAGCACCTGCAACAATAAACTTGCATTTATATAGCGCCTTTAACATAGTAAACTGTCCCTAGCTGTTTACATTGTACATTAATGATTTAGACGACGGGATTAAATGTAGTATCTGCAAATTTGCGGATGACACTAAGTTGGGTGGCAGTGTGAGCTGCGAGGAGGATGCTGTGAGGCTGCAGAGCGACTTGGATAGGTTAGGTGAGTGGGCAAATGCATGGCAGATGAAGTATAATGTGGATAAATGTGAGGTTATCCACTTTGGTGGTAAAAACAGAGAGACAGACTATTATCTGAATGGTGACAGACTAGGAAAAGGGGAGGTGCAAAGAGACCTGGGTGTCATGGTACATCAGTCATTGAAGGTTGGCATGCAGGTACAGCAGGTGGTTAAGAAAGCAAATGGCATGTTGGCCTTCATAGCAAGGGGATTTGAATACAGGGGCAGGGAGGTATTGCTACAGTTGTACAGGGCATTGGTGAGGCCACACCTGGAGTATTGTGCACAGTTTTGGTCTCCTAACCTGAGGAAGGACATTCTTGCTATTGAGGGAGTGCAGCGAAAGTTCACCAGGCTGATTCCCGGGATGGCGGGACTGACATATCAAGAAAGACTGGATCAACTGGGCTTGTATTCACTGGAGTTCAGAAGAATGAGAGGGGACCTCATAGAAACATTTAAAATTCTGACGGGGTTAGACAGGTTAGATGCAGGAAGAATGTTCCCAATGTTGGGGAAGTCCAGAACCAGGGGTCACAGTCTAAGGATAAGGGGTAAGCCATTTAGGACCGAGATGCGGAGGAACTTCTTCACCCAGAGAGTGGTGAACCTGTGGAATTCTCTACCACAGAAAGTTGTTGAGGCCAATTCACTAAATATATTCAAAAAGGAGTTAGATGAGGTCCTTACTACTAGGGGGATCAAGGGGTATGGCGAGAAAGCAGGAATGGGGTACTGAAGTTGCATGTTCAGCCATGAACTCATTGAATGGCGGTGCAGGCTAGAAGGGCCGAATGGCCTACTCCTGCACCTATTATCTATGTTTCACAGGAGTGTTATCAAACAAAATATGATACCGAGTCACATGAGGAGATATTAGCGCAGATGACCAAAAGCTTGGTCAAAGAGGTAGGTTTTAAGGAGCGCCTTAAAGGAGAAAAGAGCGGTAGTGAGGTTTAGGGAGGGAGTTCCAGAGCTTAGTGCTTCGGCAGCTGAACCCACGGCCACCAATGGTGGAGCGATTAAAATTGGGGATGCTCAAGAGGCCAGAATTGGAAGAGCGTAGAGATCTCGGCAGGTTTTAGGGCTGGAGAAGATCACAGAGATATATACAATCTGTATTAATGACTTGGAGGAAGGGACCGAATGTAACGTAGCCAAGTTTGCTGACGATACAAAGATGTCAGGAGGACACAAAAAATCTGCAAAAGGACAGACAGGCTAAGTGAGTGGACAAAAATTTGGCAGATGGAGTATAATGTTAGAAAGTGTGAGGTCATGCACTTTGGCAGCAAAAAAAATCAAAGAGCAAGTTATTATTTAAATGGTGAAAGATTGCAAAGTGCTGCAGTACAGCGGGACCTGGGAGTACTTGTGCAAGAAACACAAAAGGTTAGTATGCAGGTACAGCAAGTGATCAGGAAGGCCAATGGTATCTTGGCTTTTACTGCAAAGAGGATGGAGTATAAAAGCAGGGAAGTCTTGCTACAGCTATACAAGGTATTGGTGAGGCCACACCTGAAATACTGCGTGCAGTTTTGGTTTCCATATTTACGAAAGGATATACTTGCTTTGGAGGCAGTTCAGAGAAGGTTCACTAGGTTGATTCCGGGGATGAGGGGGTTTACTTATGAGGAAAGGTTGAGTAGGTTGGGCCTCTACTCATTGGAATTCAGAAGAATGAGAGGTGATCTTATCAAAACGTATAAGATTATGAGGGGGCTTGACAGGGTGAATGCAGAAAGGATGTTTCCATTGATGGAGGAGACTAGAACTAGAGGGCATGATCTTAGAATAAGGGGCCGCCCATTTAAAACAGAGATGAGGAGAAATTTCTTCTCTCAGTGGGTTGTAAATCTGTGGAATTCGCTGCCTCAGAGAGCTGTGGAAGCTGGAACATTGAATAAATTTGAGACAGAAATAGACAGTTTCTTAAACAATAGGGGGATAAAGGGTTATAGAGAGTGGGCAGGGAAGTGGAGCTGAATCCATGATCAGATCAGCCATGATCGTATTAAATGACGGAGCAGGCTCGAGGGGCCATAAGCCTACTCCTGCTCCTATTTCTTATGTTCTTATATACCCATTGCTCACCAATAATTCAGGAGTATCTGCTAATGTTTTGAATTGTTTGTGTGTGTGAGTGCCCCTTTGAGGCAGCGAGTGGTGCCCATGGAGCCTTTACCCACCTTTCCTGATCTTATTTGGAACGATTTTCACACCAGCAACAACATTAAAAATAAAATCTACAAACCAAAAACAAATTGTGCTAACTATTTAAAGAGAACTGTGAACGGTTAGCAGCTAATGTGCTCCTTGTGTTACAGGAGGAGTTCTGCTATCCCGTGGAGTGTCTGGCTCTGACTGTGGAGGAAGTGATGCACATCCGACAAGTCTTAGTGAAAGCAGAACTGGAGAAGTACCAGCAGTACAAAGATGTCTATATGGCCCTGAAGAAGGGAAAGGTTTGTTTAGTCCTTTGAAGAGATTTGTTTCAACCAGTTTGTCAATCCCCCTCATTATTCTTCGTGATGACCGTACTTTTTTATATATATATTTCTCCATAAAACATTTTTTTTAACATTTTGCAATTTTCCCCCTTGCTCCATTCCCCTCTTCCCACTCTGTGGGAGAATCGTATAGTCCATCAAGGCCTAGAAATTAGATCGCGCAGCACCCATTTTTAGAGTGAGAATGGTAGGGTAGTGGTTATGTTATTGGACTAGTAAACCAGAGGCCTGTACTAAAGATCCAGAAACATGAGTTCAGATCCCACCACAGCAGCTGGGGAATTTAAATTCAGTGAAATAAATCTGGAATCAAAAGCTAGTATCAGTGATGGTGAACATGTAACTGCTGGACTGTTGTAAAAACCGATTTGGTTCACTAAGGTCCCTTAGGGAAGGAAATCTGCTGTCCTTACCCGGTCGGGCCTATATGTGACTCCAGACCCACAGCAATGTGGTTGACTCTTAACTGCCCTCTGAAATGGCCTAGCAAGCCACTTTAGGGCAATTCGGTATGGGCAGTTGGCCTTGCCACTGATGCCCACATCCCATGAATGAATTGGGAAAAAAAGGATGCTGAAGGGTCCCATATGAACGTCACTCGTTCCATGATGGATATGCGCCCTCATCATATTAGCTAAGGAGCCCTGTAGTGTCCAGGGCACCCATCTGAAACAGGGGTCAGGCCCATTCCTGCGCAAACCCAGGACCTAAGGCCCGTTTCCAATATTGGATAGTGCCTGCCCACAGCACGCATGTTAAGGCGAACAGCAGCCTTTAAAGGAACCGCTAATGCTGTCACCCGTAGCAAATCTTTCCTTACCGCAATGTGGAGCCAGCAGGAGCACTTTAAAACTGTGGGTTGCTGTGGACCACTCAATCTCCATGTGCCCCCATCCCCAACACACCGTAGGTCCGGTCCCTGCATCCCTACTGGCCAATCTTCGTTAACTTTACGGCCAGCACATATAAGAACATAATAATTAGGAGCAGGAGTAGGCCATTCGGCCCCTCAAGCCTGCTTCGCCATTCAATAAGATCAAGGCTGATCTTCAAGTTCAACACTTTCCTGCACTATTCCCATATCCCTTGATTCCCCTATTATTCAAAAATCTTTTGATCTCTGTCTTGAATATACTCAATGATCGAGCATCCACAACCCTCCGCGGTAAAGAATTACAAAGATTCACAACCTTTTGAGTGAAGATATTTCTCCTGATTTCAGTCCTAAATGGTCGACCCCTTATCCTGAGACCATAACCCTAGTTCCCCTTTTGAGAAGAAAGAAAGACTTGCATTTCTATAGCGCCTTTCACGACCAATGGAGATTTACAGCCAATGAAGAACATTTTTTTGGAGTGTAGTCATTGTTAAATGTAGGAGACGTGACAGCCAATTTGCTGCCACAGCAAGCTCCCACAAACAGCAATGTGATAATGCCCAGATAATCTGTTTTTGTAATGAGGATTGAGCGATAAATATTGGCCAGGACACCGGGGATACCTCCCCTGCTCTTCTTCGAAATAGTGCCGTGGGATCTTTTACAGCCATCTGAGAGAGCAGACGGGGCCTCGGTTTAAAGTTTCATCTGAAAGGTGGCACCTCCGATAGTGCAGTGCTCCTTCAGCACTGCACTGTGACGCAGAAGTGTTTTATTTGGAGTGCGATGAGAGGAAACAACCACAGGCCCCCTTGAAAGCTGCTGAAGGAATTTTTCTGACCGTCTACTAAGGCACTAACTGTTTACAGAGCAATAATCCTGCCTCCCTATTCACATAACGTCTCCATTCCAGTGTGAGTTAAAAAGGAAAGCCTCACAATCAGATCACCATTCCTATTCTTGCTATTATTCTTCACACATACACTTTATTCCTTCACGTACCGTTTGTCACCACAGTGCTAGCCTTTGACCAACTCCCTGCATGGTAGAATACAAGGGCATCCTTTGTTGGGTCCATGGTATCCTGGCCAATATTCATCCCTCACATCAACATTGCTAAAACATATTATCTGTTCATGATCACATTGCTGTTTGTGGAAGCTTGCTGTGCGCAAGTTGCCTGATGAGTTTCCCGACATTACAACAGTGACTACACTCCAAAAGTTCTTCATTGGCTGTAAAGCACTTTGAGGATTCCTGAAGTCATGAAAGGCGCCATAATCCCAGCCATGGCAGAACAGTACGCACACATTCACAGGACACGGCACATCTTTAAAAATCAAAGATCCAATCACATAAATGTAAACTTCAGCTTCAAACTGGATAAAATGAATTTCCGCACTCTCCAATACTCAGCGACAGCGTCAAACTTTCGGATCCCTGTGCCAGAATTAGGTAGCATAGTGGTTATGCTACTGAACTAGTAATCCAGAGGCCTGGACTAATGATCCGGAGAGGTGTGTTCAAATCCCACCATAGCAGCTGGGGAATTTAAATTCAGTTAATTAAATAAACCTGGAATTTAAAACAAAAACCAGTATCAGTAATAGTGACCATGAAACTACCGGATTGTCGTTAAAAACCCATCTGGAAGGAAACTGCCGTCCTTACCTGGTCTGGCCTATATGTGACTCCAGACCCACAGCAATGTAGTTGACTCTTAACTGTGGCTAACAAGGGAAATTAAGGACAGTGCTAAATCCAAGGAAGAGGCATATAAATTGGTCAGAAAAAGCAGCAAACCTGAGGACTGGGGGAAATTTAGAATTCAGCAGAGAAGGAAAAAGGGTTTAATTAGGAGGGGGAAAATAGAGTATGAGAGGAAGTTTGCTGGGAACATAAAAACTGACTGCAAAAGCTTCGAGATATGTGAAGAGAAAAAGATTAGTGAAGACAAACATAGGTCCCTTGCAGTCAGATTCAGATGAATTTATAATGAAAGACAAAGAAATGGCATACCAGTTGAACAAATACTTTGGTTCTGTCTTCACGAAGGAAGACACAAATAACCTTCCGGCAATACTAGGGAACCGAGAATCTAGTGAGAAGGAGGAACTGAACGAAATTCTTATTAAACTGTGTTGGGGAAATTGAAGGCCGATAAATCCCCGGGGCCTGATAGTCTGCATCCCAGAGTACTTAAGGAAGTGGCCCTAGAAATAGTGGATGCATTGGTGATCATTTTCCAACAGTCTGTAGACTCTGGATCAGTTCCTATGGACTGGAGGGTAGCTAATGTAACACCACTTTTTAAAAAAGGAGGGAGAGAGAAAACGGGTAATTATAGACCGGTTAGCCTGACATCAATAGTGGGGAAACTGTTGGAATCAATTATTAAAAATGAAATAGCAGCACATTTGGAAAGCAGTGACAGGACCGGTCCAAATCAGCATGGATTTCTGAAAGGGAAATCATACTTGACAAATTTTCTAGAATTTTTTGAGGATGTAACTAGTAGAGTGGACAAGGGAGAACCAGTGGATGTAGTGTATTTGGACTTTCAAAAGGCTTTTGACAAGGTCCCACACAAGAGATTGGTGTACAAAATTAAGGCACATGATATTGGGGGTAATGTACTGACGTGGATAGAGAACTGGTTGGCAGACAGGAAGCAGAAAGTCGGGATAAACGGGTCCTTTTCAGAATGGCAGGCAGTGACTAGTGGGGTGCCGCAGGGCTCAGTGCTGGGACCCCAGCTATTTACAATATACATTAATGATTTAGATGAAGGAATTGAGTGTAATATCTCCAAGTTTGCGGATGACACTAAGTTCGGTGGCGGTGTGAGGAGGACGCTAAGAGGCTGCAGGGTGACTTGGACAGGTTAGGTGAGTGGGCAAATGCATGGCAGATGCAGTATAATGTGGATAAATGTGAGGTGATCCACTTTGGGGGAAAAAACACGAAGCCAGAATATTATCTGAATGGCGGCAGATTAGGAAAAAGGGAGATGCAACGGGACCTGGGTGTCATGGTACATCAGTCATTGAAAGCTGGCATGCAGGTACAGCAGGCGGTGAAGAAGGCAAATGGTATATTGGCCTTCATAGCTAGGGGATTTGAGTATAGGAGCAGGGAGGTCTTACTGCAGTCGTACAGGGCCTTGGTGAGGCCTCACCTGGAATATTGTGTTCCGTTTTGGTCTCCTAATCTGAGGAAGGACATTCTTGCTATTGAGGGAGTGCAGCGAAGGTTCACCAGACTGATTCCCGGGATGGCAGGACTGACATATGAGGAGAGACTGGATCAATTGGGCCTGTATTCACTGGAGTTTAGAAGGATGAGAGGGGATCTCATAGAAACATATAAAATTCTGACAGGGTGGGACAGGTTAGATAGAGGAAGAATGGGGAAGTCCAGAACCAGGGGTCACAGTCTAAGGATAAGGGGTAAGCAGTTGTGTTCTTGACACAGATGAGACTGCACACAGGGAGGTTAAAGTAACAGTGACCTCAGTCTTTATTAAGACACTCCAGAGTGAGGAACAGGCCTTAGGGGCCGGCTTATATACAATGCTCCCAAGGGATGCTGGGATAACTTGGGACTTCAGGGGATGCGCTCCCTGGTGGCAGAAACATAGAAACATAGAAAATAGGTGCAGGAGCAGGCCATTCAGCCCTTCTAGCCTGCACCGCCATTCAATGAGTTCATGGCTGAACATGAAACTTCAGTACCCCCTTCCTGCTTTCTCGCCATAACCCTTGATCCCCCGAGTAGTAAGGACTTCATCTAACTCCCTTTTGAATATATTTAGTGAATTGGCCTCAACTACTTTCTGTGGTAGAGAATTCCACAGGTTCACCACTCTCTGGGTGAAGAAGTTTCTCCTCATCTCGGTCCTAAATGGCTTTATGGGAGTGCATGCTTTACAAATACACAACATCACTCCCCCCTCCAAAGTCAAAGTGAAAACTATTTACAAGGTGAGGCGGTCGGGAGCCTTTCTTTCCCTGGTGGACCGCCTCGGTACAAATGTCTGTTCTGGTGTGTTGGCTGTGCCCTCGCTGGGCTGGTGTGTTGTTGGCCCTGCAGGGCTGCTGGGTGAGCCTGGCCTTGCTGGGCTATTGGGCGTGTTGGGTTCGATTTCCTGGTTCGGCGTGGTGTCGTTGATCCTTTCGGTGTGTGTTGTGAACTCGAAAAAGGTGGTGTCTGCTGTGGGTTGTTCAGGGCAGTCTGTGAACTGCAGCCTCGTTTGGTCCAGGTGCTTTCTGCAAATTTGCCCATTGTCTAGTTTGACAGCAAAAAAGAAGTAGGAAGAAATCAAAAGGTGACGTCACAGCCAAAGGGGTAAGTGATTGGCTGGTGATTGGTGAGTAGATTTTCTTTTTTATATCAGTAAGTACCTGTTAACATTGTTATCGCCAATTTAAGTTAATCTAAGGGTTAAGTCATGGCAGGAGAGCTCGGTCACGTGATATGCTCCTCCTGTACCATGTGGGAACTCAGGGACACTTCCGGTGTCCCTGACGACTATGTGTGCGGGAAGTGTATCCGCCTCCAGCTCCTGACGGACCGCGTTGCGGAATTGGAGCTGAGGGTGGATTCACTCTGGAGCATCCACGATGCTGAGAATGACGTGAGTAGCACATGTAGCGAGCTGGTCTTACCACAGGTGAAGGGTCCACAGCCAGCTAGGGAATGGAAGACCAGCAGGAAGAGCAGTGCAAGGAAGGTAGTGCAGGGGTCCCCTGTGGTCATCCCCCTGCAAAACAGATACACCGCTTTGAGTACTGTTGAGGGGGATGACTCATCAGGGGAGGGCAGCAGCAGCCAAGTTCATGGCACCGTGGCTGGCTCTGTTGCACAGGAGGGCAGGAAAAAGAGTGGGAGAGTGATAATGATAGGGGATTCAATTGTAAGGGGAATTGATAGGCGTTTCTGCGGCCTCAATCGAGACTCCAGGATGGTATGTTACCTCCCTGGTGCAAGGGTCAAGGATGTCTCGGAGCGGGTGCAGGACATTCTGAAAAGGGAGGGAGAACAGCCAGTTGTCGTGGTGCACATTGGTACCAACGATATAGGTAAAAAAAAAGGGATGAGGTCCTACGAGACGAATTTAAGGAGCTAGGAGCTAAATTAAAAAGTAGGACCTCAAAAGTAGCAATCTCTGGATTGCTACCAGTGCCACGTGCTAGTCAGAGTAGGAATCGCAGGATAACGCAGATGAATACGTGGCTTGAGCAGTGGTGCAGCAGGGAGGGATTCAAATTCCTGGGGCATTGGAACCGGTTCTGGGGGAGGTGGGACCAGTACAAACCGGACGGTCTGCACCTGGGCAGGACCGGAACCAATGCCCTAGGGGGAGTGTTTGCTAGTGCTGTTGGGGAGGAGTTAAACTAATATGGCAGGGGGATGGGAACCAATGCAGGGAGACAGAGGGAAACAAAATGGAGACAGAAGCAAAAGACAGAAAGGAGATGAGTAAAAGTGGAGGGCAGAGAAACCCAAAGCAAAAAACAAAAAGGGCCAATGTACAGCAAAATTCTAAATGGTCAAAGTGTAATAAAAAGGCAAGCCTGAAAGCTCGGTGCCTCAATGTGAGGAGTATTCGGAACCCAGGAGAGGGCTCTGAGCTAGTTAGAGTGGGTGAGAGCGCAGATGAACAGGACCCCAAGAAAGAATGCAAAAGGCAGGAGGCAACAGAGCAGAGTAGCACTGGGGTAAGTGTAAACCACAAGGTGATAGGAAGGGACAATATGTATGAATATAAAGGGGCTGCAGGAGGGGTCAAACCTAAAAATCATGGTTTAAAAACTAGTATTAAAACACTCTACCTAAACGCATGCAGCATTCGAAATAAAGTAAATGAGTTGACGGCACAAATCATTACAAATGGGTATGATTTGGTGGCCATTACAGAAACGTGGTTGCAGGGTGGCCAAGACTGGGAATTAAACATACAGGGGTATCTGACAATTCGGAAAGAGAGACAACAAGGGAAAGGAGGTGGGGTAGCTCTGTTAATAAAGAATGATATCAGGGCAGTTGTGAGAGATGATATTGGCTCTAATGAACAAAATGTTGAATCATTGTGGGTGGAGATTAGAGATAGTAAGGGGAAAAAGTCACTGGTGGGCGTAGTTTATAGGCCCCCAAATAATAACTTCACGGTGGGGCGGACAATAATCAAGGGAATAAGGAACGGCAGTAATCATGGGGGATTTTAACCTACATATCGATTGGTCAAAGCAAATCGCACAGGGTAGCCTGGAGGAGGAATTCATAGAATGCATACGGGATTGTTTCTTAGAACAGTATGTTACAGAACCTACAAGGGAGCAAGCTATCTTAGATCTGGTCCTGTGTAATGAGACAGGAATAATAAACGATCTCCTCGTAAAAGATCCTCTCAGAATGAGTGATCACAGTATGGTTGAATTTGTAATACAGATTGAGGGTGAGGAAGTAGTGTCTCAAACGAGCGTACTATGCTTAAACAAAGGGGACTACAGTGGGATGAGGGCAGAGTTGGCTAAAGTAGACTGGTAACACAGACTAAACGGTGGCACAATTGAGGAACAGTGGAGGACTTTTAAGGAGCTCTTTCATAGTGCTCAACAAAAATATATTCCAGTGAAAAAGAAGGGCGGTAAGAGAAGGGATAACCAGCCGTGGATAACCAAGGAAATAAAGGAGAGTATCAAATTAAAAACCAATGCGTATAAGATGGCCAAGGTTAATGGGAAGATAGAGAAAATTTTAAACGACAGCAAAGAATGACTAAGAAAGCAATAAAGAAAGGAAAGATAGATTACGAAAGTAAACTTGCGCAAAACATAAAAACAGATAATAAAATCTATTACCGATATATAAAAAGGAAGAGAGTGACTAAAGTAAACGTTGGTCCCTTAGAAGATGAGAAGGGGGATTTAATAATGGGAAATGTGGAAATGGCTGAGACCTTAAACAATTATTTTGCTTTGGTCTTCACAGTGGAAGACACAAAAACCATGCCAAAAATTGCTGGTCACGGGAATGTGGGAAGGGAGGACCTTGAGACAATCACTATCACTAGGGAGGTAGTGCTGGACAGGCTAATGGGACTCAAGGTAGACAAGTCCCCTGGTCCTGATGAAATGCATCCCAGGGTATTAAAAGTGATGATGGAAGTTATAGCAGATGCATTCGTTATAATCTACCAAAATTCTCTGGACTCTTGGGAGGTACCAGCGGATTGGAAAGCAGCTAATGTAACGCCTCTGTTTAAAAAAGGGGGCAGACAAAAGGCAGGTAACTATAGGCCGGTTAGTTTAACATCTGTAGTGGGGAAAATACTTGAAGCTATCATTAAGGAAGAAATAGTGGGACATCGAGATAGGAATAGTGCACTCAAGCAGACGCAACATGGATTCATGAAGGGGAAATCATGTTTAACTAATTTACTGGAATTCTTTTGAGTATATAACGAGCATGGTGGATAGAGGTGTACCGATGGATGGTGGTGTATTTAGATTTCCAAAAGGCATTCGATAAGGTGCCACACAAAAGGTTACTGCAGAAGATAAAGGTATGCGGAGTCAGAGGAAATGTATTCTCATGGATAGAGAATTGGCTGGCTAACAGAAAGCAGAGAGTCGGGATAAATGGGTCCTTTTCGGGTTGGAAATTGGTGGTTAGTGGTGTGCCACAGGGATCGGTGCTGGGACCACAACTGTTTACAATATACATGGATGACCTGGAAGAGGGGACAGAGTGTAGTGTAACAAAATTTGCAGATGACATAAAGATTAGTGGAAAAGCGAGTTGTATCAAGGACACAGAGAGGCTGCAAAGAGATTTAGATAGGTTAAGCGAATGGGCTAAGGTTTGGCAGATGGAATACAATGTCGGAAAATGTGAGGTCATCCACCTTGGGGGAAAAAAAACAGTAAAAGGGAATATTGTTTGAATGGGGAGAAATTGCAACATGCTGCGGTGCAGAGGGACCTGGGGATCCTTGAATCCCAAAAGTTAGTTTGCAGGTGCAGCAGGTAATCAGGAAGGCGAATGGAATGTTGGCCTTCATTGCGAGAGGGATGGAGTACAAAAGCAGGGAGGTCCTGCTGCAACTGTACAGGGTGTTGGTGAGGCCGCACCTGGAGTACTGCGTGCAGTTTTGGTCACCTTACTTAAGGAAGGATATACTAGCCTTGGAGGGGGTACAGAGACGATTCACTAGGCTGATTCCGGAGATGAGGGGGTTACCTTATGATGATAGATTGAGTAGACTGGGTCTTTACTCGTTGGAGTTCAGAAGGATGAGGGGTGATCTTCTCGAAACATTTAAAATAATGAAAGGAATAGACAAGATAGAGGCAGAGAGGTTGTTTCCACTGGTCGGGGAGACTAGAACTAGGGGGCACAGCCTCAAAATACGGGGGAGCCAATTTAAAACCGAGTTGAGAAGGAATTTCTTCTCCCAGAGGGTTGTGAATCTGTGGAATTCTCTGCCCAAGGAAGCAGTTGAGGCTAGCTCATTGAATGTATTCAAATCACAGATAGATAGATTTTTAACCAATTAGGGAATTAAGGGTTATGGGGAGCGGGCGGGTAAGTGGAGCTGAGTCAACGGCCAGATCAGCCATGATCTTTTTGAATGGCGGAGCAGGCTCGAGGGGCTAGATGGCCTACACCTGTTTCTAATTGTTATGTTCTTATGTACTCCCTTCTTTAGCTATCACCATGCCCGCGATCCACTTGGGACCATGTCCATAGTTTAGCACATACACAGGGTCATTCAGATCAATTTCCCGTGACAGAGTGGCGCGACCATCGTTTACATTTTAGTTGCAGCCGCCTGCTCTCTACCTGATCATGCAGGTTGGGGTGAACCAGCGAGAGTCTGCTTTTAAATGTCCTTTTCATGAGTAGCTCAGCCGGGGGCACCCCTGTGAGTGAGTGGGGTCTCGTGCGGTAGCTGAGCAGTACTCGGGACAGGCGGGTTTGGAGTGAGCCTTCTGTGACTCGTTTAAGGCTCTGTTTGATTGTACTGCCCGCTCTGCCTGCCCATTGGAGGCTGGTTTAAACGGGGCCGAGGTGACATGTTTGATCCGATTGCGGGTCATGAATTCTTTAAATTCGGCACTGGTAAAACATAGCCCATTGTCACTGACCAGTATATCAGGCAGGCCGTGGGTGGCAAACATAGCCCTCAGGCTTTCAATGGTGGTGGTGGCGGTGCTTCCCGACATTATTTCACATTCAATCCATTTTGAAAAGGTATCCACCACCACCAGGAACATTTTACCGAGAAACGGGCCCGCATAGTCGACATGGATCCTCGACCATGGTCTGGAGGGCCAGGACCACAAACTTAGTGGTGCCTCTCTGGGCACGTTGCTCAACTGAGCACATACGCTGCATTGCCGTACACAGGACTCTAAGTCAGAGTCGATACCGGGCCACCACACGTGGGATCTGGCCATCGCTTTCATCATTACTATACCCGGGTGTGTGCTGTGGAGATCCGAGATGAACGTCTCCCTGCCCTTTTTGGGTAGCACTACGCGGTTGCCTCACAACAGGCACTCTGCCTGAATGGACAGCTCGTCCTTTCGCCGCTGGAACGGCTTGATTTGCTCTTGCATTTCAACGGGGATGCTGGCCCAGCTCCCATACAGTAAATAGTTTATTACTAGGGACAGCAGAAGATCTTGGCTAGTCAAAGACCTAATCTGGCGGGCCGTGACAGGTGATTTATCATTTTCAAACGCTTCCATGACCATCAACAAGTCTGCAGACTGCGCCACCATCAACAATTTTGCAGGCTGCGCCATTTCCACTCCCGTGGTGGGCAATGGTAGTCGACTGAGAGCATCCACACAGTTTTTGGTGCCTGGCCTGTGGCGGATGGTATAGTTATACACTGATAGCGCGAGTGCCCACCTTTGTATGCTGGCTGAGGCATTAGTATTTATCCCCTTGTTTTCAGCGAACAGGGATATGAGGCGCTTGTGATCGGTTTCCAGCTCCAATTTGAGGCCAAACAGGTACTGATGCATTTTCTTTACCCCGAACACACACGCTAATACCTCTTTCTCAATCATGCTGTAGGCCCTCTCGGCCTTAGACAAGCTCCTGGAAGCATAGGCGACAGGTTGCAACATCTCCGCAATGTTAGCTCGTTGTAATACACACCCGACTCCGTACGACGACGCATCACATGCTAGCACAAGTCTTTTACACGGGTTATACAATACAAGCAGCTTGTTTGAGCATAAAATGTTTCTGGCTTTCTCAAAAGCAATTACTTGTTCTTTTCCCCATACCCAGTTCTCACCTTTACGCAATAACACACGTAGGGGCTCAAAGAGGGTGCTTAACCCCGGTAGTAAGTTATCAAAATAGTTGAAGAGTCCCAGGAGCGACCGCAGCTCCGTGACGTTCTGTGGCCTGGACGCAATCCTGATAGCCTCCGTCTTGGCATCTGT
Organism: Pristiophorus japonicus; assembly: GCF_044704955.1. Taxonomy (NCBI): domain Eukaryota; kingdom Metazoa; phylum Chordata; class Chondrichthyes; family Pristiophoridae; genus Pristiophorus; species Pristiophorus japonicus. The sequence goes on along the minus strand of NC_091977.1, from coordinate 522,285,862 downwards.
GGGCCGAATGCCGTCCGCCACGATCTTTCTCCCCAAAAACTCCACTTCTGTTGCCATGAAGACGCATTTTGACCTCTTCAGCCGCAGCCCTACGCGATCCAGTCGCTGGAGGACCTCCTCCAGGTTTTGTAGGTGCTCGACGGTGTCCCGACCCGTGACCAATATGTCATCCTGAATAAGCACCGTGTGTGGTACCGACTTGAGCAGGCTCTCCATATTTCTCTGGAAGATCGCTGCAGCCGACCGAATTCCAAACGGGCATCTGTTGTAGATGAACAGTCCCATGTGCGTGTAGATGCAGGTGAGGCCCTTCGAAGACTCCTCCAGCTCCTGCGTCATGTAGGCCGAAGTCAGGTCGAGCTTGGAGAACGTCTTGCCTCCTGCCAGCGTCGCAAATAGGTCGTCTGCCTTAGGTAGCGGGTATTGGTCCTGTAGCGAGAAACGATTAATAGTTACTTTATAATCACTGCAAATCCTAACCATGCCATCACTTTTGAGTACTGGAACAATCGGGCTGGCCCACTCGCTGAATTCCACTGGGGAGATGATGCCCTCACGTTGCAGCCTGTCCAGCTCGATTTCCACTCTCTCCCTCATCATGTGAGGTACCGCTCGCGCCTTGTGGTGAATAGGTCGTGCCTCTGGGATCAAGTGGATCCGCACCTTCGCCCCGGAAAAGTTTTCAATGCCTGGCTCAAAAAGGAAAGGAAATTTATTAAGAACCTGGGTACATGAGGCCTCATCGACATGTGATAGCGCTCGGATGTCATCCCAGTTCCAGCGAATTTTGCCCAGCCAGCTCCTTCCAAGCAGTGTGGGGCCATCGCCCGGGACAATCCAGAGTGGCAGTTCGTGCACCGTGCCCTCGTAGGTGACCTTGACCATGGCGCTGCCCAGGACAGTGTTAAGCTCTTTGGTGTACGTTCTCAGTTTCATGTGGATGGGGCTCAGGGCTGGTCTGAATGTCTTGTTGCACCACAGTCTCTCAAACATCTTTTTACTCATGATGGATTGGCTAGCGCCAGTGTCTAGTTCCATGGCTATGGGTAAGCCATTCAATTTTACGTTTAGCATTATAGGTGGACATTTCATCAAAAATGTTTGCACCCCGTGTACTTCAGCATCTGCCTCCTCTCTCTGATGCTCGAAATTGCTTTGATCCACCATGGACCGATCTTCCTCTGCCACATGGTGGTTAGCAGATTATGCAGCTCGTTGGAGGTGCCCCATTGTTTCACAGCTCTTGCAAACATACCCTTTGAAATGGCATGAATAGGCTGAATGGAAGCCTCCACAATGCCAACAAGGTGTGAATTGCCTTGCTTTCATCCTTTGTTGCGGACTCTGAGTCATCTGGGTCACCTGAGGCCTGCTGGCAGTTGCAGACTCGTGGTTTCTGCCCTGTACATTTCTGCTCGCAAACACAGTTCCAGTTAATTTATGATCATTGCTAGCATTTGTGTGCTGAGAGATTTGTTTGGTGTTATCACTGGTGAACATAAACGCCTGTGCTATCGCAATGGTCTTACTGAGGGTCGGTGTCTCTACAGTCAAAAGTTTTCGTAGGATGGTCTCGTGGCCAATGCCCAGTACAAAAAAGTCTCTGAGCATTTGCTCCAGGTCATCATCAAATTCACATTGTCCTGCAAGTCGCCTTAGCTCGGTGACGTAGCTCGTCACTTCCCGACCTTCAGATCGCTGGCACGTGTAGAACCGATACCTCGCCATCAGCACGCTCTCCCTCGGGTTAAGATGCTCCCGAACCAGTGTACACAGCTCCTCATACGACTTAGCTGTGGGTTTCACCGGAGCCAGAAGATTCTTCATGAGGCTATAGGTCAATACCCCACAGACCGTGAGGAGGACCGCTCTCCTTTTTGCAGCGCTTCCTTCTCCGTTCAGCTCGTTGGCTACAAAGTACTGGTCTAGCCGTTCGACATAGGCTGCCCAATCCTCACCCTCCGAGAACTTCTCCAGGATGCTCACAGTCTTTGCGTTGGATTCGTATATTCGTCGCCAGTTGTTGTGTTCATGACACAGATGAGACTGCACACAGGGAGGTTAAAGTAACAGTGACCTCAGTCTTTATTAAGGCACTCCAGAGTGAGGAACAGGCCTTAGGGGCCGGCTTATATACAGTGCTCCAAAGGAATGCTGGGATCCCTTGGGACTTCAGGGAATCCAGTCCCTGGTGGCGGAACATGGGAGTGCATGCTTTACAGATACACAACATAAGCCAATTAGGACTGAGATGAGGAGAAACTTCTTCACTCAGAGAGTTGTTAACCTTGGAATTCACTACTGGAGAGAGTTGTTGATGCCAGTTCATTAGATATATTCAAGGGGGAGTTAGATATGACACTTACGGCTAAAGGGATCAAGGGGGATGGAGAGAAAGCAGGAAAGGGGTACTGAGGTGAATGATCAGCCATGATCTTATTGAATTGTGGTGCAGGCTCGAAGGGCCGAATGGCCTACTCCTGCACCTATTGCCTATATTTCTATGTTTAACTGCCCTCTGAAATGGTCAACGAAGCCATTTATTCAAGATGGCGGCTCACCATCACCTTCTCAAGTTATGGATGGGCAATAAATGCTGGCCTTGCTGGCGACGCCCATATCCAATGAATTAAAAAAAGAAGAAAATCAAGCAAAGTCACACTTGCCTTTTTATTGGGCTTCCTTTGAGGCTGGCCCTTTATGGTGATTGTTGCCTTCAGAGGCCTGGACTGCCTCATGTTTTCATGGCTCCACTCACCAGTGTGTCCCCTCAACCGTGTGTCCCCCCAATGACTGGGGAGCAGTGCTATGTTATGGGGTCAGGTTGGTGGAGGACGTTTGTCTTACGGATATTTAGTGTAAGGCCCATGCTTTCATACGCCTCAGTGAAGATATTGACTATGACTTGAAGTTCAGTCTCTGTGTGTGAGCAGACGCAAGCGTTGTCCTCGTACTGTCGCTCGATGACAGAGGTTGGGGTGGTGTTGGATCTGGCCTGGAGACGGCGGAGGTTGAACAGGTTTCCACTGGTTCTGTAGTTTAGCTCCACTCCAGCGGGGAACTTGTTGACTGTGAGGTGGAGCATTGCAGTGAGGAAGATCGAGAAGAGGGTTGGCGCGATGACGCAGCCCTGCTTGACCCCGGTCCGGACGTGGATTGGGTCTGTGATGGATCCGTTGGCCAGGATCACGGCCTGCATGTCGTCGTGGAGCAGGCGGAAGATGGTGACAAACCACACCCACCCACCCACCCGCCCTTTCCTTCAACAACTGTCTGTCCCACCTGTGACAGAGACTGTAATTCCTGTATTGTTATGTAATGATGTGTGTATCGTCCCAGTACCTTAAATGTAATGTAAGTACTATGCCACACCACAGAGGGCGCTGCGGTGGGAAACCCTGGTAGTATCTGTAACAAGGACTATATAAGGCTGACCACCACACCTGAGAGGCACTCTGGAGCTGAACAATAAAGGACGAAGGTCACAGCAGTTCGATTGACACCAGACCGTGTGGAGTCAGTGATTTGTGTGCTACAGACACCACATTGGCAACGAGGACGCGGACGAACTCCACGCAACCATGGCTACTCTGGGCTCGCTAAAGGATTTTACCGCGGGCAATGATTGGGAGGCCTTTACGGAAAGGCTCGAGTACTACTTCACAGCAAATGACCTGACGGAAGACACATACACAATGAGAAGCGTAAGGCGATATTGCTCTCCAGTTGTGGAGATGAGGTTTACTGTCTCGCCAGGGATTTGCTGGCCCCCGGGAGCGCCAGGGACAAGTCATACGAGGAGCTGACTGAACTCATTCGTGACCAGTTGAAACCGAAGGAGAGCATCCTCACGGCCAGATACAAATTTTACCATCACTGCAGACCTGAGGGCCAGGATGTCACCAAATATGCTGCAGACCTCAGGAGACTCGCGGTGCCGTGTGATTTTGGGGCACACCTTGACGAGGCTTTGCGGGACGTTTTCGTTATGGGGATTGGCCACGAGGGCCTCCTTCACAAGCTGCTAGCCACGGAACCCACAGTCACCCTGACAAAGGCCATCACCATCAGCCAGGCATATATGACCTCGACTTGCAGCACCAAACAAATGATCCACACAGTCTCGAACCCGGCAGGCATTGTCCTCAGGATAGCGCCCACCACGGACAACATTGCAGAACGTGGCTCTGCCCGGGGCAGAGAGCACGGACCTCGGGATCCTGGAACTCAGAGTCCGCCGAGGGGGGCCAATCAAGCAGCACCATGCTGGCGCTGCGGAGGAAGCCATGGGGCTCACCGGTGCAGGTTTGCGGAGTACACGTGCAATACCTGCCAAGTTAAAGGCCCACCTTCAGCGTATGTGTAAAAGAAATCGGACTCACCACGTGGCTGAGGAGATGGGGGATGATCCACTGTTCAGCGAGGAGCAGGTAGAAGAAGATGAGGTGTTGGGACTGTACACGTGCACCGACGGTTCGCCCCCAGTGATAAGTGAAGTAAAAATCAACGGAGTCCCAGTGAGTATGGAGGTGGACACGGGCTCGGGTCCGTCGTTGATGAGTCGGAGAACTTTTGATAAACTGTGGATTAACCCAGCTGCACGACCCAAGCTGGTCCCGGTCACGGCGAAGCTGCGTACCTACACCAGGGAACTAATACCTGTTCCCGGCAGAGCGATGGTGCAGGTATCCCACCGGGACAAGACCACGCTTTACCTTTGTGGGTCGTTGCAGGCGATGGGCCGACACTCCTTGGCCGGAGGTGGATGGGGACGGTCCGTGGGAGCTGGGAAGACTTCATCACTCCACAGGCTGCTGCTCCCCGGGGTGCGGCCATGCCTCGGGTCCCCAGAGAGCAGCGCCGACCGAGCTGGAGCTGCAGCCTCAATCCACCCACAGGCAAGCCCCAGGCCCGGGCCCCACACAGAGACCCTGCAGCCTCAATCCACCCACAGGCAAGTCCCAGGCCCGGACCTCACACAGAGACCCTGCAGCCCCAGCCCCCACAGGCAAGCCCCAGGCCCGGACCTCACACAGAGACCCTGCAGCCCCAGCCCCCACAGGCAAGTCCCAGGCTCGGACCTCACACAGAGACCCTGCAGCCCCAGCCCCCACAGGCAAGTCCCAGGCCCGGATCTCACACAGAGACCCTGCAGCCTCAATCCACCCACAGGCAAGTCCCAGGCCCGGACCTCACACAGAGACCCTGCAGCCTCAATCCACCCACAGGCAAGTCCCAGGCTCGGACCTCACACAGAGACCCTGCAGCCTCAATCCACCCACAGGCAAGTCCCAGGCCCGGACCTCACACAGAGACCCTGCAGCCTCAATCCACCCACAGGCAAGTCCCAGGCTCGGACCTCACACAGAGACCCTGCAGCCTCAATCCCCACAGGCAAGTCCCAGGCCCGGATCTCACACAGAGACCCTGCAGCCCCAGCCCCCACAGGCAAGTCCCAGGCCCGGACCTCACACAGAGACCCTGCAGCCCCAGCCCCCACAGGCAAGTCCCAGGCCCGGACCTCACACAGAGACCCTGCAGCCCCAGCCCCCACAGGCAAGTCCCAGGCCCGGATCTCACACAGAGACCCTGCAGCCCCAGCCCCCACAGGCAAGCAGCCCTGCACAGAGGGGCCTAGTGGGGGGGGTGGGGGTTGAGCCGGCGGGGTGCTGAGGGATCCAGGGGCCGGTGGTTCGCAAGGGCCCCGCCGAGGAAGAGGCCGTTGGGCGGGCCCCGCAGAGGAGCTGGTAGCGTCGGGCGGCCATGGCAGCCGCAGGGGAGGCCGCTACGGGGGACGCGGCAAGTGCGGCCGCTGGAGAGGCCACGACGGCCGCAGGAGAGGCGGCAAGTCAGATGGCAGAGGAGGGGAGCGGAGGCTGCGACGGCGGAGGGCATTCGGAGCAGCGGAGAAGAGGATGGCGGCGGCATCGTGTCGGAGCTGCAGAGCATCAAAGATGGCGGCGCCCAAGGAGAAGCCTCGTGGAATCCTCCTGCATCAAAGATGGCGCCTTAAAGAGGAAATGCACCCGGGAGTCTTAAAAGGGCCTTACAAAGAGGTGGTCCCCACAAAGGACTTCTGTTTGGCAGAGCGAGTCTAAAATGAGAAATGTTAACGTGAGATAGTGAATTTATAATAAGAATTACTTTTTTTATGCTGAATGGCCACCGTATTTGTGTAAAATAATGGATGAAGTACAATTAATGATAACAATAAACAAGGAAATCAAGATTCCGCTACCAGTCAATAACCAGTTAATGTACCAGATAAAATGTACCATACTAACGCACTGTCTATGCCCACCTGCCTTCCGTTGGACAAGTGTGATGTTATGTAATGATGTGTGTATCGTTGTCCTGCGTCCAGGTGGGGGGGGGGAAGGTGATGTTATGTAATGATGTGTGTATCATCCCAGTACCTTAAATGTAATGTAAGTACTATGCCACACCACAGAGGGCGCTGCGGTGGGAAACCCTGGTAGTACCTGTAACAAGGACTATATAAGGCTGACCACCACACCTGGGAGGCACTCTGGAGCTGAACAATAAAGGACGAAGGCACAGCGGTTAGACTTACACCAGACCGTGTGGAGTCAGTGATTTGTGTGCTACATACACCACAAGTCACCTCAGGACTCACTTTTAGAGTGGAAGCAAGTCTTCCTCGATTTCGAGAGACTGCCTATGATGATTGTGCCCCCCCAGGGTGCAGCCATGGAGGAAGGGCAGTCCTGCTGGAGAGGAAGTTCTGGACATTGAGCTGTTGGGCCTAAATTCCCCCCCGATAGAGCCCGGGCAGTAAAGTTTGGGCTTTGGTAACTATTGTACAAAGGCAGCATTGATAATCCAGTGCGCTTCACTGGGCACCACTGGTTTGTAAATTAAGAGGAATAATGATGAGACTTTGTAAAGGAGCCGCCTTTTGTGTCTCCCAGGAGATTTCCTGGGGGTTGTGGCGGGGAGGGGAAGGGCTCCAGTCATCATGAGGTATGGAGCGCATGATGGTCTTTTCCAACTCGCCAATGTTCGGAGGGAGTGTCTGAATGCTCTAAAGGAGTTTTTACAGGGTTACTAGTTCCGAGCTCACATTCTGTTGGTACCTAGCTGACTAATCCTGTTGCAAATCAGGTCGAAAGCAGTCATCATTTTATCACCAAAAAGAAAGACTTGCATTTATATAGCGCCATTCACAACTACCGGATGTCCCAAAGCACTTTACAGCCAATGAAGTACTTTTGGAGTATAGTCACTGTTGTAACGTAGGAAACGCGGCAGTCAATGCTTGCAGCAGCACAGCAAGCTCCCATGAACAGCAATGTGATGATGAGCGGATAATTTGTTTTTTAGTGATACTGGTTCAGGGATAATTATTGGCCAGGACACCGGGGATAATTCCCCTGCTCTTCTTCGAAATAGTGATCTTTTACACCCCTCAGAGAGCAGACAATGCCTCGATTTAACGACTCATCCGAAAGACGGCACCTCCAACAGTGCAACACACCCTCAGCACTGCACTGGGAGTGTCAGCCTAGATTTTTGCGCTCAAGTTCTGGAGTGGGACTTGAACCCACAACCTTCTGGCTCTGAGGCGAGAGTGCTACCCACTGAGCCACAGCTGGCACACAAGGAGATGGAAAATCAGATTGTGCCAGATGTTATCTCTTTCGGGCACCTGATTCATTTACAATCAGAAAAAAATAAGCTATTAATGTCCTTAGATTAAAAATAAGCAATTAATGTGTCGACATTACACTAAAAATCAGTTAAAAGATCAAGTGGTTCCAGATGAATGCCTTAACAGAGGAAATGCTTGTCATGGGAAGTTCGAGTCACTATCATAAGATCATCACTCAAAAAAAGGAATGGAAAATAGTTTAGTTCCCGTAAGTCTCATGCTATTGATTAGCGTATCAGAGTGTTCAGTGCACTAGTCGAGCACCCACAAGTATCTATTGCGAGTGGAAGGAGGTGTCACTATCTTGTAACACATTCCACCCTAGCCACGACAGCGTGATTTGTAAATGTGAAATTTATGTTTTATATCCGAGTGCAAAACATCAACCATCATCCCTTGGCTTGTCTCAAAAGTTAAGGAGGTTGAGTCCATCTGTGGTTTGAGTTTCAAGATTGTGGCCCAGAAATTGGTTACGGCCCGTTTTCGGGCACACAGCCTTCGGGCCTTATTTACATTATTTGGAGCCTGTTGCATCTCCACAGGCGACCCGCCCATGTTACACTGTGGAACGTTGGGCTCTTCCTTCAGTCTTCATAAGCTTCAGCTCTTCCGAAACCCTGCTGCCTGTACCTGTCCCACAACAAGTCCCGTTCAGCCATCATCATCCCATCATCCCATCATCATCATAGACAGACCCTCGAAACGAGGATGACTTGCTTCCACGCCAAAAAAGGATGAGTTCACAGGTGTTTCAATGAAGGACCTGAACTACATGTTGAAGGGTGGAAGATGCCTGTGCGTGGATTTTTTTAACGTGTGGTGACCGTTGCACACCAGCCACCACACGGGCTTGACAGAGCTAGGTCTTGGGCCAGTGGCAAGGATTATCCAAGGCGAAAAATAACGGGGAGGCTGAGGGCGAGATGCCGTTTGTGCGATGCTAACGGGGGAGGGGATGTAAATCGAGCAGCAAGTTCTGGAGATTCGCAACTCACGGCATATCTCTTAACTCCCCCGAGCTTGCTGTCTGATTTGCGCATTAATACCGGTGTGCAAGTTTCGGCCCATCGCATCGTGCGAGTGAATTGGAGCGAGGGAGGGAAGAGAGTGCAGCAGCAGTTCTAATTAAACCTTTGTGCTTTATCATACATCACAATGGAAAGGATCAGTGACTCAGGAATATGACATGCCACCAAAATAACTTTCAAATAATATACATTTTGCGATAGAAATAACCGCGAGATGAGTGGTTCTTTGCCAAGGTGTAATTTTGGCTATTCATTTGGAGGCTGTTGCATTAAATTTTAAACACAGCAGTTTTGCTGAAACCCAGCTGGGAGCAACAATATCCCGGAATACTTAGCGTGCAATGTCCGATACCGGGTATAGGCAGGAACCAGTACTTCCTACATAATCCTCGGTGCACACTCACACAACAGATGTGGGATCTGTTATAACACACAGCCCACTGTCAGTATATTTCGGACCCTGTAGTACAGCAGGATACCATGTGATTCAGTATTGGTGATGGTGGCTTGACCCATCCACCTCCACGGAGGTGTGTGGGGGGCCTGACCCATCGACCTCCATGGCACGAACCTGGTATTGCAGTACTTCCAGGAACGGTGCAGTGGCTCTAGGCCTTTTGGCTAAGAGCATTGGCGCAGAGTGATCCTTGAATGGGCCCAAGGTGACCTCTGGCGTTTGTGATTTGACAAAGAATTGGCTACGAATTTCCCCCCCAAAAAAAATTGGTGATCTGTCAACATCATTGGCACCCACCATGTCTTTTTGGCTGTTTTGTTTCGGCTGAATGAGCCCATTCTCTCCACAAACCCCAGCTGTGTCTTATTAACAAAACATTTTGGTGTCTGTGGATAAATGAATGTCTGTAGCGTTCCTATTCACTTTAGGCCATGGTATGGGATCATTCTGTTCCCAGACCATGAGAAAGAAAGCAGCCATACAGGTCTGATTTCCGTACTCTCATCTGCAAATTATGTTTTGACGCTATCATGCACACCGTGTCAGACCTGAAACGTACAACTCGACAGCACTGCACCCACTCTCCTACTGACCTAACACAGCTGTCCAGCCTCCCTGTTCTTGGGCTGAACTGGCTCTGAAACCTTCTGATTTCTGGCCCAGTGTGACCCTGCAACCTCCTGGCCCAGTGTGACCCTGAACCTCCTAGCCCAATGTGACCCTGAACCTCCTGGCCCAGTGTGACCCTGCAACCTCCTGGCCCAGTGTGACCCTGCAACCTCCTGGCCCAGTGTGACCCTGAACCTCCGGGCCTAATGTGACCCTGAACCTCCTGGCCCAGTGTGACCCTGAAACCTCCTGGCCCAATGTGACCCTGAACCTCCGGGCCCAATGTGACCCTGAACCTCCTGGCCCAGTGTGACCCTGCAACCTCCTGGCCCAGTGTGACCCTGAACCTCCTAGCCCAATGTGACCCTGAACCTCCTGGCCCAGTGTGACCCTGAAACCTCCGGGCCCAATGTGACCCTGAACCTCCGGGCCCAATGTGACCCTGAACCTCCTGGCCCAATGTGACCCTGAAACCTCTGGCCCAGTGTGACCCTGCAACCTCCTGGCCCAATGTGACCCTGAACCTTCTGGCCCAGTGTGACCCTGAACCTCCTGGCCCAATGTGACCCTAAAACCTCTGGCCTAGTGTGACCCTGCAACCTCCTGGCCCAATGTGACCCTGAAACCTCTGGCCCAGTGTGACCCTGCAACCTCCTGGCCCAATGTGACCCTGCAACCTCTGGCCCAGTGTGACCCTGAACCTCCTGGCCCAATGTGACCCTGAACCTCCTGGCCCAATGTGACCCTGAAACCTCTGGCCCAGTGTGACCCTGCAACCTCCTGGCCCAATGTGACCCTGAACCTCCTGGCCCAATGTGACCCTGAACCTCCTGGCCCAATGTGACCCTGAACCTCCTGGCCCAATGTGACCCTGAACCTCCTGGCCCAATGTGACCCTGAACCTCCTGGCCCAATGTGACCCTGAACCTCCTGACCCAATGTGACCCTGAACCCTCTGGCCCAATGTGACCCTGCAACCTCCTGGCCCAATGTGACCCTGAACCTCCGGGCCCAATGTGACCCTGAACCTCCGGGCCCAATGTGACCCTGAACCTCCTGGCCCAATGTGACCCTGTAACCTCTGGGCCCAATTTGACCCTGCATACTCCAGGCCCTTGGCCCAGCCCAGTGTGACTCTGAAACTACCAGGCTCCTGGCCCATTGTGACTCTGCAATCTCCAGCCTCCTGGTTCAATGTGACTGAATCTCCTGGCTCTGGCCCAATGTGACTGTGCAATCTCTACACTCCCAGGCTGACCTTGCACCTTGACCTTGATTTTCTTTTGCATACCTACCCAATGCTGCAGTCAGCCCCTCACCATCTGTGTTAGAATAACATAATATTTGTAGCAATAATAAGTTTGGAATGTAGCATAGACATGTGTAGGCAAAGATAGAGGATTCCTTCCCTGAAGGGCATTGGTGAACCAGCTAGGTTTTTCTGACAATCTAATATCTTTCATAGTCATTTTACAAATTACTGGAGTTATTAAATTCAGTTTGCCATAGTGGAATTATGAACTGATAATCTTTGGGTTATTAGTTATTAGTCTGGTACCATAACAACTACTACCATACTGTCATAATATGACAGTCAATTACTGTGTTAACTGTGACTTGTTTGGAAGCACTCTCGCCTCTTGAGTCAGAAGGTGTTGTGGGTTCAAATCCCATTCCAGAACCTTGAGCACAAAAATCAAGGCTGACACATCAGTGCAGTGCTGAGGAAGTGCTGCACTGTTGGAGGGGCCCTCCTTCGCATGAGACGTTGAACCGAATGCCCCCCTGTCTGCTCGCTCAGGTGATGCAAAAGATCCCACGGCACTATTTTGAAGAAGAGCAGGGGTCTTGGACAATGTTTATCCCGCAACCAACGCCACAAAAAACAGATTATCTGGTCATATATCACATTGTTGTTTGTGGGAGCTTGCTGTGCGTGAATTGGCTGCCGCGTTGCATAAATTACATAAGTACTTTTTTTGAAGTGCAGTCAATTAAGTGGCTGTAAAGCACTTTGGGATGTCCTGTGGTCGTGAAAGGTGCTATAGAAATGCAAGTCTTTTTTTTTTCTTTTATTCCTATTTTAACACAGCTCTACCAACAGAGCCTGCAAGCTGACCTCCTGTGCTTAAATATTTAAAAGCCCGAGGCTATGTGTTTGGCTGGGGTCAGAAGCACATCTTTGTGGCAGGTGGAACTCTCATCCCAGCAGAGATGCGCCTCGAGCAAAGGACGCAAGAAAGTCCCGGCCACTGCCTTCTGGAGATGAGAGAAATTTCGGGGGAAAAAATTTGATTTACCTCCGTAACATCACCCGTCTCTGCCCTTGCCTCAGCTCATCCGCTGCCGAAGTCCTCATCCATGCCTTTGTTACCTCTAGACCTGACTACTTCAACACACTCCTGGCTGGCCTCCCCCATTCTAACCCATGTAAACTAGAGGTAATCCAAAAGTTGGTTGCCCATGTCCTAACTCGCACCAAGCCCTGCTCACCCATCACCCCTGTGCTCGCTGACCTACGTTTGCTCCCGGATAAGCAACGCCTCAGTTTCAAAATTCTCATCCTTATTTTCAAATCCCTCCATGGCCTCGCCCCTCCCTATCTCTGTAATCTCCTCCAGCCCCACAACCCCCTGAGATGGCCTGCACTCCTCTAATTCTGCCCTCTTGGGCATCTCTGATTATAATCGCTCAACCATTGGTGGCCATACCTTCTGTTGCCTAGGCCCCAAACTCTGGAACTCCCTGCCTAAACCTTTCTACCTCTCTACCTCTCTTTCCCCCTTCAAGACGCTCCTTAAAACCTACCTCTTTGACCAGGGTGATTAAAGAGTGACAAATCCCAAGCTTTTGGCCACCTGTGCTAATTTCTACTTATGTGGCTCGGTGTCAAATTTTTAATCTCCTAATACTCCTGTGAAGCACCTTGGGACGTTTCACTACTTTAAAGACACTATGGGGTCTAAATTGATCAAAGGCAAGTTCCGCCCACTTACCGTCGAAAAGACCGCTAAGATCCTGCCGATAGTTTGGGTGGAACTTTGGTCAAAAAAGGAGGGAAAAAGCCTCCGGCGGCAAAAGTGGGCATTACTGGGCCAATTCTGGGCGGTAGGGGGGAATTCTGGGTAGCAAACGCAATCCTGGAGAAAGTTGTGCCGAGACTGGCGTCGGGGCCCAGGGAGGGGGGAACGCACCCAAAAAAAAAGGTTCGAAAAATTTAAAAAAGAAAAAACCTTCAGAGGACCCTTTCACACAAAATCGGCGCAAAAGAAGTTTCAAAAAAAATCTCACTTACCTTTTCTTGCAGGTCTTCCTACTGACCGTCCAGGTAAGACCTGCTTCCACGTGGTGGTCTTTTCTCCTGCAGGAGCGGGGGACCGCTCGGACTAATCTTGGGCGGGAGGGCTTTTTTTGGCATTGCACGCTGGCGCACGCCCCCCAGCGCTCCTTCCAAACCGCCGGCGTGAGGGCTTCACCAATCTTCCATGGAGGGGAGAACAGGGAAACTGCCGAGAAAACTCCGACCATCAATTTCGGCCCCTATATAAATACAAATTGTTTGAGAAGGATGCAAAATAGAGGATTCTCTTTGGGGGGACCCATTCCACACAATGGCCTATAAATTTGGGGGTGCTCATTTTTGAGCACTGCATGCCGATTCACAGAAACATAGAAAATAGGTGCAGGAGTAGGCCATTCGGCCCTTCGAGCCTGCACCGCCATTCAATAAGATCATGGCTGATCATTCACCTCAGTAGCCCTTTCCTGCTTTCTCTCCATACCCCTTGATCCCCTTAACCGTAAGGGCCATATCTAACTTCCTCTTGAATATATCCAATGAACTGGCATCAACAACTCTCTGCGGCAGGGAATTCCACAGGTTAACAACTCTCTGAGTGAAGAAGTTTCTCCTCATCTCAGTCCTAAATGGCCTACCCCTTATCCTAAGACTATGTCCCCTGGTTCTGGACTTCCCCAATATCGGGAACATTCTTCCTGCGTCTATCCTGTCCAGTCCCGTCAGAATCTTATACGTTTCTATGAGATCCCCTCTCATCCTTCTAAACTCCAGTGAATACAGGCCCAGTTGATCCAGTTTCTCCTCATATGACAGCCCAGCCATCCCTGGAATCAGTCTGGTGAACCTTCGCTGCACTCCCTCAATAGCAAGAACGTCCTTCCTCAGATTAGGAGACCAAAACTGAACACAATATTCCAGGTGAGGCCTCACTAAGGCCCTGTACAGCTGCATTAAGACCTCCCTGCTTCTATATTCAAATCCCCTAGCTATGAAGGCCAACATATCATTTGCCTTCTTCACCGCCTGCTGTACCTGCGTGCCCACTTTCAGTGACTGATGAACCATGTTACACAGGTCTCGTTGCACCTCCCCTTTTCCTAGTCTGCCGCCATTCAGATAATATTCTGCCTTCGTGTTTTTGCCCCCAAAATGGATAGCCTCACATTTATCCACATTATACTGCATCTGCCATGTATTTGCCCACTCACCTAACCTGTCCAAGTCACCCTGCAGCCTTTTAGCATCCTCCTCACAGCTCACACCGCCACCCAGCTTAGTATCATCTGCAAACTTGGAGATATTACACTCTATTCCTTCATCTAAATCGTTAATGTACATTGTAAATAGCTGAGGTCCCAGCACGGAGCCCTGTGGCACTCCACTAGTCACTGCCTGCCATTCTGAAAAGGACCCGTTTATCCCGACTCTCTGCTTCCTGTCTGCCAACCAGTTCTCTATCCACGTCAGTACATTACCCCCAATACCATTTGCTTTGATTTCGCACACCAATCTCTTGTGCCGGACCTTGTCAAAAGCCTTTTGAAAGTCCAATACACCACATCCACTGGTTCTCCCTTGTCCACTCTTCTAGTTACACCCTCAAAAAATTCCAGAAAATTCGTCAAGCATGATTTCCCTTTCATAAATCCATGCTGACTTGGTCCGATCCTGTCACTGCTTTCCAAATACGCTGCTATTTCATCCTTAATGATTGATTCCAATATTTTCCCCACTACTGATGTCAGGCTAACCGGTCTATAATTACTCGTTTTCTCTCTCCCTCCTTTTTTAAAAAGTAGTGTTACATTAGCTATCCTCCAGTCCATAGGAATTGATCCAGAGTCGATAGACTGTTGGAAAATGATCACTAATGCATCCACTATTTCTAGGGCGACTTCCTTGAGTACTCTGGGATGCAGACTATCAGGCCCCAGGGATTTATCGGACTTCAATCCCATCAATTTCCCAAACACAATTTCCCGCCTAATAAGGATATCCTTCAGTTCCTCCTTCTCACTAGACCCACTGTCCCCAGTACCTTTGGAAGGTTATTTGTATCTTCCTTCGTGAAGACAGAACCGAAGTATTGGTTCAATTGGTCTGCCATTTCCTTGTTCCCTATTATAAATTCACCTGAATCCGACTGCAAGGGACCTACGTTTGCCTTTACTAATCTTTTTCTCTTCACATATTTATAGAAGCTTTTGCAGTCAGTTTTTATATTCCCTGCAAGCTTCCTCTCATACTCTATTTCCCCCCTCCTAATTAAACCCTTAGTCCTCCTCTGTTGAGTTCTAAATTTCTCCCAGTCCTCAGGTTTGTTGCTTTTTCTGGCCAATTTATATGCCTCTTCCTTGGCTTTAACACTATCCTTAATTTCCTTTGTTAGCCATGGTTGAGCCACCTTCCCAGTTTTATTTTTACTCCAGACAGGGATGAATAATTGCTGAAGTTCATCCATGTGATCTTTAAATGTTTGCCACTGCTTATCCACCGTTAACCCTTTGAGTATCCTTTGCCAGTCTATTCAAGCCAATCAACACCTCATACCATCGAAGTTACCTTTCCTTAAGTTCAGGACCCTAGTTTACGAATTCGTTAGGCCTTTAGCAGTATAGCGGTTTGTAATGCCTGCCATATTGGAGGTTTAGGAGCCCGTTTAGCGGCTTAGAATCGGGTGCTGAGCGGCCAAATTTCTCAACCAATATTTAACCAATGGGTCTACAAAATATCTAAATGAAGATGATTCATTTTGACAAATTATAAAGATGAATCTAGTTGCACTTTCAGTCAGTGTGAGTTACGGCTGTTTTGACTACCTGGTGCGACTCATGTATTGATCTCAGTGTCGTCGTTGCTCTCTCTGCAGTTGTGTTTCTGCTGCCGAACGAAGAGATTCTCGATCTTTACCTGGTCGTACACCTGCCAGTTCTGTAAAAGGTTAGTCACACCCTCCTCTTTGACATTACTTCATGCAGCTTTCTTATTTTCCATCGCTTCCCTCAAGTTCTTCAGGGAGGGGGGAAGGGAGAATGAGTGAAAAGTTCACAAGAGACAGAAACTAACAGGGCAAATCTGTTAATGAGTAAAATGGTGAAACAGTGGGGACGTTCAAAAAAGAATTGAAGGTGATACAGAACCAGCTTATACCCCCGAGGGGCAAGAGTTCGACTTGCCAAAAAAACCAGCCATGGCCAACTGAAGAGCTGAAGGACAACTTACAACTAAAAGGAAAAGCGTACAAAAATGCAAAAAATAGCACGATGCTGGCAAATGGGAAAGATACAAAGAACAGCAAGGGTGAAAAACAGATAGTATGAGCTGCAAAAAAAAGAGTATGAAAAGAAACTTGCACGGGATATCAAAACCAACACCATTTGTTTTACAATTGTACTAGAAAAAAGAGAGTGGTCAAGAGCACTGTGACCCCTTTAAAACAGATTATGGTGATACTGTGAATGAAAATAAGGAAGTGGTGGGCATGTTAAACAATTACTTTGCGTCAGTATTTACGGTAGAGGAAGAGGATAGTGTGCCAGATGCTCCAAGGAAACTAATATTGAATCAGGTTCAGGGACTCAACAAAATTGACATAAGCAAATGAACAATAATAAAGAAAATAATGGCACTAAAGAATGACAAATCCCCAAGGACCAGTTGGTTTCCATCCCAGGGTTTTAAAGGAAGTCGGTGAGAATGTTGCAGATGCCCCTAACTATAATCTTCCAAAGTTCTCTCAATTCAGGAACCGCTCCTTTAAATAGGGAAATTGCATCTGTCACTCCGCTATTTAAGAAAGATGAGAGGGGAATTATAGACCAGTTAGCCCAACGTCTGTTGTCAGGGTCTATAATTAAGGATAGGGTCACTGTGAACACCTTGAACATTTTCAGTTGATCAGAGAGAGTCAGTGTGGATTTGTGAAAGGTAGGTCATGCCTGACAAACCTGATTGAATTTTTTGAAGCGGGACAGGGGAATGTCTATGGATGTTATTTATACGGACTTCCAGAAGCCATTTGATAAAGTCCCTCGTAAGACTTAACTAAAATTGAAGTTCATGAAATTGAGGGTAAATTATTGACCTGGTTAGGAAATTGATTGAGCGGCAGGAGACAGCGCGTAGGGATAATGGGTAAGTACTCTAATTGGCAGGATGTGACTAGTGGTGCCCCACAGGGATCTGTGTTGGGGCCTCAAGTATTCACTGTATTTAATAACAACTTATATGATGGGATTAGAAAGCCACTTATCCAAGTTAGGCGCCATTGTAAGCAGTGTGGATGGAAGTATAAAATTGTAAAGAGATATTACTAGATTAAGTGAATGGGCAAATGGATTTCAATGTAGGAAAATGTGAGGTCATCCACTTTGGAACTAAAAACGATAGAGGAGGGTACTTTCTAAATGGTGAATAGCTAGAAACAATGGAGGCCCAAAGAGACTTAGGGGTCTATGTATATAGATCATTAAAATGTCATGGACAGCTACAGAAAATAATCAAAAAAAGCTCATGGATTCTGGCCTTTATATCGACTGGAATACAAGATGGTAGAAGTTATGCTGCAGCTATACAAAACCCTGGTTAGACCACACCTGGGGTACTATGAGCAGTTTTGGGCACCAGACCTTCGGAAGGATATATTGGCCTTGGAGGGAGTGCAGTGTAGATTTACCAGAACCTCCAAAGGTTAAATTATGAGGCAAGGTTATACAGACTAGGATCGTATTTCCTGGAATTTAGAATTTATGAGATGATTTGATTGAAGTTTAATGTTTCTCGCTCATCAAAGCTGTCAAAGAGAAAGCGAAGTCTGCCTCAATCAGGCTCTTTTATTCCATTCAGTGCATCTAAGCTGGGTGCTATCTAGTTATGCTTGCTCTTGCAGTCGGTGCAGCGAGGTGCAGTTGTGAGTACGCACAGCTGAGTCTGCCTGAAATAAACCGGAGCACTTCGGACGCTATAACCAGTAACTTTGAAAATGGCGTCAATGCAAATGGATAGTGGAATGGTTACTGCTTTTTTGGTTGATATAAGCGACTGCCCTTTTTAAACGTGGACATTTAAAGTGGTGGGGACCAAGGTTCCCGTTAAGCTGCGTGGCCGCACAGCGATCTGGAGCTCCCGCCCAGGCCGTAAATGGAAGGAACCGCGTGTGCGCGAAACTTTGATTGGGCCGTGCAGCCCATTAAAGTGGCCGCACACTCAAAAACAAATTTAGAGGGGACATTGGCGGGGACTGTATAAGTACCACTGCATTAAAACCCCTCATAAAATGGGAAGCTCCAGCATTATATAGTTCCCCCCCCACCCCACATCCACCGATGTATTAGTTATTGAGCAAACAAACTACTTGATCACTTCACCGTTTTTAATACTCGATTATCTTTCCACAGACCGGTGTGTTCACAGTGTTGTAAGAAGGTACGTTCAAATTGTTGAGATGTGTATCTGAATTAATTTATCTTTCTGTCTGTGGCTGTCAAAAATATCTCTGTAATCTCCTCCAGCCCCTCAACACCCCCCCCAAGATGTCTGTGCTCCTCTCATTCTGCCCTCTTGAGCATCCCTGACTATAATCGCTCAACCATTGGTGGCCGAGCCTTCTGTTGCCTCGGCCCCAAGCTCTGGAACTCCCTCCCTAAACCTCCACCTCTCTTTCCTCCTTTACGATGCTCCTTAAAACCTACCTCTTTGACCAAGCTTTTGGTCACCTGCGCTAATTTCTACTTATGCGGCTTAGTGTCAAATTTTTTAAATCTCATAATACTCCTGGAATGCCATGGGACGTTTCACTACATTAAAGGCGCTATATAAATGCAAGTTGTTTTGTTTTTAAAAAAATAAACGAGTGCTCTGTTTTTGCCGTTTAGATGCGACTACCCTCCAAACCGTACAGCAATCTTCCCATCTTTTCCTTGGGACCGTCAGCCTTGCCAAAAGAGGGGAAGGTGACAAAGCCAGAGAAGGCGTCAGGCAGCCGTCGTCGACACGATGGTCAACACAGGAGTCTCGTCAGGTACGAAGCACCCTGCCACCTCCCCCTGGGGGCAGGACCATTCCAGCTCTGCCTCAATAATAGTCATTTTATCAGAGCTGCCGAGTCCATTACAACAAAGCCAAAATACTGCGGGTTGCTAGAAATCCGGAATAAGAACAGAGAATGCAGTAAACTCTCAGCAGACCCGGCAGCAGCTGTGGGGAGAGAGAGAGAACTGATGAGTTTTGATGCAAGGTCATCGACCTGAAACGTTAACTCTGTTTCTCTTTCCACAGACGCTGCCTGACTGACCTGCTATTTCCAGCATTTTCTGTTTTTATTATTGCTTGGTCAATTCTTGGAGTTTTAGCAACAACTTTGCATTTTGATTGCGCTGGTACGTAGCGAGCGCTATGTGCAGGGTGCCAAGCGGGCAGCGACAACAAGGAAGGGAAGAAGGTTGTAAAGTCCTGTCCCCTCAGTACAAAGCTTTGCTGGAGCCTTTCTATAAAGTCCTCCCAATTGTCTCCCGCATTGTACTTTTCATCTGATCCGTTGTTCGCCATTCTGTGGATTCTGTAATCCCATAACTCGTCGCCACTGTAAAGTCCTGTCCCCTCAGTACAGATTCACACGAGGCATGTAGTGAAGTCAAGGTCACTCTGGACCTGCACCTTTATTTCACAGCTCTGGAATGCTGCACTTGCCTGAGACCTGTCCTTATATACCTGTCTCTTGCAAGTGCACCCCTGGTGGTAAGGAATGCTGGTGGTTACAGGTCATATCTTATTACAGTCCTGTCTAGCATGTTAGGATACAGTTATATATAATAATGTAAGATACATGACAAAGGTTAGCAAGGACAAAGGCATGGTTGAGGAAGAGGATCTCCAGGAGGCGATTTGGAGGGAGATGCTGAAAGGGGTAGTTGCAGAGGGCAGGAGCAAGGTGGCTGAAGAGGGAGCCGCTGATGGTGAAACAGAGAGAGCAGGAAACGAGACATACGTTGGATGTTGGGGACTGTGGATGTTGGGGTCAAGTGAAATTTTCAAGATGGAGATTGATGGATATTTGCTAGGTAAGGGTATCAAGAGATATGGAACAAACGCAGGTAAAGAAGTTGAGGTACAGATCAGCAGTGATATAATTGAATGGTGGAACAGGCTCAAGGGGATGCATAGCCTACACCAGTTGCTATGTTCCTATGAAGGCTAACCATATCTTGGCACCCAAAGCCAGAGGAATAGAACCCAAATGTTTGCACACGGCACAGGTAGAGCCACACCTGGAGTCATCATCATCATCTTCGGCAGTTCCCTCGGAATCGAGGAAGACTTGCTTCCACTCTTAAAATCAGTCCTTAGGTGGCTGAACAGTCCAATACAAGAGCCACAGTCCCTGTCACAGGTGGGACAGACAGTCGTTGAGGGAAGGAGTGGGTGGGACTGGTTTTCCGCACGCTCTTTCCGCTGCCTGCGCTTGTTTTCTGCATGCTCTCGGCGATGAGACTCGAGGTGCTCAGCGCCCTCCCGGATGCGCTTCCTCCACTTAGGGCGGTCTTTGGCCAGGGACTCCCAGGTGTCAGTGGGGATGTTGCACTTTTTATCAGGAATAGTAGAGGCTCAAGCACTAATCCCCATGGCATTCTGCCTTTTTTTGGACTGACTTTCTGCGAATACCTTAAAGTTGATTCTCTGGGACGCAGGCTAGTGTTCAGTGGGGAGGAAACAGCGGGTTGGGCTATGGGTTTTAGTACGGATGAGGACCTGGGCCACGGCATTCAGAATGACTTAGTTTACAGATGGTAGAAGCAGGAACTCCAGCTGAGGAAGATATTGGAGAACTTCAGCGGTGAGGAGATAACAACATTGGTTAGGGGTTTAGCGGACGAGGAAGAGGCAGGTGATATTGCAGAGTAGTCCTGATGACCAAACCGCGATGGGAAAGGAAGTTGGGTTTACGGTGATAAGCTTGAGGCAGCAGTGAAGGCGGGGGATTCAGGGTCAGAATTGTGCCGGAACTGAAGAGAATGGCTTCAGTTTTACTGACGTTGAGGTCTTGTCTCAGCTCTTGACGTCGGTTCGGCAGCTGGAACCAGTGAGATGCTTTTATCATACCTTTTAAATAAACGACTTGGCTCTGAGTTGTTCTTGAGAGCGATAGAAATGCCTTTCTACAAAAAGGAGAAGCAGCGTAGCATTTGCTGCGGCTTTGAATATTTCTCTATTTGCATCTGTGTGGGGGGTTGGTTTGATGGAAGCACCATTCTGAAGTTTAGGACTAGTCACACGTACAGCAAGTTGTGCAGGGCGCCTATTTCCCTTCTGTCGTAGAGCAACTATGAAAGCGTAAAGGAGTCTGCAGTTTTAATCTCCCAAGTGTGCCAACATGAACAAGTGAGATAATGGGGAAAATACACTTAACAATTCACTAGATTGATCGATAGGGGAAAAAATGGCCTCTTTTTGTATTACAAGGATACCACCAAATCCAAGCTCTTAACAACCACAGTCTAATCCCTGCCGATTCCCGTAATCTTCCCTTATACACACAAAATTCACTAGATTGGTTCCTGGGATGAGAGTAGATGTGAGTGCCTATATTCTCTGGAGTTTAGAAGAATGAGAGGTGATCTCATTAAAACATATTCGTTTCTGAGGGGGATTGAGGGTAGATGCTGAGAGGTTGTTTCCCCTGGCTGGAGAGTCTAGAACTAGGGGCCACAGTCTCAGGATAAGAGGTCGGCCATTTAAGACTGAGCTGAGGAGGAATTTCTTCACTCAAAGGGTTTAGGTTTTGGAATTCTCTGCCCCAGAGGGCTGTGGATGCTGAGTCGTTGAGTATATTTAAAGCTGAGATAGATAGATTTTTGGACTCTTGGGGAAATCAAGAAATATGGGGATCGGGCGGTGAAGTGGATTATTAGCCATGATCTTATTGAATGGCGGAGCAGGCTCGAGGGGCTGTGTGGCCGACTGCTGCTCCTAATTCTTATGTTCTTGTGTTCTAAAATAGTGACGTTCATCTCCTCGGTGCGTCTCTAACATGGGACCGTTTGATATTTCACAGACTGCCATCAATGTCCAGATCTTCTGATAAGTCAACCGACAACCTGGAGTTTCCCAAGGAGCTGATGGAGGACTGGAGCACGATGGAGGTTTGTGTTGACTGTAAGAAGTTCATTTCCGAAATCATTAGCTCCAGTCGCCGGAGCCTTGTCTTGGCCAACAAGCGCGCCAGGTTAAAACGGAAAACGCAGTCCTTTTATATGTCCTCCACGAGCACGTCAGAGTTTCGACTGGCAGCACCCAAGGAGCGAACTATCAAAGAGGTTTAGACTTGTGCCTTTTTATTTTCTTCCTTCTTCCTGAAGCTGTTTTGTTTTTTGAACTGGCATCTTGGAACCGAATATCTGGAAATAGATCCACAGAAACACAGGAACTGACTATTCTAAAATTCACATGTTACCTAGCTTTCACATAATAATAAAAGTCAGGGTTCATTTGTATGGTCATCTCTTTGTGAATGGGTCTTCTCAAACATGAAATAATGTAAGTTACTTGTATATAATTGTAATATATTTTATTAACAGGAGGGTTTGGGCCCTGCTGACATTGGGAGTGGGTCTCTAACACCACTGCTGACATTGGGAGTGGGTCTCTAACACCACTTGTAGCAGTTGAAAACTGGCAACTTGTATAATATTTAATCTGTGCGGTATATGTACATGGAGTATACTACAAACTGGAACTTATAGTTTAAACTGGAGCATCTTCCGAGGTAATGATCTTATTCGATGTAGTCAATTCTTTTTTTTTTTACTTAAACTTTGTGTCCAAGGTTTATAGATTAGGGAGAAAGATAGTTTCAGATATGAGGGCTGTTGGGAGCTCACTTTTCTATGATTTAAAAAAAAAGCGCTTTTATTTTTTAACTGGATAATGACCGATTTACAACACAGCCCTCGCTTCATTTTCATAAATGCACCAGAAAATTGTCAGTGTTTGTCAAAGCGACGCTAGACCTGTATTGAACACTTGAATGCCAGCTTATACAAGACAGTTTTTGCACTTATATGAAATACTCTTCTGAAATTTGGTTGAACTTAAAGGGCCGGATTTTCGGATGGAGGATTTTTCGGGCGGTAATGGTGGCGGGGCGGTAAAGTTTGCGCCGGGAAATAGTTTGCATCGGCAACTGGCGGCAACAAGTGTGGGGCGGAGCGCTAAGCAAGGCGTTGCACATCTCCCTTAGGGCGCTAGGCCGGCAGAGCAACTGAAAATCTGTTGCCGAACAGCCGGCCTCGGAGTGCCCAAGCAGAGGCTTCCCTGGGAAAAAGAAATTGCCACAAACCACACAAAGTAATCATTGCCAACACCTCGAACACCCCACATTAGGATAAACCGCAAAAATAAAAATAAACAAAACAATCAAACTTACCTTATTCAGTCATTCCTTCACTCACCGCCGCCGGGACAGCTCTGAAAGCAGGCGGTCCCACTAGGGGGCGCTGTAGGGTCAGCGCCAAACAAAAATCGAAGCGCCGTCAAAACCCAGGGGCGATGCACACCGACCCGATGCTCCCAGGCGATGCTGCTCAGCTCCCCCACAAAACCAGCATCTAATTTCCCGGCAGGGCACTGGACGCCATTACCGTCCCGCCGGGGCGCGAACAGACCGAAAATCCAGCCCGATAGTGGGTTTTCTCCATGAAAGCAGCATTGTGACCAGTTACTCATTGAGCTGATTAGGCCCAGCACAATGCAATAAATCCATTGCTAACCCAACTGTTGCCTTCCAGTCTTGGCTTATTGGTTACTAGCCTGAATACTTAAGGAATGGATTGCCATAACTTACCCACCCTTTCACTCCATGTCCCCCTTCACCAAACCGTGCACCTGTATGTGCTGCATTATACCGTTTCTAAATGATACTGTAGAGCTGTTGTGAACAAGACCTGCCGTTCAGTTCATGTCTACTACTGAGTTTCTGTATGTTCTATGTAAATGCAACGACTGTTCATGCATTAATTAAAAAAAACACTGTAATCTTTATAAAGAGTACTGTCTCTCGTTTAGTAATAGCGATATGGCCAGACAGTTTTCACTGTGCAAACACACACACATATTGAACTTTTCTAATTCAGGAATAGGAAGGTTTCTTGAGCATCCCTGATTATAATTGCTCAACCATTGGTGCCTTCCGTGGCAAGACGTTTGCCTTTATCAACGCGTCCGTGATTTCAGTGCAACCCAATGAGGAATCCCTAAACCGCGCTGCTGTGCCTTCTGTTGCCTAAGCCCCAAAAGCTCTGGGATTTCCTGCCTAAACCTCTCTGCCTCTCTTTCCTCATTCAAGACGTTCCTTAAAACCAACCTCTTTCACCAAGCTTTTGGTTACCTCCCTCAATTTCTCCTTATGTTTTGTCTCATAATACTCCTGTGAAGCACCTTGGGACGTTTCACTACGTTAAAAGGCGCTATATAAATACAAGTTGTTGTTGTTGTTGTTGTGACCAATTCCTGTTGACTTTTGAGCACTTAACCTCAGGACCCTGGAGAATGTTCACCTTTTACAACATCTAAAATGGATGTGGATCGCACCGAGGATATTGGATTTCGGCTCACCATTGCAGGGGTGAGAAAGAACTTATTGGCCCGGAACTTGCTTCGCCGCTGGACCCGAAGAAAGCTTCCCGCAAAGACCTCGCGACCTCCGTGGCGAGACGTTTTTGCCTTTTTCGACGCGTCGGCGATTTCAGTGCCAACACAATGGGGAATCCCTAGCGCGCTCTGCCATGGCGTCAACAAGCTGTCTAAGCAGCCAATCACATTGCAGAATTCTCACAGGCAGGAAATGAGAAGCTGCTTTTCCCCCCCACTTTTTAAAAATGATACAGAGAGCAAAAAAAAGATCGGGGCTCCTACATGGGGATAAGGTAGAACCTGAAATAAATATGAACAAACTTTTAAAAAAGTATTTTACTTTTTTTTTTTAAGTTTCTTAAAAATTGTAATTTTTATTATAATGCAGAAATTTGACACTCCACAAAATTAAAATGAGCTTTTCAGGGCCGTAACGCTTGTTTAACAGTCAATGTGCTGCTAAAATCCCGGTTACCCCGAATCCAAAAGGGTTTAACTTTTATTGGGGTATTTAACAGCGATATTACCACGGAAAAGACAAGGTTTTGGTCAAGTTTCACTGATTTCCCTGATTTCACTGATTGCTGGCTACGGTCAGGGGAGGAGGGGGAGGGGAAGGAGGAGGAGGAGGAGGGGGAGGAGGGGGAGGGGGCACAGCACACCCTGTGGCCGAGGAGTGAACGACTGACTGTACTTCAGGATTTCCGCATGCGCTACATCCTCAAAGGGTGCCTGGGCTGAAATGTCCATCCGAAATAAAAATACATTAAAATCCCCCACTATACAAGGGTTATCCACCTCTGCCACTTCTGTGAATAACCACCGAAACAACTCAGGCTACTTGCAATGGTCATTCGGTGCATAGATATTAAAGAGATCACAATTCAATTCATCCATTTATACCTTTAGCTGTAAAAATCTCCCCTCAGTGTCCTTGTCCACCAATGCAACATTCTCTTTTATGGACGAACTCACTAAAACAGCCACCCCTCTACAGTTATTACTTGCAAACACTTCTCCCTTTCAAACTTTCTAGGATATCCTCATCCCAAAAGGTTTCTTGCAGACACAACAGGTCAGTGCCTTTAAAACACTGCAACAATTGCTGCAATTTCTTCTTCCCCCCCCCCCCCCCCTCAGTCCGTTCACATTAATCGAGACCAATAATTGCTCCTAATAAAAGAAGTGTGCCTGATAATCCCCCCCATCATTTAATCTCTGGCCCTTCCCTCCTCTCGTGCTCCTTCCCATCCTTTGGGCTGTTGTTGCTTTCTCCTGCAGTCTCCGGCTCTTTTTCATCTCCTGTTTGAACTTTCCCGGCAGTTTCAGCCTCTTCCTTACATTAAATTTTGGCCGTGGAGCTGCCCCTTCTCCCTCCTTCTGCCCCTCACTAACCTTTCCCTTTCCACATGATGTCCCCCCCACCCCCCAATTCCATGTCTCCATCCTCCTCTGATTCCTCACTCTTCAGCTCTTCTGTAATCTCCCGCCCCTGTTCCCCATCGGATACATAATCTCCCTCAGAGAGTCCTCCTGCTATCATGGTTTCTCCAACAGTGCCACTCCCTTCAGCCTCACCTCCACCGCTGACCCTTGCTCCCTGTTTCTTCTCTTTCTGGGACAATGGCGCATCTGCACCCAGCTTGCTCCCTTTTGCCGTCTTTTTCTCCCCACTTCCGTCCTGCTGTCCCTTTAAGGCTCCCTGCCTCTTGCACCCCCTCCTGGTCTTTCCACCTCCTGCTTCCCAAGATGTACAACACCCCGTCTCTCTTTGGAGTACTTACACTTACCCCGCATCCGCCTCTGCTCCTCCCACGGACACCTGAAGGCGAGCCTTATTATGGCTCGACTCTGTCCCTGACCCGTGATACCCTCCGCTGACTTTATCCTTTTCCACCATACTCGGTGTGTTCTCCACCATCCCCATCCTGTTTTCTGCTCCGCAATTTTCTGCCTCTTCTTGTGCTCTTTCCTCATTCCGTTCAGCGGCTGTGCCCTCCGCCTGTTCCCCTCTTCTGACCACTCCACTCACACCTCCTGCTCCTTCCCCCATCTCCTCGTTGCTCAAGGAGCTTCCTTCTGCCTCACACTCACAACGGGTGAGGCCTTTGTGACAAACCGCACAGCTCCCTGCCTTGCAGTTCCGAGCGATGTATCCAGACTTGCCACAGTTATAACGGTGCAGATCTGGACAGCTTCTTACTAGATGGTCGTGTCCAAGACAGTAATAGCAAACCTTCACCTGGTTATCATGCAGAACCCGGACGTACTGCACTTCTTCCATTACCTCGAATTTTATGCTGTAGGGTAATGACTTCACTCCCTCTGGGAACCGTACTTTTACATAACGAGTTCCATCGGCTACCCATGTTCCAGGATAGTATCTCCTCTTTATTAGTGAGAAAAGTTTAATGTCCCACGACACCAACTTTTTTTTAATCAGACCACAGGTTTAAGAGTGAGATCATCACCTCTTCGGAATACAGCAAAGATACATCCAAGTACTTCTCACCAACCTTCAGGCTCAGTAAAAGTCTTTCCACCACCGCTCGGCCACTGACCGTCACTTCGAATCCAACATTCGGCTTTGGTTGGCAGACAAAGCAAGTTCCCTCCCCG
Source organism: Pristiophorus japonicus (assembly GCF_044704955.1). NCBI lineage: Eukaryota > Metazoa > Chordata > Chondrichthyes > Pristiophoridae > Pristiophorus > Pristiophorus japonicus. The sequence goes on along the minus strand of NC_091977.1, from coordinate 522,258,551 downwards.
CAGTCCTCGAGTACTGCCCGTACGATAGCCCAAGCTCGCATCTCCTTATCCTGGCAGTGAACCACCATTGTGTTTTCCAAACACTCCTGGGGTCCCAGCCCAAATCTTTGGGCCTTTTATTCTCCCTTCGCAAGACATTTTCTGCCCTGATTAAATTCACACTGGGAGCATTGTCCTCGGAGGGGCCCAGCACTCCAGACCCCTCAGCAGCCATCTGCTGATGTTTATGGGCCAAAAAGGCCCTAAAATCTGAGAGAAAAAAAACCACCACCAACTTTTTACAAACTCACTCCAACTCCGGCAGAAATCAGCAGCACCTGCTCACTCCTAGCTCCTCCCACTTAGAGAGGGTGACCCACTGAGCCACAGCTGACACACAACACAACTGTTGGATACATCGGCAAACGTGCAGCTAGGAAACTGCTTCACGTGAACAGGAGGGAGACATCCGTCCAGTATCAGAGCACATTTCCTGAACTGGATTTAGAGGTATGAGGCTTGTCTGAGATGAAGAATTCTCTCCTCCACGTTCCTTTCATTTAAAAAAAAAAATTCAATTTGTGAGTTCTCCTCCAAGATCAGCTAGTTACTACTTGTCGAGAGTAATTTCCTATCACCAAGCGGTGCTAGCTCATGACCACAAGAATAATTACAAACAAGGAAGGTCATTTAGCCCATCCTCATCCATTCACAAAGACCCAAAATTTCCCCCACCCTTCCATTCCCACCCATTTCTCCCCCACACCTCGAGCGAGTACAGTAGCATAGTGGTAATGTTACTGGACTAGAAATCCAGAGGCCTGGATTAACGATCCAGAAACGCAAGTTCAAATCCCAACACAGCAGCTGGGGGAATTTAAAATGAAAGATGTTAAATAAATCCAGAATTTAAAAAGCTAGCATCAGTGCATGAAACTACCAGATCGTTGCTAAAATCCCATCTGGTTCACAAATGTCCTTTTAGGAGAGGAAACCTGCATCATTACCTCGTGTGTGACCTTAGAGTGACTCCGGACCCACAGTGTGGTTGACTCTTGAGTCGGTGGTGGAGTGCAAAGCTCAGCTCGGGGTCAAATAAAGTGGCAGTCTGGTTCAGCCCGACACAGTGACCAGAAAGGAGGATGGAATCGGTGGCAAGGATAGTATTCCCAATGTCTAACTGGAAGAAATTGCGGCTCATCTTATGAGAGGTTGAGCCTATACTCATTCGAGTTTAGAAGAATGAAAGGGGATCTTATTGAAACATATAAGATTCGGGAGGGTGGGGGGGGGGTGCGGGGTGCTTGACAAGGTAGATGCAGAGAGGATGTTTCCCCTCGTGGGGGGAAATCTAGAACTAAGGGGCATAATTTCAGAATAAGGGGTTGCCTGTTTAAAACGGAAATGAGGAATTTCTTCTGAGTTTTGTGAATCTGTGGAATTCTCTACCCCGGAGAGCTGTGGAGGCTGGGTCATTGAATATATTTAAGGTGGAGATAGACAGATTTTTCAACGAGTCAAGGGTTATGGGAAGCGGGCAGGGAAGTGGAGTTGAGGCCAGGATCAAATCAGCCATGATCTTACTGAATGGCGGAGCAGGCTCGAGGGGCCAAATGACTGACTCCTGCTCCTATTTCTGATGTTCTTATCCAGGACTCGATGTTGGAAAAGCAGCCCGACAGCCATAGAGGCAGGGAAGGGGTCGAGAGCGTTGGTCAGGAGGCAGAGCCAGACTGTCGATGAGCCAATACCAGAGACACATTCTGTCGTAAATAGAGCTGGAGCGCTGGGCCCTGGAACATCATGGGCTGCCCCGACCTGTGTGGGAACACCACCGCAGGTCAGGGCTATAAATAGAGCTGGAGTGCTGGGCCCTGGAACATCATGGGCTGCCCCGACCTGTGTGGGAACACCACCGCAGGTCAGGGCTATAAATAGAGCTGGAGCGCTGGGCCCTGGAACATCATGGCGGAGGTGCAGTGAATGAGGGTACGGGTACCAGAAGAGCCGAGGGCACAGGGGCAGCACGGGCCCAGCCCACACTGCGATATGTGTGCGCACTAGGTCGGTGCAGCAGAGATGGTCTCCAGTCATCCTGGTTAACCCTTGCCACTGGATAAAGGCCTAGCTCTGTCAAGCCCGTGTGGTGGCTGATGTGCAACGGTCACCACATGTTAAAAAAATCCACGCACAGGCATCTTCCACCCCCTCAACTGGAGTTCAGAACTGGAACATCGGGTCCTTCATTGAAACATCTGTGAACTCTTGCGGAAGCAAGTCTTCCTCGTTCGAGGGACCGCCTATGAATGACATGGGGCTGGAAGTCAGTAGAAACTGTGTGACAGCTTTCGTGTGATAATGTGGCAGCAGACTGACCATCACTGAGATGGGGAGGAATATCTTCACTCAGATGGTTGTGCATTTTTGGAATTAACTACCCCAGAGGCTGAGTCATTGAATATATTCAAGGTTGAGACAGATAGATTTTTGGACACTAGGGGAAATCAAGGAATATGGGGATTGGGTGGGAAAGTGGAGTTGAAGTCGAAGATCAGCCATGATCTTTTGAATGGTGATGCAGGCTCAAGGGGCTGGATGGCCAACTCCTGCTCCTAATTCTTATGTTATCATGTTCTCTTAGCACTGAGGTGATACATCACATGATTCGTATTAGGGTATTAAACCTTTTTATTTTGCAGTTTGACAGTATCTTGTGCATAGATTTACATAAAAGTGAAAGTAAACGTTATCATTCACAATTCTAATAGCTTACAAACTGCATCCACTTTACATACAAATACTTTCAATTGCTCAACCCGACATGATTTTGAACACCTCTTATCAAATCTCCTCTTGGCCTTCTCTGCTCTAAGGAGAACCACCCCAGTCTATCCACGTAACTGCGATCCCTCATCCCTGGAACCATTCTAGTCAATCTCTTCAGTACCCTTCACGGCATTCCTAAAGTGTGGTGCCACACAAGCAGATATTAGAACGAGTGACCAACACAGCTTGATCAAAAAGGTGGATAGAACGAGATTCCACTAAAACGGAAAACCCTGGATTGTGTTAACAGGAAATGTATTTTTTTTTTTTTAATTTGTAATTTCATGGTGCTAGGGAGTTGTAATTAAGTAAACTTCCAATGGAGAATTTAACATTTAATTCCCCTCCTACTCTCCTTATCATCATAGGTAGTCCCTCAGAATCGAGGAAGACTTGCTTCCACTCCTGAAGTGAGTCCTTAGGTGGCTGAACAGTCCAATACAAGAACCACAGTCTCTGTCACAGGTGGGACAGATAGTCGTTGAGGGAAGGGGTGGGTGGGACTGGTTTGCCACACGCTCCTTCCGCTGCCTGCGCTTGATCTCTGCACGCTCTTGGTGACACTCCATGCGCCTACCCTCCACACGCCATGGGAATGCTGGGCACGGGGACTGCAGGAATTACAATGGATAACATATTCCTGTCATTTGTATTCCCTTTGAATAGGACTGTCCCTATTTGGGTACATGTAGTCTACATCCGGAAGTGGTAGGAGGAAGCAGTGGTGGGCAGAACAGCACCCAAAGAATTTTCTGCACTCACCCCATCTGTTGGAGTTACGCTCAGGTGCCAGAACAACTGTGGCAGAAGATTCTGGCCAATGTGTGGGATGAGTAAACCCGACGTGCTCCTCGCCCCTCTCCATCTCCGTAACCTCCTCCAGCCTTGCAACCCTATGAGAACGCTGCGTTCCTCCAACTCGGGCCTCTTGTGCATCCCCAACCTCCTTCACTCCACTGTCCACAGCCATGCCATCAACGGCCGAGGTCACAAGCTCTGGAATTCCCTCCCTAAACCTCTCGGCCTCGCTACGTATCCTCCTTTAAAACGCTCCTTAAAACCGACCTCTTTGACCAACCTGTCCCAATAGCTTCTTATGTGACTTGGTGTCAAATTTTGTCCGATGACCCTCCCATGAAGTGCCTTGGGAAGTTTACTATGTTAAACACAGAAAATAGGTGCAGGAGTAGGCCATTCGGCCCTTCTAGCCTGCACCGCCATTCAATGAGTTCATGGCTGAACATGCAACTTCAGTACCCCATTCCTGCTTTCTCGCCATACCCCTTGATCCCCCGAGTAGTAAGGACTTCATCTAACTCCTTTTTGAATATATTTAGTGAAAAGTACTGTGTGTGGGAACGGTAGCATCGTGGTCCTGTTACCGGACTGATAATCCAGGGGCCTGGACTAATGATCCGGAGACACGAGATTGTCACAAAAATCCATCTGGTTCACTAATGTCCTTACCTTACCCGGCATCTGGCCTATATGTGACTCCAAACCCACAGCAACGTGGTTGACTCTTAACTGCCCTTTGAAATGGCTGAGCAAGCCACTCAGTTGTACTAAACCACCACAGAAGTTCAAGGCACCGGCTCACCACCACCTTCTCGAGGGCAATTATGAATGGGCAATAAATGCTGGCCTTGCCAGCAATGCCCACATTCTGTGAATTAATCAATGAAAAAATATATAAATGCAAGTTGATGTTCCTCTTTACAGTTGTCTTGGGACCATGCCGTACAAGCTGTGCTGAGCTCCCCTGAAGTTTTACTAAATAAGTGGAGCGCCCCATGATAGTGAGCTGGGAGACCTCGGGTTTGATCACAGGTGCAGTGAGCTACTTGAGCTCAATAGTTAGAACGCCACACTTGGGTTAGGGAAAGGTCGCTGTGCAGAAGTTCCAAGACTTACAAAGCCAAGGAAATGAGCAAACCTGTATCTTAAGAACATAAGAAATAGGAGCAGGAGTAGACCATGCAGCCCCTCGAGCCTGCTCTGCCATTCAATAAGATCATGGCTGAAATTCTACTTTAACCACACTTTCCCGCCCTCGATTCCCTTGGTGTCCAAAAATCTATCTGTCTTGAATATACTCAACGACTGAGCCTCCACAGCCCTTTTTGCGGTAGAGAATCTTGATATTTTATACATTGAAATACCAATTTACTACCTGACTTCATCATCCCACACCGAGCTCCTTCAACACCCATCCTTTCAAAGATGTATGCTTCACAATTACATTCTCTATTATTTTAAACATTTCTCAGAATCCCACATTCTATGACCTCATAATTTGTAACAAAGTGCTTTGCAATAAGATCTGAAAATAGCATTAAAAGCCCAAGTTTGGCTGATATTTGAAGATTGCTTTGCTCCATTTGCCGTTACAAGTGATGGCCAGTCTTGGCATTCTCTGGGCCATGTTGCTGGTGTTACATCTCTTCGTCTAAGTCGTCACAGAATTCCATGCTGAAAAAAAAAAGAATCTGTGTAAATTTCAGAGATAACTCTCATTAAATTGGCACGGATAGATCTCACCGTAATTATCAAATCTCATTATTTCAAACTAACACGTGTCCAGCATTCTGCACACTTTAGATGTATTAATATCTGACAAGTATATTTCTAGGGGGCGAGGCCCAAGGAGGGAAGCTGTTAAGAGAAGTAGAGACAAAGTACTTGAGAAACTAATGGGATTGAAAGCCGACAAATCCCCTGGATCTGATGGCCTACGTCCTTGGATTCGAAAAGAGGTGGCTGCAGTGATAGTGGGTACATTGGTTGTGATCTTCCGAAATTCCCTAGATTCTGGAATGGTCCCAGCAGATTTCAAGATTGCAAATGTAAAAGGAGGAAATAAATAAAACCCTGCTATTCAAGAAAGGAGAGAGAAAGAAAACAGGGATCAACATGCCTGTTTTTTCAGTTCTGATGAAAGGTCATCGACCTGAAACGTTAACTCTTTCTTTATCCACAGATACTGCCTGACCCGCTGAGTGTTTCCAGCATTTTCGGTTTTTATTTTAGATTTCCAGCATCTGCTCTGTTTTGCTTTTGAACTACAGGCCAGTTAGCCTGACATCAGTCAGTCAGTCAGTCAGTCATCGGAAAAATGCTGGAATTCATTATTAATGAAGTGGTAACAGGGCACTTAGAAAATCATAATATGATTAGGCAGAGTCAACTTGGGTTTTTTGAAAGGGAAATCATGTTTGACAAATTTATGAGTTTTTTGAGGATGTAACTGGAAGGGTAGATAAAGGGGAACCATTCAAAGTAGTATATTTAGATTAGAAACATAGAAACATAGAAAATAGGTGCAGGAGTAGGCCATTCGGCCCTTCGAGCTTGCACCACCATTCAAGATGATCATGGCTGATCATGCAACTTCAGTACCCCATTCCTGCTTTCTCACCATACCCCTTGATCCCTTTAGCTGTAAGGGCCACATCTAACTCCCTTTTGAATATATCTAACGAACTGGCCTCAACAACTTTCTGCGGTAGAGAAATTCACAAGTTCACAATTCTCTGAGTGAAGAAGTTTTTCCTCATCTCGGTCCTAAATGGCTTACCCCTTATCCTTTGACTGTGTCCCCTGGTTCTGGACTTCCCCAACATCAGGAACATTCTTCCTGCATCTAACCTGTCCAATCCCGTCAGAATTTTATATGTTTCTATGAGATCCCCTCTCATTCTTCTAAATTCCAGTGAATATAAGCCTAGTCGATCCATATGTCTTCATATGTCAGTCCTGCCATCCCAGGAATCAGTCTGGTGAACCTGCGCTGCACTCCCTCAATAGCAAGAATGTCCTTCCTCAGATTAGGAGACCAAAACTGAACACAATACTCCAGGTGTGGCCTCACCAAGGCTCTGTACAACTGCAGTAAGACCTCACTGCTCCTATACTCAAATCCCCTAGCTATGAAGGCCAACATGCCATTTTCCTTCTTCACCGCCTGCTGTACCTGCATGCCAACTTCAATGACTAATGTACCATGACTGATGCACCTCCCCTTTTCCTAATCTGTCACTATTCAGATAATATTCTGCCTTCCTGTTTCTGCCACAAAAGTGGATAACCTCACATTTATCTACATTATACTGCACCTGCCATGCATTTGCCCACTCACCTAACCTGTCCAAATCACTCTGTAGCCTCTTAGCATCCTCCTCACAGCTCACACTGCCACCCAGCTTAGTGTCATCTGCAAACTTGGAGATATTACATTCATTTCCTTCGTCTAAATCATTAATGTATATTGTAAGTAGCTGGGGTCCCAGCACTGAGCCCTGCGGTACCCCACTACTCACTGCCTGCCATTCTGAAAAGGACCCGTTTATTCCTACTCTTTGCTTCCTGTCTGCCAACCAGTTCTCTATCCACGTCAATACATTACCCCCAATACCATATGCTTTGATTTTGCACACTAATCTCTTGTGTGGGATTTTGTCAAAAGTCTTTTGAAAGTCCAAGTACATCACATCCACTGGTTCTCCCTTGTCCACTCTACCAGTTACATCCTCAAAAAATTCTAGAAGATTTGGCAAGCATGATTTCCCTTTCATACATCCATGCTGACTTGGACCGATCCTGTCACTGCTTTCCAAATGCTATTACATCTTTAATAATTGATTCCAACATTTTCCCCACTACCGATGTCAGGCTAACTGGTCTATAATTCCTGTTTTCTCTCCCCCTCTTTTTTTAAAAGGCATTCAATAAGGTGCCACCTGAAAGCTTGTTATGCTAGATAAAGGGTTAGGGGTAATATATTAGCATGGATAGAGTGTTGTGGCCTTACACTAAACATCAGCAAAACTAAGGTCCACCACCAGCCTGTCCGCCAGTCATCAAGATCCACGGCGCGGCCCTGGACAACGTGGACCACTTCCCATATCTCGGGAGCCTCCTATCAACAAGAGCAGGCATTGACGACGAGATCCAACACCGCCTCCAGTGCAGCCTTCAGTTGCCTGAGGAAAAGAGTGTTTTAAGACCAAGCCCTTGATTCCTGGGGTGAGGGCTGTCTTATGATGAGGGATTGTGTAGAATGGGGCTATACTTTCTGGAGTTTAGAAGAATGAGAGGTGATCTCATTGAAACATACAAGATTCTGAAGCGGATTGACAGGGTAGATGCCGAGAGGTTGTTTCCCCCGGTTGGAGAGTCTAGAACTAGGGGGGGGGGGGGGGGGGGGTGTGGGCACAGGTTCAGGATAAGGGGTTGGCCATTTAAGATGGAGATAAGGAGGAATTTCTTCACTCAGAGGGTTGTGAATCTCTGGAATTCTCTACCCTAGAGGGCTGTGGAAGCTGAGATGTTGAGTATAACCAAGGCTGAGATCGATAGATTTATGGATTCTAGGGGGCTGAAATTGCCCCGCGGTGTGTTTGGGGCGATTATTTCGCTAAAAGTGATTTTTAGCGGGATTTAGGTTCTTTGGTTTAAAAAAAAATGTTGCCTGCAGTAACGGACCCTTTCCTCCGTGCCACACTCAGCACGGCGCGGAGGTATCGTGTTACGTTGCCGTGTCGTAAGGTCCCTACCCTTCTTTTAAAGGGGAGGGCCGCTGCGAATCCTGCAGCCTCTTTAGTGGCACGCACCGGGCCAACAGGGAGGGTGTCGGCCCCGGGCCAGTGGCCCATCACCTGTGTGGCCGCCATTGTCGGGCTGACTAAAATGTCGGCCAAAGAAAAAAGATGGCGGCCGCCGCACTACCACCTCCCCCTTTAAAGGGGAAATAGTCCATCGAGTAAATGCTGTTTCCCACTCAGTCAACTGAACTCATAGAATCACAGAATAGTACAGCAGAGAAGGAGGCCATTCGGCCCATCGAGTCTGCGCCGGCTCTTTCGAACATAGAAAGTAGGTGTAGAAGGAGGCTATTCGGCCCTTCGAGCCTGCACCACCATTCAGTATGATCATGGCTGATCATTCACCTCAGTACCCCTTTCCTGCTTTCTCTCCATACCCCTTGATCCCTTTGGCCGTAAGAGCCATATCTAACTCCCTTTTGAATGGATCCAACGAACTGGCATCAACAACTTTCTGTGAACAGCAATCCAGCTTGTTCCAGTCCCCCGCTCTTTCCCCATATACCTGCGATATTTTTCTCTTTCAATTATTTATCCAATTCCCTTTTGAAGGCTACTATTAAATCTGTATCCACTTCCCTATCAGGCAGTGCGTTCCAAATCCTGACCACTCGTTGTGCAAAAAGGTTTTGCTAATGTCGCCGCTGGTTCTTTTGCCAATCACCTTAAATCTTATTGTTGAACCTACCATTGTTGGAAGCAGTTTCTCTCTATTTACTCTATCTAAACCCTTTATGATTTTAAACACCTATCGAATCTCCTCTTGGCCTTCCCTGCTCTAAGGAGAAGGTCATGTAACTATATGCAGTACCTAATGAACTGTATGCCCTACAAATATTAGAAATCAGAAGTAACTGTGTTCAAAGGAAGACAGGTCACCAGTAAGAAAAGGGGAAAAAAAGGATTTATATAGCGCTTTTCATGACCACCGGTCAGCTCAAGGCATTTTACAGCCAAAGAAGTCGTTTTGGAGTGTAGTCACTGTTGTAATGTAGGAAATAATTATATATTCTATCAGAATCAAGTCCGTATGTTGAAGTTCCCTTCAGTTATATCGTGTAATTAGTCGGTTTCATTTTCTTTTGATCAGCTTCTGTGTCTTTCGGACACAGAAACCCATCACCATGATTAAGAATCTCCAAACCAAACTACTGAGAAATCCAAGCAGGTACAGGTTCTGCTTGCCCGATACGGAGTAGAGACACTATAGGGACACACTCATCGCCGAGAGCATGCAGAAATCAAGCGCAGGCAGCGGAAGGAGCGTGCGGCAAACCAGACTCCCCACCCACCCTTTCCATCAACCACTGTCTGAACCACCTGTGACAGAGACTGTGGTTCTCATATTGGACTGTTCAGCCACCTAAGAACTCATGCCAAGAGTGGAAGCAAGTCTTCCTCAATTCCGAGGGATTGCCTAAGATGATGAAAATAAACTCAGATAATTTTTACACACAGGTTGGCAAAAGCTATGGCCTAGTGTGTGGAGGAGCACTGTCAAGAGTTTAACCGGCTCAGAGCATAGCTGACAGGCACAGAGCACTTCGAATTACTTGTCCAGCTAGGACCACTCTATCCATTTGGGTGTTGGCTTATAAAGGGGTATCTAGAGCTGAGTAGAAAGAACACTAGTCCTCAGTGGCAGGTGTAGGTTTCAGGGTTCCATCGGTGAGCCAAGCTGGTAGGTCAATCAGTAGTATCTTGGACTGCTTCAGGCCTGCCCAGCTCCAGTATTAGATCAATCTGTCTATCACAAAGAATTGTCTCGGCCACAATTTCCCATTTCCAAAAAGACCATTGTGGGGACAAGTTGACCTTACGGAGACCCCATCTACCTGCCTTCCAAGCTGAATCGTCACTACTCGGTCATTAGTTTATTTCAGAAACAGCAGTATGTTGCCCCTGCGTTTCACCCAGCACAAAAGCACTTGTTACAGGAATTACCCACCCATGATTACATCAGCACATCTCAGAAACTAAGGTTATTTGCCGCTGGGGATATACCATACCCATCGAGCTAATTACTCGGTGCATTTCATTTCCCCAAGGATATGTGAAATTTTTTTTTTTTTTAAACTCTCCCATTTTGGACCTTCTCCCTCCCTCCCCTCCCAGGTGTAGGTCATTCCCCAGCTGACCCGGGAAGGAGAGCAACTTGATCCTTTACCTCTAACCAGACCACCAAACAGTTGCTGGGAGGAGCAAGAGTGGTTTGTCTCCAGATCTCCTCTTTGTTCGGAAAGCGCCTCACCTTCACTTGCTAACTTAGGTCACCAGGAGTAGATTGTGACTTTGAGAGAGTGTAAAACGGGTGATAGTGAATCGGCAGCTTGTTATACATCTCTCGGTGTGGCAGACGCGAGACTCCCAAAGCAAGCGCTCTACTCGGAACTCCTTCACGGCAAACGAGCCAAAGGCGGGCAGCGGAAAATTTACAAGGATACCCTTAGAGCCTCCCTGATAAAGTGCGACATCTCCACGAACACCTGGGAGTCCCTGGCCAAAGACCGCCCTAAGTGGAGGAAGTGCATCCGGGAGGGCGCTGAGCTCCTCGTGTATCATCGCCGAGAGCATGCAGAAATCAAGCGCAGGCAGCAGAAAGAGCGTGTGGCAAACCAGTCCCACCCACCCCTTCCCTCAACAACTATCTGTCCCAACTGTGACAGAGACTGTGGTTCTCGTATAGGACTGTTCAGCCACCTGAGAACTCACCAGGAGTGGAAGCAAGTCTTCCTCGATTCTGAGGGACTGCCTATGATGATGATGGTACATCTCTCCTGATTTCTATTTCCATTGGCTTTACACTATCAAAGTCAAAAATCCACCCCGTTGAGTGCCAAAATTCACCATATGGGTATGATTCTTCCACCTGACTGGCGTATGGCACTGTCCACCGCTCCTTAAACATATATCCCACTCGGCAACCGGGGGAATTTAAATTCAGTTAATTAAATAAATCTGGAATTAAAAAGCTAGTATCAGTAGTGATGACCATGAAACCACCGGATTGTCAGTAAAACCCAACTGATTCACTAATGTCCCAGCCGTCCTTACCCGCTCTGGCCTATATGTGACTCCAGACTCACAGCAATGCGGTTGACTCTTAACTGCCCTCTGAAATGGCCCAGCAAGCCACTCAGTTGTACCAAGCCGCTAAAAGGAACTATCACCACACGGACTGCAGTGGTTCAAGGCAGCAGCTCACCACCATCTTCAAGGGCGATTTGGGAATGGGTAATAAAGGCCCAATCCCATGAATGAATAAAATTTTAAAAATATATAGTCGCATATCTTATAGCCGCTTACCTGCAGTGTTCAATTTGGTACACTGCTTTTGGCTACCGTCTTTCGGTTGTTGACTGTTCTGTATCTTCCTTCCCCTCGCATTCACTTTCCTCATACTCTTCATCATCATCATCTTCATCGCTGATTTCCTCCACTACTCTGAACGTATTTCTGTTTCCAACAGTCATATTTCTCAATCTGGATCCGACAATTTCTATCTCAGTTTCCACTTGGCTGGCTTCCGCGTGACTTGTGTCCGTTTCATTGGAAGTGCCGCACATGCCAGACTTGGATGTCACATCCAGGACCTTTCCTAATGAGAACACGGAGCCAAAGTCAATGATTAGACATATCTTGAAGAAAAAGGTAGACAACTACCGCTAACCAAATCACGATGCTAAAAATAAATGAATGCTTCAAAAGAAACAAAAACACAAAAGGGATTTAATTTTCTCTGGTCGCGCAATGATAAACTTTTTGCATAAAATTCCTTTCTGCTTTACAGTTGCTATCCCGTTTATTTAAAGCAGGTGAACGACAGCATTGAAATAACACAGTAAGTTAGAAAGACTTGCATGAACACATTCAGCAGTGCCCTACAAGAGGACACATACTCCCTTGATCATCCAGTTCAGCCAAGTAACTAGGTAATCTAAAATAAAACGAGTTTTCTTTCCAACCATTTCCTATGTGCGGAGTATTGTTTGTGGTTAATGATTTATACTCTTTCAATAATACTCATCAAATTCTAGCCTCTTAGGACTAAAGACTAATGTCGTCTATGGGAATCCGATCCCTTCAAATTGATGTTGTCTAAACGAAACACCATAAAAGAATGTCACGTCACCTCAGCAGGTTTTAATTTATTTTAAATACATTACCAGCGGACACACGAGAAAAAACGTTTTTACGCAGCGAGTGGTTAGGATCGGGAATGTACCGCATGAAAGGGTGGTGGAGGCAGACTCAATTGTGGCTTTCAAAAGTGAATTGGAGAAATACCCGAATGAAAAAAAATTGCAGGGCTATGGGGAAAGGGCGGGGGAGTGGGACTAGCTGAATTGCAGGGAGGACAGATGCACTAACGTTAGCGTCCTCGATCAGGCAAGCGTCCCCAGCATCGAAGCACTGACCACACTTGATCAGCTCTATTGGGCAGGCCAAATTGTCCGCATGCCTGACACAAGAATCACAAAGCAAGCGCTCTACTCAGAACTCCTATACGGCAAGCGAGCCCCAGGTGGGCAGAGGAAACGTTTCAAGGACAACCTCAAAGCCTCCTTGATAAAATGCAACATCCCCACCGACACCTGGGAATCCCTGGCCAAAGACCGCCCTAAGTAGAGGAAGAGCATCCGGGAGGGCGCTGAGCACCTCGAGTCTCATCGCCGAGAGCAAGAAGCAAGCAAGCGCAGGCAGCGGAAAGAGCGTGCGGCAAACCAGTCCCACCCTCCCTTTCCTTCAACGACTGTCTGTTCCACCTGTGACAGAGACTGTAATTCCCATATTGGACTGTACAGTCACCTGAGAACACACTTTTAAGAGTGGAAGCAAGTCTTCCTCGATTTCAAGGGACTGCCTATGATGATGATGACTTGCAGAAAGCCGGCACAGGCTCAACAGGCCAAATGGCCTCCTTCTGTAATGATAGAAATAGGAGCAGGAGTAGGCCTTACTGCTCTTCGAGCCTGCTCCACCATTGAATAAGACCATGGCTGATCTATGACCTCAATTCCATTTTCCTGCACTATTCCCATGTCCCTGGATTCATAAGAACATAAGAAATAGGAGCAGGAGTAGGCCATTTGGGCCCTCGAGCCTGCTCTGCCATTTAATTTAATCTGATCTTGGGCCCGCTCCCCATAACCTTTTACTCCCTTATCGCTCAAAAATCTGTCTATCTCCGCCTTAAATATATTCAATGACCCAGCCTCCAGAGCTCTCTGGGGCAAAAAATTCCACAGATTTACAACCCTCAGAGGAAATTCCTCCTCATCTCAGTTCTAAATGGGCGACCCCTTATTCTGAAACTATGCCCCCTAGTTCTAGATTCGCTCACGAGTGGAAACATCCTCTCTGCATCCACCTTGTCGAGCCCCCTCAGTACCTTATGTTTCAATAAGATCACCTCTCATTCTTCTAAACTCCAATGGAGTAGAAGAACATAAGAACACAAGAAATAGGAGCAGGAGTAGGCCATTTAGCCCCTAGAGTCTGCTCTGCCATTCAATTAGATCATGGCTGATCCGATCTTGGGCTCAGCTCCACTTCCCTGCCCACTCCCCATAACCCTCATCGCTCAAAAATCTGTCTATCTCCACCTTAAATATATTCAATGACCCACCCTCGTATAGGCCCAACCTTTCTTCATAAGCCAACCCCTTCGTCTCAGGAATCATCCTAGTGAACCTTCTCTGAACTGCCTCCAATGCAAGAATATCCCTCCTTAAATAAGGAGACCAAAACTGTGCCCAGTACCCTAGGTGTGGTCTCACCAATACCCTGTACAGTTGTAGCAGGATTTCCCTGCTTTTATACTCTATCCCCCTTGCAATAAAGGCCAACATCCCATTTGCCTTCCTGATTACTTGCTGTACCTGCATACTAACTTTTTGTGTTTCATGCACAAGGACCCCCAGGTCCCTCTGTACTGTAGCATTTTGTAATCTCTCTCCATTTAAATACTAATTAGCTTTTTTTTCCTGCCAAAGTGGATAACCTCACACTTTCCGACATTATACTTCATCTGCCAAATGTTTACCCACTCACTTAGCCTGTCTATATCCCTTTGCAGATTGTGTGTGTGCTCCTCACAACTTGCAAAGGGATATAGACAGGCTAAGTGAGTGGGCAAAAATTTGGCAGATGGAGTACAATGTGGGAAAATGTGAGGTTATCCACTTTGGCAGTAAAAAATAGAAAAGCTAATTATAATTTGAATGGAGAAAAATTGGAAAGTGCTGTAGTACAGAGGGACCTGCTGGTCCTTGTGCATGAAACACAAAAAGTTAGTATGCAGGTACAGCAAGTGATCAGGAAGGCCAATGGAATGTTGGCCTTTATTGCAAGGGGGATAGAGTATAAAAGCAGGGAAGTCCTGCTACAACTGTACAGGGTATTGGTAAGGCCACACCTAGAGTACTGCGTACAGTTTTGGTCTCCGTATTTAAGGAATGATATACTTGCATTGGAGGCTGTTCAGAGAAGATTCACTAGGTTGATTCCGGAGATGAGGGGGGTGACTTATGAAGATAGGTTGGGCCTATACACATTGGAGTTCAGAAGAATGAGAGGTGAGCTTATCGAAACATATAAGATTATGAGGGGGCTTGACAAGTGGATGCAGAGAGGATATTTCCACTGATAAAGGAGACTAGAATTAGGGAGCATAATCTTAGAATAAGGGGACACCCATTTAAAACTGAGATGAGGAGAAATTTCTTCTGTCAGAAGGTTGTAAATCTGTGGAATTCGCTGCTTCAGAGAACTGTGGAAGCTGGGTCATTGAATACATTTAAGACAGAAATAGATAGTTTCTTAATCGATAAGTGAATATGGGGTTATGGGGAGCGGGTGGGGAAGTGGACCGAGTCCATGATCGGATCAGCCATGATTGTACTAAATGGCAGAGCAGGCTCGATGGGTCAAACGGCCTATTCCTTATGTTCTTTCCCACCCATCTTTGTATCATAAGCAAACTTTGCTACATTACACTCGGTCCCTTCATCCAAATCATTAATATAGATTGCAAATAGTTGAGGCCCCAGCACCAATCCCTGTGGCACCCCATAGTTACCATTTGCCAACTGGAAAGTTACCCATTTATCCTGACTCTTTGTTTTCTGTTAGTTAACCAATCCATGCTAATATATTACCCACAACCCTGCGAACTCTCATCTTGTCAGTAACCTTTTATGTGGCACCTCATCGAATGCCTTCTGGAAATCTAAATACACCACATCCACTTGTTTCCCCTTATCAACCCTGTTCGTTACATCCTCAAAGAACTCCAGCAAATTTGTCAAGCATGATTTCCCTTTCATAAAACCATGCTGACTCTGCTTGACTGCATTATGATTGTTCCAAATGTCCTGCTACTGTTTCCTTAATAAATGAACTCCAGCATTTTTACAACCACAGATGTTAGGTTAACTGGTCTATAGTTTCCTGGTTTCTGTCTCCCTCCTTTTTTAAATAGGGGCATTACATTTGAAGTTCTCCGCTGGGATCTCTCCAGACTCCAAAGAATTCTGATAGTGGATGCATTGGTTGCAATCTCTCTCTGCAGCCACTTCTTTTAAGACTCTAGCATGCAGGCCATCCAGGGGACTTCTCCACCTTTAGTTCCATTATTTGACTTTTTCTTCAGTGATAGTGATTGTTTTAATTCCCCCCCTCACCCCCAACTTCTCCCAATTGCCCTTTGATTGTCTATTATTGAGATTTTTGTGACTTCTACCGTGAAGGCCGATAAAAAAATATTTGTTCAAAGCCTCTGCCATTTCCCTGTTCCCCATTATTAATTCCCCAGTCTCATCCTCCAAGCATCCAACGTTTACTTTAGCTACCATCTTCCTTTTTATATACCTGCAGACGCTCTTACTATCTGTTTTTATATTTCTTGCTCGTTTACTCTCATACTCCATCTTCTCTCTTTATTTTTTTCATCGTCCTTTGCTGATTTAAAAAAAATGTCCCAATCTTCTGACCTCCCACTAGTCTTGGCAACATTGAATGCCATGGTTTTCAATTTGATATCATCCTTTACTTCCTTAGTTAGCCACGGATGGTTATCCCTTCTCTTAAAGTCTTTCCTTCTCACTGGAATATATTTTTGTTGAGAGTTATGAAACATCTCCTTATATGTCTGCCACTGCTCATCAACCGTCATATATTTTAATCTATTTTCCCAGTCCACTTCAGCCAACTCTGCCCTCATACCTTTGTAATGACCTTTATTTAAGATCAGGACACTGCTTTGAGACCCAACTTTCT
Source organism: Pristiophorus japonicus (assembly GCF_044704955.1). Lineage (NCBI taxonomy): Eukaryota > Metazoa > Chordata > Chondrichthyes > Pristiophoridae > Pristiophorus > Pristiophorus japonicus. Next base: position 522,241,863 of record NC_091977.1, on the reverse strand, counting down.
CACCCTCCAACTGAATGTGAAATTCAACCATGCTATGATCACTCTTTCCTAGAGAATCCTTTACTATGAGATCATTAATTAATTATTACACAGTACCAGATTGAAGATAGCCTGCTCCTTGGTTGGTTCCACAACGTACTGATCAAAGAAACCATCCCAGATGCACTCTATGAACTCTTCCTCAAGGCTGCCTTGGCCAATTTGATTTGTTCAATCAACATGAAGATTTAAATCACCCTGGATTATTGCTGTACCTTTCTCATAAGCCTCCAAGATTCCCTTAGTGCCCAAAAATCTATTGCTCTCTGCCTTGAATAAACTCAATGACTGAGTCTCCACAGCCCTCTGGGGTAGAAAATTCCAAAGATACACCACCCTCTCTGAGTGAAGATATTTCTCATCTCAGTCCTAAATGGCCTACATCTTATCCTGAGACTGTGGCCCCTAGTTCTAGACTCTCCAATCAGAGGATTTTATATTATTCTCATTTGATTACGAATGGCTAGCAGTCTAGTCAATTGACTACATGAAACGATACTGACTGTAAAGAGCTCCTTCCTTTTAGCTCTGAAATATAACCATGGACCAGCAATAACATTTTAATCTCTGATTGAAGAAATAAAGAACGTAACATTCAGGCAAGAATCTGGAATGCACCTACCATGCTCGGTGTTTGTACTCATTGCTGGCTCTACAAAGTTATCTGCGTCGGATAACGACATAGTCGTCATAATGGACACACTGTTGTTGGAACCAAAGATGCAATTGTTCAGACTCGAGTTGCAGATGCAGATCTTGCATATGACTGGAGACTGGAACTGTTCTGCTAGGAAAAAAGAAACGTTAAAACTCAGCTGACCACCTCATATTTTACCACAGGTTATGTTATGTATGCAACCCGTATGTAACCAGCATTCTACCGCCACCAGAGGGCGTATCTGTTGGCGTCCCAAGGGATCCCAGCATCCCTTGGGAGCACTGTATATAAGCAGGCCTCCCATGCTGTACCAGTACTCTGGAGTTAGAATAAAGAGACTAAGGTCACACTTACTCACATCTACAGTACTCAGTCACATTGCTTTATTCGAGACATAACAGGTTATGTCTCATTTTGAAGGCTGGAAGGACTACCCAGACCAATTTTGGAGGAAATTACGAAGTACGGCATGGAAATAAGTAATTTGAATGCTGAGCGTAGTAACGTTACATGACGTGGGCATTTATCCCAGGTGTTCTGCCAAAGTTACGGAGAATCCTGATGAAAATTCCACCTCAGTATTGCTGAATGGTAAACCTTTTCAAATGGCACAGGAACTTTCTAATTTCTTGGCAAAATCCAGCTCTCAATTAGGTCTCCGCACCCCACCCCACCCTAGCTCAGTAAGGGTCAGCCCTGCAGAGCACCCTCTCCCCAGGAATTAAACTAAGGGCCTGCTGTTTAGGTTCGCCAATATGCCCCTCCCCCTATGGTATTTAAATTAAGCTCATCGCTTTAAAAGCCCCACGATTTTAGACCGAAGATCTTTGTCCACCTCAGGCCCAGCTCAATTTCTGTACTCTTCATTTTCTGTCCCAAAGTCACAGCCCCCCTGAAATTCAATCCCTTCCACCAATCGTCCCTCCCCCTATACTTCTGTTCCCCCTCCCCATCACCTAACAACCATCATTCTTGCATCCCGTACCCCCCCCCACCGTTGAACCCCGCCTTGCTCCCCCCAACTTGGGACCTCCCCGAAAACTGAGCAGAATTTTGCCCCACCGAAACCAACACCGGCCTCCTCCACAAATAACAAACATAATTTTTGGCCATTCACAACTCTTTCCTCCCCGCCCCCTCCCTCAGCAGCTATTTGACCATCCGGAACCCCTCCTACTAACAGAGCGGCTTTTGATTCCTCCAGCTCCCCCCGCCCCCCCCACAGAGCTGATATTAGGCTCCTCCCTTCTTCACTCCTCTGCCCCATCATCACTGCTTTACACATGTCCCCTCCCAGGCAAATGGGCGGGCATTTTAAATCGCAAGTGGGATTTTCCCGCCGAGGTCCCGCAGGTTCCAATTTTAATGTGCTTTATTGAGCAGGAGCAGCCCCAACATATGCCTACTTTTAAAAGTATTTAACATTTTTGCACATTAAGGAAGAATTAATTTATTAAGCAATCGAATAGTGGACACCAATAAAACTAGTAAATAGTTCAGTATAGTTTTTTTAAAAAGTCATTTTCAGTGATTTAAATTAAGGTTTCTCACAGGTGGGTACTCAATGTTTATGTTTTGATGAAAAATCCGTTTACAGTTGTATTAATAAAACTGCAGCAGGTTATCACTCAAACACATCAAGGAATATTTTTTAATGTAAAAAGAGAAAAAAAAAAGTTCTATTATGCTGCCCAATTGCGCTGGTTCATGGAAGATTTTATGTTTGTGATTATGCAAATGAGTTTGGCAGAAACTTGAACCATAACTTTGGAAAAACTGCGCAATTTCACGTGCAATTTGCTCCCCGTTTCCGGTCTGCATCCAAAGCAGGAATTCCACCCCATTATGTTTAGCTGCTACCCTGACCTATTCCATTAAGGTCACCACTCAGATACCCCTGTGGGGAAATAGTCCAAATACATTCTGCAGGTCAGATTGCTCGGTTTTGATTTGTTTGATGTGTTACACTAAATGTAACATCTGGTATGTGACAACAGGGGAGCAATGGATACTTTCAAAACGCTTATATAAATAAATAAAGAACTCACTCGGCGGCAACGATGCTTCTACAGGACTTGGCAGCATTGAAGCAGGAGGCCTTGCTGTAGAAAAGAATGACGACAAATTAGAAACTGGCCTTTTATGCATTCTCTGTCCCTACACCCAGCATTTGGGACCATCCTGTAACTGCTTTAGCCCCTCTCAGACACCCTCTCTAAACCCCCATGTCACTGCTTCCCCCTCCTACGTTAAAAGACTTCTCAAACCCACCCCCACCCCAAAGGCAAATATACCAATCTAACAGAAGATGGCTGGTAAAAAAGCAGAAGAACTCAGCAGTTATTGGAATTCTAAATTGGGGCTGTAAACAAGCAAAGGAATTATGACTCAGCCGCGACTCAGCGGGTAGCACACTTGCCTCCTGGGTCAGAAGGTTGCGGGTTCAAGACCCACTCCAGGGACTTGAGCACACGATTCAGGCTGACACTCCAGTGCAGGGCTGAGAGAGTGCTGCACATTCACAGGTGCCGTCTTTTGGGTGAGACGTTAAACCGAGGCCCGGTCTGCTCTCTCAGGTGGATGTAAAAGATCCCAGGGCACTATTTCAAAGAAGAGCAAGGGCGTTCCCGCTATTGTCTTGGCCAATATTTATCCCTCAACTAAAATCTAAAAACAGATTGGTCATCATCACATTGCTGTTTGTGGGATCTTGCTGTGCGCGCAAGTTGGCTGCCACGTTTCCTACATTACAACAGTGACTACACTCCAAAAGTACTTCATTGGCTGTAAAGCGCGTTGGGATGTCTGGAGATCGCGAAAGACGCTATATAAATGCAAGTTCTTTCTAGTGGAAATAGAGAATGACACCAGATAGCAGCAGTTTGGAGCTCTCAGTTTGGAAACTTTGAATTCCAGTCCCGAGTTCACACACGGGCTTGCTCCAGGGACCAGGATGAGAAGCGTGGAGAGTGAACAATGATCAGTTCCAGCATTGCTCAAGCATCAAGGAGTAGTTTTGATGACATTTACAGAAATGTCTACTGCCTTGACTGTAATAGGGGAAGTAGAAAAATAAAAATATTATCTTTAAAATGTTCAGCATCGGAAAACCACCATGATGTGCTGGCAACAATCAAACATTTAGTTCTTCCAGGATTCATTAGCTGTCTTTTTATTAATTTAAACCCCATTGTTAATTAAAATGCAACGTCGGCAAATATGAGGTCATCCACTTTGGACCTAATAAAAGGATAGAACAGGGTACTTTATAAATGTGAAAAAAGCTAAAAACTGTGGCGGTCCAGAGAGACTTGAGGGGTCCAGGTACATAGATCATTAAAATGTCATGGACAGACACAGAAAATAATCAAAAAGGCTAATGGGATGCTGGCCTTTATATCTAGAGGACTAGAATACAAGGGGGTAGAAGTTATGCTGCAGCTATACAAAACCCAAGTTAGACCACACCTGGAGTACTGTGAGCAACACACCTTAAGGAGGATATATTGGCCTTGGAGGGAGTGCGCGTAGGTTTACCAGAATTATACCTGGACTTCAAGGGTTAAGTTACAAGGGGAGATTGTAACTACAGTTGTATTCCCTGGAACTTAGGGGGATTTAATCAAAATGTTCAAGATATTAAGGGGAGTTGATAGGGTAGACAGAGAAACTATTTTTGCTGATTGGGAAATCTAGGAATAGGGGGTATAGTCTAAAAATTAGAGCCAGACCTTTCAGGAGTGAATTTAGGAAACACTTCGACACACAAAGGGTGGTAGAAGTTTGGAACTCTCTTCCACAACGGCAATTGATGCGATAGCAATTGTTAATTTTAAATCTGAGATTGCTAGCTTTCTGTTAACCAAAAGGTATTAAGCGATGTGGGCCAAAGACTGGTATATGGAGTTAGGTCACAGATCAGCCATGATTTCATTGAATGGTGAAACAGGCTCGAGGGACTGAATGGCCTACTCCTGTTTCTAAGTGCATACATAGTTTGGCAATTGTTTACATAGTTATGCAACAGAATTACAAAACCTTCATTAATTCAATCTTGTAGTACCAATTCGATGGTACTGTTAACTGTACATCCATACTTCTAGCAGTGAGACCCAACACAGATCGATTAGTAGTTTCTGAACACAGTCCTTTAAAATGCAATTCACTGGAATGCAAAGGGAGGTGAATCCGTGCTCTTACAATACCTTCTGGGCAAAAAAATATACATATTTATGAAAAAGAACAATTAATCTTATTTCAGTTTTGGAAATTGAGCGTGAAGATTGATCTGATGGAAACGCTTTATCTGTTCAGCTATTGTAGCCATGAGGAAAGATTGGATAGGCTGGGATTGTTTTCTTTGAAACAGAGGAGGCTGAGGGGAGATTTAATTGAGGTGTATAAAATTATGAGGGGTCTAGTTAGAGTGGATAGAAAGAACCTATTTCCCCAAGTAGAGGGGTCAATAATTAGGGGGCATAGATTGAAAGTAATGGGTAGGAAGTTTAGAGGGGATGTGAGGAGAACTTTTTCACCCAGAGGGTGGTGGGGGTCTGGAACTCACTGTCTGAAAGGGTGATAGAGGCAGAAACCCTCACCACATTTAAAAAATACTTGGATATGCACTTGAAGTGCCATAACCTCCAAGGGTACGGACCAAGAGCTGGAAAGTGGGATTAGGCTGGGTAGCTCTTTTTTGGCCAACAAGCCAAATGGCCTCCTCCTGCGCTATAAATTTCTATGATTTAGATTAAAAAACTAAAAAGACCCCTAGCTGAAGCATTAACCAGCCTTTCTCCTTTAAGCGACTGAATGATTTTCCAGTGTTTTAAAGTTTTAATTTTACCTTGGGTGTTGGTTTAAATAATTGAAAATGACCTTTGATCTTCCCTTAGGGCCTCACAGACGACTGTTTCAGTTAATTAAGGGCAATTCAATTTCCAATTCTGAAAGTATCTCGAGACATCAATAAGTACTTACTGGAAGGAGTTGGCCTCAGTAAAGTAGAAGCTGGTAGAGAGTTACTTGTCGAACTAACTGTAAAAACCAAAAGAGAAAGGTTAGCCAAACTCACTCCAATTAAAATAATAAACACATTTTCACCTTTTCAACCATCTTTCGGATGGGACGTTAAACCGAGGCCGCATTTTCTCTCTCAGGTGGACACAAAAGATCCTATGGCACTATTCTGAAGAACAGGCGAGTGATCCCCGTTGTCCTAGCCAATATTTGTCCCACAAATCAACACATCTAAAATAGCATATTATCTGGTCATTGTCACATTGCTGTTTGTGAGAGCTTGCTGTGCGCAAATTGGCTGCCGCGTTTCCTATATTACAACCATGACTGCAGCTCAAAAAGTACTTCACTGGCTGCAAAGTGCTTTGGAATATCCTGAGGTCGTGAAAGGCGCTATATAAATGCAAGCCTTTCTTTATACCATAACTAAAAGTAATATCAAATTATTAAAATTAGGTTTGTAATTTTTCATCATTGAAATGTCACGACAACACCAACTTGTATCTGTATTGTGTCTTGTGACATCGTAGAAACATCCCAAGGGGCTTCACAGGAACGTTAACAGAATTTGGCATCGGGCCACATGCTATTCATGGCCATTGTGATATAGCCAATCATCATAAGCAGTCCCTCGGAATCGAGGAAGACTTGCTTCCACTCCCAAAGTGAGTTATTTGATGGCTGAACAGTCCGATACGAGAGCCACAGACCCTGTTACAGGTGGGACAGACATTCGTCGGGTGAAGGGGTAGGTGGGGCTGGTTTGCTGCATGCTCCTTCCGCTGCCTGCGCTTGGCCTCTTCATGCTCTTTGCATTGAGACTCGAAGAGCTCAATGCCCTCCCGGATGGACTTTCTCCACCTCGGGCGGTCTGTGGCCAGGGTCTCCCAGGTGTCAGTGGTGATGTCACACTTTACCAGGGAGGCTTTGAGGGTGTCCTTATAGCCAAACAAACATTATCAGTCCCATGTTGTGCTTTGTTGTCAGCACGTGTAAATTATTGATTACAGTACTAGAAGGGAAAGAATTCTCTGATTGGGTGTGTTTTCTGCACTGAGTTATATTATTTACTGTATTGGGCCATACTTTCCAGTGGCAGGACATCGACAACGTCTGCCATTAGTTAGACTTGTCCTTATACGCTTAGGTTTTTTAATTTTTTGGCGAGTTGATAATAGTACAGTGAGGGGAAACTGAGCAATCAAATGTGTATTTCCTTAACTTATCAGATTGAAGCAGTGAAATTAACAGTGCATGGACAGAGGAGGAAGTGTAAATTTGAGTGGGTGAATTCAATGTCAAATCAGGTACCAAAAGAGAAATAAAGGGAGGGAAAGAAAGGAAGTTTTTTTTAAATTATATTTAAAATGTTATTTTTTTAGAATCTCCAACAACAATTAAAACTTGAAGGAATGAGACTCCACAATTGTAATAGTTATTATCAATTGCATGGATAGACTGGAGAAGCTGGGGTCGTTCTCCTGAGAGCAGAGAAGATTGAGAGGAGATTTGATAGAGGGGTCTGGACAGAGTAGGTGATTGGCAAAGGAACGAAAGGCGACATAGGAAAAAAACCTTTTTAGGCAGCGAGTGGTTGGGGTGTGGAATGCACGGCCCGAAAGGATGGTGGAGGCAGACTCAATCACGGCTTTCAAAAGGGAGTTGGATAAGTACCAGAAAAAAAAACAATTGCAGGGCTACGCAGAAAGGGCAGGGGAGTGGGACTAGCCGGCGTGGGCTCAACAGGCCAAATGGCCTCCTTCCGTGCTGTAACCATTCTATGATTCAGTGCCAGAGAAATTGACTGACTGTAACTAACATTTATCACATCGTTACAAGTGTACTTAGACTGAACTTTCTGTGACGAGTTTAGTTCGTATTTACTGTGCAACGCATTTTGATCAGGAGTCACAGCGAGATGCCGTTTCCGTGACATGGACAGCAACTTTTGGATATTTGAGTTTAACCGCGCATCTGCCCTTTCGCCTGAAGTTACGGTACCATTTGCACATAAATAATAGGGAGCGCCATTAGCCTCGCTGTTATTTTGACAGCAAATTATGTTTTATTAGGTTATATTACAGGTTGAACCCCCCCTTATCCGGAACCCTTGGGACCTGGCCTGTTCCGGATAAGGGATTTTTCCAGATGAGGGGTGGTCATGTTAAATTCGATGGTACAGCTACTGAGCAAGGGGATATCAGGGCTGGCTGGCTTGGGGCTGGGAGTCCAGCAGAGAGATCATGGGGGGGGGGTGGGGGTGGAGGAAATGTTTGAGTGGCGGGGAGGCAGTGGATCACGGGGTCAGGTCAGCGATTGCGGGAGTCGGCAGCGAGGAAGGACTTCAATTTGTTCATGTCGGAATTCTACACATGTGCCACCCGGTGGCCGGGAGTGGTTCCGGATAAGGGAGTTCTGTTAAGGGAGGTTCAACCTGTACTATATTGGAATGACTGCCACCCATCATATAACACTGAGCACACAGTTGCTAAATGGCTGTCCCTTGTCTCTGCTGAGCAGATGTATGAGGATTGACTGCAACAGATAGTTGCTAATGAATCTTGGCAGCTCGGTTAATCCATCATTAGGTTTCTAGGATAGTCCTTGTGCATGCCTGAAACATATTCTGCAGTCCCCAGTTAATGGCTGCAATCAACCACAGGGCTCTGGAAACAGCAGGCTCTTAAAAGTACTTGTGGATGCTTTCATTTATACCCAGATCAGAATTCTCCATTTCTCGCTCAGCAAAGGAGGGACCGAAATTCTTTTTATTCATTCACGGGATGTGGGCATCGCTGGCAAAGCCAGCATTTATTGCCCATCCCTTATTGCCCTTGAGAAGGTAGTGGTGAGCCGCCTTCTCGAATACAACCGAGTGGCTTGCTGGGCCATTTCAGAGGGTAGTTAAGAGTCAACCACATTGCTGTGGGTCTGGAGTCACATATAGACCAGACCGGGTAAGGACAGCAGATTTCCTTCTCTAAAAAAGGGACATTAGTGAACCAGATGGGTTTTTATGACAATCCGGTAGTTTCAAAGTCACCATTACTGATACTAGCTTTTTACAAAAAAAGTCCAGATTTATTTAATTGCATTTAAATTCCCCAGCTGCTATGGTGGGATTTGAATTCTTTGCTCTGGATCATTAGTCCGGGCCTCAGGATTACGAGTCCAGTAACATAACCACTATGCTACCGTTCCCGTTATCTTGGAAAATTATGAAGTAATAAAATGTCAGCTAACAGCTGAATAAAAAATATCAAATTCACTGCAGTTGAATTGCAGTAAGTAATCGGAGACCAGTGACTACAATCACCATTCTACAGAGAATACTTCAAAACTAATTAAAGGACTTTCAACATATATTGTCACAAAAAAAGACACCACGGGAGCTCTCCTCAAACATATTCCACCGTTAAGACTAATTCAGTCACAGTGACTGATTTTCTTTCCATTCATAACACCATGAACTCATTACTTTAGCATTTGGTATTAAATTACTGGAAAAGGTTTAGAGTCCTAGAGACCATTAGACAGCAATGCGAGTGCAGAGGGATTCTCAAATATCTACCTCAAGATATACAAATACCTAATTGACTTGGCTTTTGCCAAATGACTGAATATATACTACTACCTCAAACTAAGGACATTGTAATTAACTTTACAGCCCAAAGAGATCTAGAATAACAAGTTAATATCAGCAATGATGACCGTGAAACTACCGGATTGTCATAAAAACCCATCTGGTTCATTAAAGTCCTTTAGGGAAGGAAATCTGCCGTCCTGACTCGGTCTGGCCTATAAAAGTGACTCCAGACCCACAGCAATGTAGTTGACTCTTAACTGCCCTCTACAGTTCAAGGCGACGGCTCACCACCTCCTCAAGGGCACCTCCGACAGTGCAGCACTCCCTCAGTACTGCATTGGAGTGTCAGCCTAGATTTTGTACTCAAGTGGGACTTGAACCCACAACCTTCTGACTCAGAGGTGAGGGTGCTACCCACTGAGCCACAGCCTCTTTGCTTCTTTACTCAATTTAGGATCTTTCTATTTAGGATTTATTTCTATTCCCTATTCTTACTTTATTTATTATTTTACATTGAACTGCACATGCCACCTATTTGCCCATCCTGCTAGCCTATTTTCCTTCCCATTTTCTTTCACAATCTGTGCCACAATTCCCTACCCCCCTCCCTCATTTGGCATCAGCAATACATTTCAATATCGTCCCCTCATAAGTCAAGATCATTTATCTATATTAGTACAACAAATTACATTTCTATAGAGCCATTAATGTAGAAATACATCCCAGATGAGTGATGCAAAACAGAGCTGAGAAAAAGAAGCAAAGGTTAGGAGAGGTGACTTGATCAAAGATGTTGCTTTTAAGGAGAGGGAGGTGGAGAGGCAGAGTGGTTCAGGGGAGAGAATTCCAGAGAGTGGGGCAGAGGTAGCTATAGGGCTGGAGGAGGCAACAAAGATAAGGAAGGACATAGAATACAAGAGCAAGGAGATAATGTTGAGTTTGTAAAAGACCTCGATTAGCCTGCACTTGGAGCATTATGTACAGTCGTGGGCACCTCATTAAAGAAAATTTGAAATAAAAGCCATTGTTTTCGGTCCCCGCCACAAACTCCGTTCCCTAGTCACTGACTCCATCCCTCTCCCCAATTTCTGTCTGACGCTAAACCACAGTGTTCCTGAAATGAGCTTTCGACCACATATCCGCAGCATAACTAAGACCGCCTATTTCCACCACCGTAACATCGCCCGTCTCCGTCTTTGCCTCAGCTCATTCGCTGCTGAAGCCCTCATCCATGCCTTTGTTACCTCTAGACTTGACTATTCCAATGCACTCCTGGCTGGCCACCCACATTCTACCCTACGTAAACTAAAGATGATCCAAAATTTGGCTGCCCGTATCCTAACTCGCACCAAGTCCCGCTCACCCATCATCCCTGTGCTCGCTGACCTACATTGGCTCCCGGTTAAGCAATGCCTTGATTTCAAAATTCTCATCCTGATTTTCAAATCCCTCCGCGGCCTCGCCCCTCCCTATCTCTGTAACCTCCTCCAGCCCCACAATCCACCACCCTCCCCCTGCTGCCCCAAGATGTCTCCGCTCCTCTAATTCTGCCCTCTTAAGCATCCCTGATTATAACTGCTCAACCATTGGTGGCCAAGCCTTCTGTTGCCTCGGCCCCAAGCTCTGGAACTCCCCGAGTTATAATACTCCTGTGAAGCGCCTTGGGACATTTCACTATGTTAAAGGCAAGGTATAAATACAAGTTGTTGTTGTGTTGTAATACACAGCAGGTCAGTCAGCAGTAGTAATGAGAATGGACAAGACAACATGTTGGATGTGCACCATTCATCAAAAATAAAAGATAGGCAAGCATTTTAGTAAAGTTGGAAAAGCGAAGAGAAGAGAGAAAGACGGAAGCTAAAGTAGCAAAATAACAGATACTCAGATCGTAACTTGGAAGGGTGGAGGAAGAGAGTCTGAACAAAAGGACTGATGTCAGCAAGCACTGGGCCAGAAAGGTGGTAAGCACAATACTTACCATGCTTTCCAACTATTTGTTCGCTCAGATGTGGATCACACATTTTAAGTGCCTGGAAGAAGATGCCACAGGCTTTCTGCCCTTTTCGGATGACAGCAGAAAGTAACTCGGACGCCTTTGAAAGCATTTCAGACTTGGAGCTGATGACATTAAGTTCATATTGGTTGAGAATTCTGGTGCTATACAGGAAATGTGTGATCTGATCGACCACTGCAGGGGACATTGACGTACCGAGCTCGTAGTAATGTCTGCGCAAATCTATCAATCAGAAACAGAAAGTACAGTTCATTAGCTTAAAACAAATATATAAATCTCTACAAAAGAAAAACAAATGATATATTTAAAACAACTTATATTTTATATAGCACCTTTTAACATAATAAAACATCCAAGGAACTTCATAGGAACGTCATTAAATGAGATTTGACACCGAGCCATATAAGGAGATATTAGGTGACCAAAGAGGCAGGTTTTAAGGAATGTCATAAAGGAGGAGGGAGAGGTAGAGAGATAGAGAGGTGGCAAGGTTTATGCAAGGAATTCCAGAACTTAGGGCCCAGGTAGCTGAAGGCACAGAATCCAATGAGGGAGCGATGAAAATCGGAGATGCACAAGAGGCCAGAATTGGAGGAGCGCAGAGATGTCAGCGAGCTGGAGGAGGTTACAGAGATAGGTATTCATTCAGTGGCTATTTACACGTAATTTAATTCGAGGGCTCAGATGACCATTATAACAATCTTCCTGTGTTGCTGAGGCACAGGTGTTACCGGAATATTGAATTGGTGAGGATGGATATGAAATTCTGGATTTTGAATACATTAGCTTTGCGAATAAGCAACGATTACAAAGTATTTAAGCTCAGAAACAGGCTATCCGGCCCAATAGATCCATGTCGGTGTTTATACCTACACGAGTCTCCTCCACCCCTCTGCATCTAACCCCATCAACATATCCTAGTGGGTTCAAGTTCCAGGAAGTTGAGCACAAAAATCTAGGCTGACACTCCAGTGCAGTGCTGAGGGAACCGTCTTTCAGATGATATGTTAAACCAAGACCCCGTCTGCTCCCAGGTGGATGTAAAAGATCCCATAACACTATTTCGAAGAAGAGCAGGGGAGTTATTCCTGGTGTGTTGGCCAATATTTATTCCTCAAGCAACATAACAAGAAAACCTGATTATCTGGTGAATATCACATTACTGTTTGCGGGAGCTTGCTGTGCGCAAATTGGCCGCCACATTTCCTACATTACAACAGTGACTACACTCCAAAAAGTACTTCATTGGCCGTTAAGCGCTTTGAGATGTCCAGTGGTCGTGAAAGGTGCTATAGAAATGAAAGTTTTTCTTTCTCCTCCTCATGTGCATATCTAGCTTCCTAAGCTGGGTGGCGGTGTGAGCTGTGAGGAGGATGCCAAGAGGCTGCAGGGTGACTTGGACAGGTTAGGTGAGTGGGCAAATGCATAGCAGATGCAGTATAATGTGGATAAGTGTGAGGTTATCCACTTTGGTGGCAAAAACAGGGAGGAGGAATATTATCTGAATGGTGACAGATTGGGAAAAGGGGAGGTGCAATGAGACCTGGATGTCATGGTACATCAGTCATTGAAAGTTGGCATGCAGGTACAGCAGACGGTGAAGGCGGCAAATGGCATGTTGGCCTTCATAGCGAGAGGATTTGAGTATCGGAGCAGGGAGGTCTTACTGCAGTTGTACAGGGCCTTGGTGAGGCCTCACCTTGAATATTGTGTTCAGTTTTGGTCTCCTAATCTGAGGAAGGACATTCTTGCTATTGAGGGAGTGCAGCAAAGGTTCACCAGACTGATTCCCGGGATGGCAGGACTGACATATGAAGAAAGACGGGATCGACTAGGCTTATATTCACTGGAATTTGAAGAGTGAGAGGGGATCCCATAGAAGCATATATAATTCTGACGGGATTGGACAGGTTAGATGCAGGAAGAATGTTCCCGATGTTGGGGAAGTCCAGAACCAGGGGTCACAGTCTAAGGATAAGGGGTAAGCCATTTAGGACTGAGATGAGGAGAAACTTCTTCACTCAGAGAATTGTGAACCTGTGGAATTCTCTACCACAGAAAGTTGTTGAGGCCAGTTCATTAGATATATTCAAAAGGGAGTTAGATGTGGCCCTTATGGCTAAAGGGATCAAGGGGTCTGGAGAGAAAGCAGGAATGGGGTACTGAAGTTGCATGATCAGCCATGATCATGTTGAATGGTGGTGCAGGCTCGAAGAGCCGAATGGCCTACTCCTGCACCTATTTTCTATGTTTCTGTTTCCCCTTGAATGCATCTACATTATTCACCTCAACTACTCTTTGTGGCAGTAGCAAGTTCCACATTCTAACCACTCCTGGGGGAAGAGGTTTCTCCTGAATTCCCTATTTGATTTATTAGTGACCACATTTCTAGTTCTGGTCTTATCTGGAAGGGAATACATCCTCTATATGTCTAGCCTATCAAACCCTTTTATAACCTTGAGGATTTAAATCGATCAGGTCACCCCTCAGGCTTCTCTTTTCTAGAGAAAAAAGACTCCCCACCCTGATCAATCTTTCCTGCTAGGTATAACCTCTCAGTTCTGGTATCATTCTAGTACATTTTTCTTGCACCTACTCCATCGCCTCTATATCCTTTTTATAAATAGGATGAGGTTAAACCAAGACGTCTGCTCTCAGGTGGATGTAAAAGCTATTTCGCAGAAGAGCAGGGGAGTTATCCCTGGTGTCCTGACCAATATTTATCCTTCAAATCAACATCACTAAACAAAAACAGATTATTTGGTCATTATCACAGTGCTTTTTGAGAGAGCTTGCTGTGCGCAAATTGGCTGCTGCGTTTCCCACATTATAACAGTGACTACACTTCAAAAAAAAGTACTTGGTTAGCTGCAAAGCACTTTGGGACATCCTGGGGTCATGAAGTCTTTCTTTAACTACCCTGGTTCACAGTTAGCCTCAAAATTATCCTGTCCCTCTGACATGGGCCATATTTTACAACTTGTAAAGTCCTTACACAATACCACAAATCCTCACGAGGCACATTCTATGGACAAGGTCACTCCATGACCTGAACCTTTATTCACAGGACCAAGAAGTGATGACCCTGCGTGGGACCTCCCTTTATATACCTGGGTGACCAGGTGAGGAGTGTCTCCCACAAGTTCACCCCAGTGGTCAAGGTGTGCATTTCTTACGTATTGCAGTGTTGTTACATACATGACACAACTGTTCATAGTGAATGGGGGATAAAAAAAATCTAGCAACGCTTTATACATCACAGGCAGCACATTTTCAATTGGAGAAAAAAGTGCATTTTAACAAGTCACTTTTTACTAGAAGCAGGAACAGGAATGTGATCGTTAACTGCACTGATAGGGAATGACGTGGAGCCAGCCGTCTCCGTAAAGCACTTGACTCTGCACACACAGGCTCACGAGTGTGTAAAGTCACCAGCACGTCACCATGTGACCAGTTAGAAACGCCTGGGGGTCCACCAGGTGGTGTTTTTAAAATCCCATTTCCTCCCCCACTCCAATGTAAGCTCAAAAAAAAGACAGACAAACTCCAGAAAGACGCCACAGATTGTCGCAATAAACAATTGGTTTCATGGAAAATTCTGATATCCTACACTTTTCTCTTAGCGATACATATTGCAATAACAACAGGGTCCCAAATAATCTTTGTTTAAATCTTCCGTCCGACCCTCCCGGACTGAGCAAAGATTGAGGACACTTACCGGACTGAGCCATCATGCCACCACTCTCACTTCACCGCCAGACAGCTGGCTGGGACCCTTGCCCTTCCATTGAGGCTAACTTATATTGAGGTCAGGCTGTCGAAAGCCGAATGTTGCTCTCTCAGGTCACTGGGACTGAAAGTCCAGCCCCTGTGAGAGAAGGTTCGCTGCGTGTTACTCCCACACTACGTC
This sequence comes from Pristiophorus japonicus, assembly GCF_044704955.1. Classification (NCBI taxonomy): domain Eukaryota; kingdom Metazoa; phylum Chordata; class Chondrichthyes; family Pristiophoridae; genus Pristiophorus; species Pristiophorus japonicus. Next base: position 522,226,637 of record NC_091977.1, on the reverse strand, counting down.
ACAGGGGAATCCCCCAAGCATCTCCCGGCCCTCCAACACAAAGCAACACCGAGTGCAAAAGGAATTTCCTTGTTCTGGGCTCGGCCCTGTTTCGATGCTTTGCTGCAGATCGTTAAAGTAAATTTTTTTTGAAAAGAAAAAACAAGAGTTGTCAATCTCATTCAATTGGAGTGAGATTCATTTATATTGAGGCCGGGCTGAGTGAGATTCGTTCGGTTTTTCTTTTTAAAATAAATGTGACTTATGTTCCTGTATCTCTAGGGCCGACCTTGTTCCCTGCACGGTCCATTCAAAGTTCCGTGCATGCACGTTTTCTTCCCATGTAAAACCCGGGAGCCGGCTGCGCGGGAGCTCCAGAGCCCCCGGGGACACGCAGCTTACAGAGAACATTGGCTACCACCCAGGGCGCTGTGCTCAGGGAGGGCACCTATTCTAGAGGGTCTGACATTGACGCCGTCTATTTAAGAATATAAGAAATAGGAGCAGGAGTAGACCATTTGGCCCCTCGAGCCTGCTCCGCCAGTCAATAAGATCATGGCTGATTTCTGCAAAGCACTTGGCTATCTCCAATGTCTGTTTCCAATGTACTGTAGAGCTCCTCAAGTTTCAAGAGCAAGTTCCCAAACACATGGATAGCGCTCAGGATCCCGTTAACCATGTCAGTATCGGGGCTGAGGGATAGCGCTCAGGATCCCATTAACCATGTCAGTATCAGGGACGATGGATTGCGCTCGGGATCCCATTAACCGTGTCCGTATCGGGGGCGATGGATAGTGCTCAGGATCCCGTTAACCGTGCCTGTATCGAGAGCGATGGATAGCGCTCAGGATCCCATTAACCGTGCCTGTATCGGGGGTGATGGATAGCACTCAGGATCCCGTTAACCATTCCTGTATCAGTAACGATGGATTGCGCTTGGGATCCCGTTAACCATGCCCATATCGAGGGTGATGGATAGCGCTCAGGATCCCATTAACCGTGCCTGTATCGAGGGTGAAGGATAGTGCTCAGGATCCCATTAACCATGCCTGTATCGAGGGTGAAGGATAGTGCTCAGGATCCCATTAACCGTGCCTGTATCGGGGGCGATGGATAGCGCTCAGGACCCATTAACCGTGCCTGTATCGGGGGCGAAGGATAGTGCTCAGGATCCCATTAACCGTGCCTGTATCGAGGGTGAAGGATAGTGCTCAGGATCCCATTAACCGTGTCCATATCGGGGGTGAAGGATAGTGCTCAGGATCCCGTTAACCGTGTCCATATCGGGGGTGAAGGATAGTGCTCAGGATCCCATTAACCGTGTCCATATCGGGGGTGAAGGATAGTGCTCAGGATCCCGTTAACCGTGTCCATATCGGGGGTGAAGGATAGTGCTCAGGATCCCGTTAACCGTGTCCATATCGGGGGTGAAGGATAGTGCTCAGGATCCCGTTAACCGTGCCTGTATCGGGGGTGAAGGATAGCGCTCAGGATCCCATTAACCGTGCCTGTATCGGGGGTGAAGGATAGCGCTCAGGATCCCGTTAACCGTGCCTGTATCGGGGGTGAAGGATAGTGCTCAGGATCCCGTTAACCGTGCCTGTATCGGGGGTGATGGATAATGCTCAGGATGCCGTTAACCATTCCCGTATCGAGAGCGAGGGATAGCACTCAGGATCCCATTAACCGTGCCCGTATAATGGCGATGGATAGTGCTCAGGATCCCATTAACCGTGCCTGTATCGAGGGTGAAGGATAGTGCTCAGGATCCCATTAACCGTGCCTGTATCGGGGGTGAAGGATAGTGCTCAGGATCCCGTTAACCGTGCCTGTATCGGGGGTGAAGGATAGTGCTCAGGATCCCGTTAACCGTGTCCATATCGGGGGTGAAGGATAGTGCTCAGGATCCCGTTAACCGTGTCCATATCGGGGGTGAAGGATAGTGCTCAGGATCCCGTTAACCGTGTCCATATCGGGGGTGAAGGATAGTGCTCAGGATTCCGTTAACCGTGTCCATATCGGGGGTGAAGGATAGTGCTCAGGATCCCGTTAACCGTGTCCATATCGGGGGTGAAGGATAGTGCTCAGGATCCCATTAACTGTGTCCATATCGGGGGTGAAGGATAGTGCTCAGGATCCCATTAACCGTGTCCATATCGGGGGTGAAGGATAGTGCTCAGGATCCCATTAACCGTGTCCATATCGGGGGTGAAGGATAGTGCTCAGGATCCCGTTAACCGTGCCTGTATCGGGGGTGAAGGATAGTGCTCAGGATCCCGTTAACCGTGTCCATATCGGGGGTGAAGGATAGTGCTCAGGATCCCATTAACCGTGTCCATATCGGGGGTGAAGGATAGTGCTCAGGATCCCGTTAACCGTGTCCATATCGGGGGTGAAGGATAGTGCTCAGGATCCCGTTAACCGTGCCTGTATTGGGGGTGAAGGATAGTGCTCAGGATCCCATTAACCGTGCCTGTATCGGGGGTGAAGGATAGTGCTCAGGATCCCGTTAACCGTGTCCATATCGGGGGTGAAGGATAGTGCTCAGGATCTCATTAACCATGTCCATATCGGGGGTGAAGGATAGAGCTCAGGATCCCGTTAACCGTGTCCATATCGGGGGTGAAGGATAGTGCTCAGGATCCCATTAACCGTGTCCATATCGGGGGTGAAGGATAGTGCTCAGGATCCCGTTAACTGTGCCTGTATCGGGGGTGAAGGATAGTGCTCAGGATCCCATTAACCGTGCCTGTATCGGGGGTGAAGGATAGTGCTCAGGATCCCATTAACCGTGCCTGTATCGGGGGTGAAGGATAGTGCTCAGGATCCCATTAACCGTGCCTGTATCGAGGGTGAAGGATAGTGCTCAGGATCCCATTAACCGTGTCCATATCGGGGGTGAAGGATAGTGCTCAGGATCCCGTTAACCGTGTCCATATCGGGGGTGAAGGATAGTGCTCAGGATCCCATTAACCGTGTCCATATCGGGGGTGAAGGATAGTTCTCAGGATCCCGTTAACCGTGCCCATATCGGGGGTGAAGGATAGTGCTCAGGATCCCATTAACCGTGCCTGTATCGGGGGTGAAGGATAGTGCTCAGGATCCCGTTAACCATGTCCATATCGGGGGTGAAGGATAGTGCTCAGGATCCCGTTAACCGTGCCCATATCGGGGGTGAAGGATAGTGCTCAGGATCCCGTTAACCGTGCCCATATCGGGGGTGAAGGATAGTGCTCAGGATCCCATTAACCGTGTCCATATCGGGGGTGAAGGATAGTGCTCAGGATCCCATTAACCGTGCCTGTATCGGGGGTGAAGGATAGTGCTCAGGATCCCGTTAACCGTGTCCATATCGGGGGTGAAGGATAGTGCTCAGGATCCCGTTAACCGTGTCCATATCGGGGGTGAAGGATAGTGCTCAGGATCACGTTAACCGTGTCCATATCGGGGGTGAAGGATAGTGCTCAGGATCCCGTTAACCGTGTCCATATCGGGGGTGAAGGATAGCGCTCAGGATCCCATTAACCGTGCCTGTATCGGGGGTGAAGGATAGTGCTCAGGATCCCATTAACTGTGTCCATATCGGGGGTGAAGGATAGTGCTCAGGATCCCGTTAACCGTGTCCATATCGGGGGTGAAGGATAGTGCTCAGGATCCCGTTAACCGTGCCTGTATCGGGGGTGAAGGATAGTGCTCAGGATCCCATTAACCGTGTCCATATCGGGGGTGAAGGATAGTGCTCAGGATCCCGTTAACCGTGCCTGTATTGGGGGTGAAGGATAGTGCTCAGGATCCCATTAACCGTGCCTGTATCGGGGGTGAAGGATAGCGCTCAGGATCCCGTTAACCGTGCCTGTATCGGGGGTGAAGGATAGTGCTCAGGATCCCATTAACCGTGTCCATATCGGGGGTGAAGGATAGTGCTCAGGATCACGTTAACCGTGTCCATATCGGGGGTGAAGGATAGTGCTCAGGATCCCGTTAACCGTGTCCATATCGGGGGTGAAGGATAGCGCTCAGGATCCCATTAACCGTGCCTGTATCGGGGGTGAAGGATAGTGCTCAGGATCCCATTAACTGTGTCCATATCGGGGGTGAAGGATAGTGCTCAGGATCCCGTTAACCGTGTCCATATCGGGGGTGAAGGATAGTGCTCAGGATCCCGTTAACCGTGCCTGTATCGGGGGTGAAGGATAGTGCTCAGGATCCCATTAACCGTGTCCATATCGGGGGTGAAGGATAGTGCTCAGGATCCCGTTAACCGTGCCTGTATTGGGGGTGAAGGATAGTGCTCAGGATCCCATTAACCGTGCCTGTATCGGGGGTGAAGGATAGCGCTCAGGATCCCGTTAACCGTGCCTGTATCGGGGGTGAAGGATAGTGCTCAGGATCCCATTAACCGTGTCCATATCGGGGGTGAAGGATAGTGCTCAGGATCCCATTAACCGTGTCCATATCGGGGGTGAAGGATAGTGCTCAGGATCCCATTAACCGTGTCCATATCGGGGGTGAAGGATAGAGCTCAGGATCCCGTTAACCGTGTCCATATCGGGGGTGAAGGATAGTGCTCAGGATCCCATTAACCGTGTCCATGTCGGGGGTGAAGGATAGTGCTCAGGATCCCATTAACCGTGCCCGTATAATGGCGATGGATAGCGCTCAGGATCCCATTAACCGTGTCCATATCGGGGGTGAAGGATAGTGCTCAGGATCCCATTAACCGTGCCCGTATAATGGCGATGGATAGCGCTCAGGATCCCGTTAACCGTGTCCATATCGGGGGTGAAGGATAGTGCTCAGGATCCCATTAACCGTGCCCATATCGAGGGTGAAGGATAGTGCTCAGGATCCCGTTAACCGTGTCCATATCGGGGGTGAAGGATAGTGCTCAGGATCCCATTAACCGTGTCCATATCGGGGGTGAAGGATAGTGCTCAGGATCCCATTAACCGTGCCTGTATCGGGGGTGAAGGATAGTGCTCAGGATCCCATTAACCGTGCCTGTATCGGGGGTGAAGGATAGTGCTCAGGATCCCGTTAACCGTGTCCATATCGGGGGTGAAGGATAGTGCTCAGGATCCCGTTAACCGTGTCCATATCGGGGGTGAAGGATAGTGCTCAGGATCCCGTTAACCGTGTCCATATCGGGGGTGAAGGATAGTGCTCAGGATCCCGTTAACCGTGTCCATATCGGGGTGAAGGATAGTGCTCAGGATCCCATTAACCGTGTCCATATCGGGGGTGAAGGATAGTGCTCAGGATCCCGTTAACCGTGTCCATATCGGGGGTGAAGGATAGTGCTCAGGATCCCGTTAACCGTGTCCATATCGGGGGTGAAGGATAGTGCTCAGGATCCCGTTAACCGTGCCTGTATCGGGGGTGAAGGATAGTGCTCAGGATCCCATTAACCGTGCCTGTATCGAGGGTGAAGGATAGTGCTCAGGATCCCATTAACCGTGTCCATATCGGGGGTGAAGGATAGTGCTCAGGATCCCGTTAACCGTGTCCATATCGGGGGTGAAGGATAGTGCTCAGGATCCCATTAACCGTGCCTGTATCGGGGGTGAAGGATAGTGCTCAGGATCCCATTAACCGTGCCTGTATCGGGGGTGAAGGATAGTGCTCAGGATCCCATTAACCGTGCCTGTATCGAGGGTGAAGGATAGTGCTCAGGATCCCATTAACCGTGTCCATATCGGGGGTGAAGGATAGTGCTCAGGATCCCGTTAACCGTGTCCATATCGGGGGTGAAGGATAGTGCTCAGGATCCCATTAACCGTGTCCATATCGGGGGTGAAGGATAGTTCTCAGGATCCCGTTAACCGTGCCCATATCGGGGGTGAAGGATAGTGCTCAGGATCCCATTAACCGTGCCTGTATCGGGGGTGAAGGATAGTGCTCAGGATCCCGTTAACCATGTCCATATCGGGGGTGAAGGATAGTGCTCAGGATCCCGTTAACCGTGCCCATATCGGGGGTGAAGGATAGTGCTCAGGATCCCGTTAACCGTGCCCATATCGGGGGTGAAGGATAGTGCTCAGGATCCCATTAACCGTGTCCATATCGGGGGTGAAGGATAGTGCTCAGGATCCCATTAACCGTGCCTGTATCGGGGGTGAAGGATAGTGCTCAGGATCCCGTTAACCGTGTCCATATCGGGGGTGAAGGATAGTGCTCAGGATCCCGTTAACCGTGTCCATATCGGGGGTGAAGGATAGTGCTCAGGATCACGTTAACCGTGTCCATATCGGGGGTGAAGGATAGTGCTCAGGATCCCGTTAACCGTGTCCATATCGGGGGTGAAGGATAGCGCTCAGGATCCCATTAACCGTGCCTGTATCGGGGGTGAAGGATAGTGCTCAGGATCCCATTAACTGTGTCCATATCGGGGGTGAAGGATAGTGCTCAGGATCCCGTTAACCGTGTCCATATCGGGGGTGAAGGATAGTGCTCAGGATCCCGTTAACCGTGTCCATATCGGGGGTGAAGGATAGTGCTCAGGATCCCGTTAACCGTGCCTGTATCGGGGGTGAAGGATAGTGCTCAGGATCCCATTAACCGTGTCCATATCGGGGGTGAAGGATAGTGCTCAGGATCCCGTTAACCGTGCCTGTATTGGGGGTGAAGGATAGTGCTCAGGATCCCATTAACCGTGCCTGTATCGGGGGTGAAGGATAGCGCTCAGGATCCCGTTAACCGTGCCTGTATCGGGGGTGAAGGATAGTGCTCAGGATCCCATTAACCGTGTCCATATCGGGGGTGAAGGATAGTGCTCAGGATCCCATTAACCGTGTCCATATCGGGGGTGAAGGATAGTGCTCAGGATCCCATTAACCGTGTCCATATCGGGGGTGAAGGATAGAGCTCAGGATCCCGTTAACCGTGTCCATATCGGGGGTGAAGGATAGTGCTCAGGATCCCATTAACCGTGTCCATGTCGGGGGTGAAGGATAGTGCTCAGGATCCCATTAACCGTGCCCGTATAATGGCGATGGATAGCGCTCAGGATCCCATTAACCGTGTCCATATCGGGGGTGAAGGATAGTGCTCAGGATCCCATTAACCGTGCCCGTATAATGGCGATGGATAGCGCTCAGGATCCCGTTAACCGTGTCCATATCGGGGGTGAAGGATAGTGCTCAGGATCCCATTAACCGTGCCCATATCGAGGGTGAAGGATAGTGCTCAGGATCCCGTTAACCGTGTCCATATCGGGGGTGAAGGATAGTGCTCAGGATCCCATTAACCGTGTCCATATCGGGGGTGAAGGATAGTGCTCAGGATCCCATTAACCGTGCCTGTATCGGGGGTGAAGGATAGTGCTCAGGATCCCATTAACCGTGCCTGTATCGGGGGTGAAGGATAGTGCTCAGGATCCCGTTAACCGTGTCCATATCGGGGGTGAAGGATAGTGCTCAGGATCCCGTTAACCGTGTCCATATCGGGGGTGAAGGATAGTGCTCAGGATCCCGTTAACCGTGTCCATATCGGGGGTGAAGGATAGTGCTCAGGATCCCGTTAACCGTGTCCATATCGGGGTGAAGGATAGTGCTCAGGATCCCATTAACCGTGTCCATATCGGGGGTGAAGGATAGTGCTCAGGATCCCGTTAACCGTGTCCATATCGGGGGTGAAGGATAGTGCTCAGGATCCCGTTAACCGTGTCCATATCGGGGGTGAAGGATAGTGCTCAGGATCCCGTTAACCGTGCCTGTATCGGGGGTGAAGGATAGTGCTCAGGATCCCGTTAACCGTGTCCATATTGGGGGTGAAGGATAGTGCTCAGGATCCCGTTCACCGTGCCTGTATCGGGGGTGAAGGATAGTGCTCAGGATCCCGTTAACCGTGCCTGTATCGGGGGTGAAGGATAGTGCTCAGGATCCCATTAACCGTGCCTGTATCGGGGGTGAAGGATAGTGCTCAGGATCCCGTTAACCGTGCCCATATCGAGGGTGAAGGATAGTGCTCAGGATCCCATTAACCGTGTCCATATCGGGGGTGAAGGATAGTGCTCAGGATCCCGTTAACCGTGCCCATATCGAGGGTGAAGGATAGTGCTCAGGATCCCATTAACCGTGTCCATATCGGGGGTGAAGGATAGTGCTCAGGATCCCGTTAACCGTGTCCATATCGAGGGTGAAGGATAATGCTCAGGATCCCATTAACCGTGCCTGTATCGGGGGTGAAGGATAGTGCTCAGGATCCCGTTAACCGTGTCCATATCGGGGGTGAAGGATAGTGCTCAGGATCCCGTTAACCGTGTCCATATCGGGGGTGAAGGATAGTGCTCAGGATCCCGTTAACCGTGTCCATATCGGGGGTGAAGGATAGTGCTCAGGATCCCGTTAACCGTGTCCATATCGGGGGTGAAGGATAGTGCTCAGGATCCCGTTAACCGTGTCCATATCGGGGGTGAAGGATAGTGCTCAGGATCCCGTTAACCGTGTCCATATTGGGGGTGAAGGATAGAGCTCAGGATCCCATTAACCGTGTCCATATCGGGGGTGAAGGATAGTGCTCAGGATCCCGTTAACCGTGTCCATATCGGGGGTGAAGGATAGTGCTCAGGATCCCGTTAACCGTGTCCATATCGGGGGTGAAGGATAGTGCTCAGGATCCCGTTAACCGTGTCCATATCGGGGGTGAAGGATAGTGCTCAGGATCCCGTTAACCGTGTCCATATCGGGGGTGAAGGATAGTGCTCAGGATCCCGTTAACCGTGTCCATATCGGGGGTGAAGGATAGTGCTCAGGATCCCATTAACCGTGTCCATATCGGGGGTGAAGGATAGTGCTCAGGATCCCGTTAACCGTGTCCATATCGGGGGTGAAGGATAGTGCTCAGGATCCCATTAACCGTGTCCATATCGGGGGTGAAGGATAGTGCTCAGGATCCCGTTAACCGTGTCCATATCGGGGGTGAAGGATAGTGCTCAGGATCCCGTTAACCGTGCCTGTATCGGGGGTGAAGGATAGTGCTCAGGATCCCATTAACCGTGTCCATATTGGGGGTGAAGGATAGAGCTCAGGATCCCATTAACCGTGTCCATATCGGGGGTGAAGGATAGTGCTCAGGATCCCATTAACCGTGCCTGTATCGGGGGTGAAGGATAGTGCTCAGGATCCCGTTAACCGTGCCTGTATCGGGGGTGAAGGATAGTGCTCAGGATCCCATTAACCGTGCCTGTATCGGGGGTGAAGGATAGTGCTCAGGATCCCGTTAACCGTGCCTGTATCGGGGGTGAAGGATAGTGCTCAGGATCCCATTAACCGTGCCTGTATCGGGGGTGAAGGATAGTGCTCAGGATCCCATTAACCGTGTCCATATCGGGGGTGAAGGATAGTGCTCAGGATCCCGTTAACCGTGTCCATATCGGGGTGAAGGATAGTGCTCAGGATCCCGTTAACCGTGTCCATATCGGGGGTGAAGGATAGTGCTCAGGATCCCGTTAACCGTGTCCATATCGGGGGTGCAGGATAGTGCTCAGGATCCCATTAACCGTGCCTGTATCGGGGGTGAAGGATAGCGCTCAGGATCCCGTTAACCGTGCCTGTATCGGGGGTGAAGGATAGCGCTCAGGATCCCGTTAACCGTGCCTGTATCGGGGGTGAAGGATAGTGCTCAGGATCCCGTTAACCGTGTCCATATCGGGGGTGAAGGATAGTGCTCAGGATCCCGTTAACCGTGCCTGTATCGGGGGTGATGGATAATGCTCAGGATCCCATTAACCGTGTCCATATCGGGGGCGATGGATAGTGCTCAGGATCCCGTTAACCATGTCCATATCGGGGGCAATGGATAGCGCTCAGGATCCTGTTAACCATTCCCGTATCAAGGGCGAGGGATAGCGCTCAGGATCTCATTAACCTGCCTGTATCGAGGGTGAGGGATAGCGCTCAGGATCCTGTTAACCATTCCCGTATCGGGGGCGAAGGACAGCGCTCAGGATCCCCTTAACTGTGCCCATATCGAGGGCGAGGGATAGTGCTCAGGATCCCGTTAACCATTCCCATATAATGGTGATGGATAACGCTCAGGATCCCGTTCACCATTCCCGTATCGAGGGCAATGGATAGCGCTCAGGATACCGTTAACCGTGCCTGTATCGGTGTCGAGTAGCGAACGGAGCTTCTCGAAGTTGGTGATCGACCATGGGAGACAACAGGCTATCTTCGCTGGCTGTCCTATCTATCTAATAGTTGCAGCCATGCCTTGTTAGTAGCACACTCGCCTACTAAGCCAGAGGTTGTGTGTTCAAGTCTCACACCAGAGACTTGAGCACAAAAATCTAGCCTGACATTCCAGTGCAGTACTGAGGCAGTGCTGCACTGCCAGAGGTGCTGTCTTTCGGTTGAGATGTTGAGATTCTCTCTCAGGTGGACGTAAAAGATCCCATGGCACTATATCGAAGAAAAGCAGAGGAGTTATCCCTGGTGTCCTGGCCAATATTTATCCCTCAAATCAAAATCACTAAAAAACAGTTTATCCAGTCATTGTCACATTGCTGTTTGTGGGAGCTTTCTGTGCGCAAATTGGCTGCCGCATTTCCCACATTCCAACAGTGACTACACTTCAAAAAAGTGCTTCATTGACTGTAAAGCACTTTGGAACAACGTGAGGTTGTGAAAGGCACTCTATAAATGCAAGTCTTTCTTATTTGATGTGGCTCAAAGTTTTTTATTTGTTATTGATATTTATTAATTTAATGTTTGATTTATTTGTCACTTAGCTATAATGTTATTTTTTATAACTTATATCGTTTATAAATTCTAAAAACAATTTGAGATTACAGCTTTATTTCTGAAACTTTCTCTAATACTATTAAATACTTAAACTCAAAGAAGGGGCGCCAAAATACAAGTTCACCCAAGAAGCCACTGCCCCCAAGGACAGCCCTGTGTATCTCGCCCTCTAAAAGGGAACAGTTCCATACAGTTAAATTGGTTCACTTTTGATCATAAATCTCACTCTTCATGTTTTCTGTATGTTGACAGATCTGCAAAAGCTTTGGTACAGTCACACTGAAAGCAAAACGATTTGCCAGGAATAACTTGTATTACAGTATGGGACGAAACTCACAACACCGAAAGACAGTCGCAATCCATCATTTCCACATGTTTACACTTATGAGTTTGAAAAAAAGCATTTAGAATGAAGTGCCTGCAGTTTTAAAAACCGTAACGAATAGAATTTGATAAATAAAAACAGACATTGCTGGAAACACTTAGCAGATCAGGTAGCATCTGCGGCGAGAGAAACAGATACGTTTGAGGCCACTGACCTTTCATCAGAATCATAGAATGATACAATACAGAAGGAAGCCATTTGGCCCATCGTGGCTGTGCCAGCTCTTTGGTAGAGCTATCCAATTAATCCCTGCTCTTTCCCCATAGCCCTGCAATATTTTTCCCTTCAATCCAATTCTCTTTTTAATGTTACTACAGGTTGAACCTCCCTTATCTAGAACTCCCTTATCCAGAACCACCCCTGAACCAGAGCCATTCCCGGCCACCAGGTGGCACATGCGCAGAACTCCGACATGAACAAATTGAAGTCCTTCCTCGGTGCCGACTCCCGCAATCGCTGGCCTGACCCCGAAATCCACCCCCCCCCCACGCCATGATCTTTCTGCCACACTCCCAGCCGCAAGCCAGACAGCCCGATATCCCCTCGCTCAGTACGTGTACCATCCAATTTAACGTGACCACCTCTCATCCAGAAAAATCCTTTCTCCAGAACAGGCAAAGTACCGAGGGTTCTGGAGAAGGGAGGTTCCACCTGTATTGAATTCTGACAGGGCTTGACAGGGTAGATGCAGGGAGGATGTTTCCCCAGGCTGGGGAGCCTAGAACCAGGGGTCACAGTCTCAGAATATTCACTCGATATTCACTGCTCAATATAAACAGCTGGTCAATTGTCTTTTTACTACAAATTGTCTGCTCTCCAGTGCAGTAAATTCCACCTCGTGCAACAGCAGCCATGTTACCATGTTAAGGCACACAAAAAAAATAAACTCACAAATATGAAAACTATGAAATTCTCCAAATTAACAGATGTTTGGGGATGATTTGCAATGGAGGCTGGAGGCATTTCATTGGAGTCATACATAAATTAGCTCAAAGCTAGCTCGGAATGCTACAAGCTTCCAATTACATTTAAGCAAGTCTGTCATAGACATTTGATTCAAACAACAACAATTTGCATTTATATAGCACCTTTAATATTGTAAGAATGTTAAAGCCTTTAAATTGTCACACTGCTTGTCCGACATCCAGTACTGGATGAGCAGAAATTTTCTTCAATTAAGCCGTTATCTTTGGTCACTGCCACAAATTCCGTTCCCTAACCACTGACATCCCGCTCTGTAGCATCTGTCTGAGGCTGAACCAGACTGTTAGCAACCTCAGTATCATATTTGACCCTGAATTGAGCTTCTGACCATATGTCCGCGGAATAACTAAACCACCTATTTCCACCTCCATAGCATCGCCCGTCTCCTCCCTTGCCTCAGCTCATCTGTTGGTGAAACCCTCATCCATGCCTTTGTTACCTCTAGACTTGACTACTACAATGCACTCCTGGCTGGCCTCCCACATTCTACCCTACATAAACTGGAGGTCATCCAAAACTTGGCAGCCCATGTCCTAACTTGCACAAAGTCCCATTCACCCATCACTCCTATACTCGCTGACTTGCATTGGCTCTCGGTTATGCAACACCTCGATTTCAAAAGTCTCACCCTTGCTTACAAATCCCTCCATGGCCTCACCCCTCCCTATCTCTGTAATCTCCTTCAGCCTCACAACTCCCGAGATATCTGCACTTCTCAAATTCTGCCCTTTTGAGCATCCTTTATTATAATCGCTCAACCATCGGTGGCTGTGCCTTCATCTGCCTAGGCTCTAAGTTCTGGAACTCCCTCCCTAAACCTCTCTGTCTCTCTACCTTTTATTCCTCCTTTAAGACGCTCCTTAAAACCTACCTCTTTGACCAAGCTTCTGGTCATCTGCTGTAATTTCTTCTTACAGGTGTCAAATTTTTGACTTATAATACTCCTGTGAAGCACCTTGGGATGTTTTACTAGTTAAAAATGCTATATAAATACAAGTTGTTGTTGTTGTAAAACATCCCATGGTACTTCACCAGACAAAATTTCATACTGAGTCACTTAAGGAGATATTAGGACAGGTGACCAAAAGCTTGGTCAAAGAGGCAGGTTTTAAGGGGCATCCTAAAGAGGGGAGGTAGAAAGGCAGAGCGGTTTATTGGAGGAATTCCAGAGCTAAGAGTTTAAACAGCTCAAGGCCTGGACGCCAATTATGGGCCAAAGGAAATCGGGGATGGACAAGAGGCCAGAATTGGAAGAACGCAGAGTTCTGAGAGGACTCGGGCTGGAGGAGGTTACAGGGATAGCAATACCATGAAGGGATTTAAACATAGTCAAATAACGGGGTGAAATAGTATGCCGAGTTGCAACCAGTCTGGTTCAGACAGTGACCAGGGAGGGAGATGGAATCAGTAGCTATGGAAGGGAGTTTGTGGAGAGTGCCAAAGGCAAAAGAAAGGACCAAGGGTGCCAAATTGTAACATCTTAACCCAGTAAAAATAAAGGGCTGTGAAATATTAAAATTCTACTACTAGATTAGAACATAAGAACATAAGAATTAGTAGCAGGAGTAGGCCATACGGCCCCTCGAACCTGTCCGCCATTCAATAAGATCATGGTAGATCTTCTACTTCAACTCCACATTCCCCCACGATCCCCATATTCCTTAATTCCCCTAGAATCCAAAAATCTATCTATCTCAGCCTTGAATATACTCAATGACTTGGTATCCACAGCTCTTTGGGGCAGAGAATTCCAAAGATTCACAACCCTCTGAGTGAAGATAGTCCTCCTCATCTCAGTGTTATCCTGAGCCTATGCCCCCTAGTTCTAGTCCCTTGTACAAGTTGGATGGGTTGCACCTCAACAGAGCCGGGACCACCTCCTCACGGGGGGCAGGGGGGGGGGGGTTGCTAGTGCTGTTGGGGAGGTTTTAAACTAACTTGGCGGGGGGGATGGGAACCTGAGAATTGATTCAGTAGGGAGGGAAGTAAAGCTGGAATTGGAAAGCAAAAATGTAGAAAGTGAATTTGAAGGACAGAGGAAACAAGGAGGTCTGGCTGTACTATATCACCATCAGCGTATCGAGGATGACTTGTTTCCACGCCAAAAAGGGGTGAGTTCACAGGTGTTTCAATGAAGGACCTCATATTCCAGTCCTGAACTACATGTTGAAGGATGGAAGATGCCTGTACGTGGATTTTTTTAACATGTGGTGGCCATTGCACACCAGCCACCACACGGGCTTGACAGAGCCAGGTCTTGGTCCACTGGCAAGGATTAACCAAGACAACTGGAGACCAGCTCTGCTGCACGGACCTAGTGCGCACACATATCGCAGTGTGGGCTGGCCCGTGCTCATATTATATCATATATTTATATATATATATATATAAACAGAAAGCAGTCAAAAATTTCTTTCAAATCCAACCATCAATTCAGTGAGCAAAGATATCAGAAAATTGATAGTGCTGTAAACTGAAAATTCATGCATAATTTGCTTTGTATACTTAAATAATTTAAATCTACAGCAAACAGCAAGATTAAAATCTCCACAAATATCACTCACTTGCTACTTTGGACTTTATTGCTGTTTAAGAAAGAAATGATGCAAATCTGAGATAAGGTCAATACATTGAGGAAAGAGAAAATTCTCTACTACTGATGTACTCATTTATTTTTGAATGGTGATCAGATGTGACATCAATCATTCTGGCCTCCTTTGATTGGTCAAGTTCTACTCCTAGCACATTGATTAAAAGCAGCTTTATGATATGGCACTGCCCATTTGTCATTTGAGCACATATCTGCTAAGAATGCATTTTCTACTTCACACCCAATGGTAGAAATTTGTACTTCACAGTCAGGATCATTCTGCTCCTGGTCATCAACAGCAGATACATCCATTCCACGATCTCAGATTGTTTGCTCACCGTCTTGGAATCCCAATCACAGATATCAAGACTCCTTTTTGAAAAGTTCCACGGCTAGATTTCTAAAATACCTATGAGGGCATGTTGTTGTGTGCTGTAGGCATGTTATTTCAAAGTCGTACCATTCTAAAACAGAATTAGTGAACAAACAGAACTAAGCTCTCTTTGTATCTAGATGATACATACTTCCCAAATGTGATCATTCTAATATCCCATGTACGGTATTCACTGGCAGATGTTGGATCCTGTATAACTACTTCTAAAAGTTTATTAAGTGTTCATGTACAAGACAACAATGAACCTTGGACATAGTCAAGTGTTGTGCACAAGACATTTGATCATGAGGCATTTCCGGCTAGAAATTTGTCTCGGACAGTGGCAACAGATCAGCCACCTTCACGGAGGAGATCTGGAGGTTTCGGGCCAAATATGTGCCCTTAAAGAAAAAGGGTGGGACTATCTCGAGTCCCCTGGATGTCTAGGGACATACAGGGTAGGATAAAGAAAAAAAGGGAAGCTTATGACAGATACCGAGGGCTAAATACAGCAGAATCTGTAGAGGAGTATAGAAAGTGCAGGGGTGAAATTAAAAAGGAAATTAGGAAAGCAAAGAGGGAGCATGAAGAATTCTTGGCAAGTAAAATCAAGGAAAACCCAAAGATGTTCTATAAATATATTAAGAGCAAGAGGATAACTAAAGAAAGATAGGGCTTATTAGAGACCATGAGGGTAATCTGTGTGTGGAGGCGGAAGATGTGGGTATGGTTCTTAATTAATACTTTGCATCTGTTTTCACAAAAGAGGGGTGATGCTATCGAGGAGGAGGAGTGTGAAATATTAGATGACATAAACATAGTGAGAGAGAAGATATTAAAGGGTTTAACAACTTTAAAAGTGGATAAGTCCCCAGGCCCAGATGAAATGTATCCCAGGCTGCTAAGCAAAGCAAAAGAGAAAATAGCAGAGGCTTTGACCATCATTTTCCAATCCTCTCTGGCTGCAGGTGTGGTGCTAGAGGACTGGAGGACTGCTAATGTGGTACCTTTGTTTAAGAAGGGAGAAAGGGATAGACCGAGTAATTACAGGCCAGTCAGCCTAACACCAGTGGTGGGAAAATTATTGGAAAAAGTCCTAAAGGACAGGATAAATCTTCATTTAGAAAGACACGGATTAATCAAGGATAGTCAGCACAGATTTGTTCAGGGAAGGCCGTGTCTGACTAACTTGATTGAATTTTTCAAGGAGGTGATCAGGAGGTTCGATGAATGTAGTGTATATGGATTTTAGCAAAGCTTTTGATAAGGTCCCACATGGCAGACTGGTCATGAAAGTAAAATTCATGGGATCCAGGGAAAAGTGACAAGTTGGATTCAAAATTGGCTCAGAGGCAGGAAGCAAAAGGTAATGGTTGATGGGTGTTTTTGTGACTGGAAGGATGTTTCCAGTGGGGTTCTGCAGGGCTCAGTGTTAGGTCCCTTTTTGTGGTATACATCAATGATTTAGACTTGAATATAGGGGGTATGATTAAGAAGTTTGCAGATGATATTAAAATAGGCTCTGTGGTTGATAATGAAGAAGAAAACTGCAGACTGCAGGAAGATATCAATGTACTGGTCAGGTGGGCAGAACAGTGGCAAATGGAATGTAATCCGGTGAAGTGTGAGGTAATGCATTTGGGGAGGGCTAACAAGGAAAGGGAACACACATTAAATGGTAGGATACTGGGAAGTGTAGAGGAACAAAGGGACCTTGGAGAGCAGGTCCAAAGATTCCTGAAGGTAGCAGGCCAGGTAGATCAGGTGGTTAAGAAGGCATACGAAATGCTTGCCTTTGTTAGCCGAGGCATAGAATATAAGAGCAGGGAGGTTATGCTTGAACTGTATAAAATACTGGTTAGGCCACAGCTAGAGTACTGCTTGCAGTTCTGGTCACCGCATTACAGGAAGGACGTGATTGCACTGGAAAGGGTACAGAGGAGATTTACGAGGATGTTGCCGGGAGTGGAGAATCTTAGCTATGAGGAGAGATTGGATAGACTGGGTTTATATTCCTTGGAACAGAGGAGGCTGAGGGGAGACCTCATTGAGGTTTATAAAATTTTGAGGGGCCTAGATATAGTGGATAGAAAGGGCCTATTTCCCTTAGCAGAGGGGTCAACAACCAGGGGGCATCAATTTAAAGTAATTGGTAGAAGGTTTAGAGGGGATTTATGGGGAGATTTCTTCACGCAGAGGGTTGTGGGGGTCTGGAACTCACTGCCTGAAAGGGTGGTAGTGACAGAAACCCTCACCACATTTAAAAAGTACTTGGATGTGCACTTTGAAGTGCCGTAATCTAGAGCTGGAAAGTCGGATTAGGCTGGATAGCCAATTGTCGGCTGGCACGGACACAATGGGCCGAAATGACCTCCTTCCGTGCTGTAAAGTTCTATGATTCTATGTGTTATATATGTAAACTTGTATATACTCTGTACAGCCACCAGAGAGCTCATCCCCTGGAGTCCCAAGGGATCCCTTAATCGCGTTGGAGCACCGGTATTTAAGGAGGCCTCACAGGTTGGAGAGGCACTCTGGAGACCTGCAATAAAAGACTAAGGTCACACTTTACTTTGAGCTCACAGTGTTCAGTCTGACTCTTTCTCCATACATAACAACTGGCGATGAGATACAGATAAAGAACCCAAAGGTGCAGAGCATAGTGGGCATCTTGGAGAAATTCTCAGAGGGAGATGATTGGGAAACCTTTGTGGAGCGACTCGACCAATACTTCATAGCTAACGAACTGGATGGAGAAGAGAACGTTGCCAAACGAAGGGCGATCCTCCTCACCATCTGTGGGGCACCAACATATGACCTCATGAAAAATCTGCTTACTCCAGCGAAACACATGGAGAAATTGTACGATGATTTGTGCACACTGAACCTGAAGGAAAGCGTTCTGATGGTGAGGTACCGGTTCTACACCTACAAGAGGTCTGAAGGCCAGGAAGTGGCGAGTTATGTCGTCGAGCTAAGATGCATTGCAGGACATTGCGAATTTGAAGGACATTTGGAGCACATGCTCAGAGACTTTTTCGTACTTGGCAGTGGCCACAAAACCATACTTCGCAAACTTTTGGCTGTAGAAATCCCAACCTTGAGTAAAGCCATAGTGATCGCCCAGGCATTCATTGCAACCAGTGACAATACTAAGCAAATCTCTCAGCATACAAGTGCTGCTACCAGTAATGTGAAGAAAATGTGATGTTGTTTTCAAATCACAACTTACAGGGCAGGTCACACATGCCTGCAGCTGCACGTCTGCAGATGTCTGAACCACCATCAAGGGTGATGAATGCAAGGCCATTAACATCTTGTTGGCGTTGCGGGGGTGATCATCGTTTCCATTCATGCCGCTTCAAAGGGTACGTTTGCAAGGGCTGTGGAGCAATGGGACACCTCCAATGTATGTGCAGGCGAGCTGCAAATCCTGTTAAACCTGCAAATCACCATGTTCCATAGGAGGACAGGTCCATGGAGGATCACGACGAACCAGAGCCTCAGACTGAGGAGGCAAAGGTACATGGGGTGCACACATTCACCACAAATTGTCCCCTGATAATGCTGAATGTAGAAATATGTCGATGGTATGAGACATGAATTGGCTAGAATAGACTAGCGAGTGATACTTAAAGGGTTGACGGTGGATAGGCAATGGCAAACATTTAAGATCACATGGATGAACTTCAACTCCCTGCCTGGAGTAAAAATAAAACGGGGAAGGTGGCTCAACCGTGGCTAACAAGGGAAATTAAGGATAGTGTTAAATCCAAGGAAGAGGCATATAAACTGGCCAGAAAAAGCAGCAAACCTGAGGACTGGGAGAATTTTGTAATACAGCAGAGGTGGACAAAGGGTTTAATTAGGAGGGGGAAAATAGAGAATGAGAGGAAGCTTGCTGGGAACATAAAAACTGACTGCAAAAGCTTCAGTTAGATATGTGAAGAGAAAAAGATTAGAGAATAGATATGTGAAGAGAAAAAGATTAGTGAAAACAAACGTAGGTCAGATTCAGGTGAATTTATAATGGGGAACAAAGAAATGGCGGACCAGTTAAACAAATACTTTGGTTCTGTTTTCACGAAGGAAGACACAAATAACCTTCCGGAAATACTAGGGGACCGAGGGTCTAGTGAGAAGGAGGAACTGAAGGATATCCTTATTAGGCGGGAAATTGTGTTAGGAAAATTGATGGGATTGAAGCCCGATAAATCCACGGGGCCTTATAGTATGCATCCCAGAGTACTTAAAGAAGTAGCCATAGAAATAGTGGATGCATTGGTGATCATTTTCCAGCAGTCTATCGACTCTGGATCAGTTCCTATGGACTGGAGGGTAACTAATGTAATACCACTGTTTAAAAAGGGAGGGAGAGAGAAAACGCGTAATTATAGATCAGTTAGCCTGACATCAGTAGTGGGGAAAATGTTGGAATCAATTATTAAAGATGAAATAGCAGGGCATTTGGAAAGCAATGACAGGATCGGTCCAAGTTAGCATGGATTTATGAAAGGGAAATCATGCTTGACAAATCTTCTGGAATTGTTTGAGGATGTAACTAGTAGAGTGGACAAGGGAGAACCAGTGGATGTGGTGTATATGGACTTTCAAAAGGCTTTTGACAAGGTCCCTCACAAAAGATTGGTATGCAAAATCAAAGCACATGATATTGGGGGTAATGTACTGACGTGGATAGAGAACTGGTTGGCAGACAGGAAGCAGAGAGTCGGGATAAACGGGTCCTTTTCAGAATGGCAGGCAGTGACTAGTGGGGGCTCAGTGCTGGGACCCCAGCTCTTTACAATATACATTAATGACTTAGATGAAGGAATTGAGTGTAATATCTCCAAGTTTGCAGATGTCACTAAATTGGGTGGCGGTGTGAGCTGTGAGGGGGATGCTAAGAGGCTGCAAGGTGACTTAGACAGGTTAGGTGAGTGGGCAAATGCATGGCAGATGCAGTATAATGTGGATAAATGTGAGGTTATCCACTTTGGGGGCAAAAACACAAAGGCAGAATATTATCTGAATGGCGGCAGATTAGGAAAGGGGGAGATGCAACGAGACCTGGGTGTCATCGTTCATCAAGTCATTGAAAGTTGGCATGCAGGTGCAGCAGGTGGTGAAGAAGGCAAATGGTATGTTGGCCTTCATAGCTAGGGGATTTGAGTATAGGAGCAGGGAGGTCTTACTGCAGTTGTACAGGGCCTTGGTGAGGTCTCACCTGGAATGAATATTGTGTTCAGTTTTGGTCTCCTAATCTGAGCAAGGACGTTCTTGTTATTGAGGGAGTGCAGCGAAGGTTCACCAGACTGATTCCTGGGATAGCAGGACTGACATATGAGGAGAGGCTGGATCAACTGGGCCTTTATACACTGGAGTTTAGAAGGATGAGAGGGTATCTCCTCGAAACTAACAAGATTCTGATGGGACTGGACAGGTTAGATACGTGAAGAATGTTCCCGATGATGGGGAAGTCCAGAACCAGGGGGACACAGTTTTAGGTTAAGGGGTAGGCCATTTAGGACTGAAGAAACTTCTTCACTCAAACCTGTGGAATTCCATATTCAAGAGGGAGTTAGATACGGCCCTTATGGCTAAGGGGATCAAGGGGTATGGAGAGAAAGCAGGAAAGGGGTACTGAGGGAATGATCAGCCGTGATCTTATTGAATGGTGGTGCAGGCTCGAAGGGCCGAATTGGCTACTCCTGCACCTATTTTCTATGTTTCTATGACTCCCGGTGTCAACGGAGCTGGACACGGGCGCAAGCCAGTTCATCATGGGCAAAAAGACTTTTGAGAAATTGTGGTGCAGCAAGGCCTCAAGGACAATCTTAACTCCAGTTCGCACGAAACTAAGAACCTACACAAAGGAACTGATTCCCGTAATCGACAGTGCTACCGTAAAGGTCTCCTACGATGGAGCGGTGCACAAGTTACCACTCTGGGTGATACCGGGCGATGGTCCCACACTGCTCAACAGGAGCTGTCTGGGAAAGATACGCTGGAACTGGGACAACGTCTGAGTGCTATTGCCCGCTGGTGACACTTCGTGTGCCCAGGTCTTAAACAAATTTCCTTCGCTGTTCGAACCAGGCATCGGGAAATTCCAAGGAGTAAAAGTGCAGATCCACCTAATTCCGGGGTCGCGACCCATCCATCACAAGGCGCGACCCATCCATCACAAAGCGTTGCAAAGAGATCGGCGGCCTTTGGTAGTGGGTATTGATCCTGCAGGGAGAAACGATTGAGAGTTACTTTGTAATCACCACAGATTCTGACGGTGCTGTCTCCCTTGAGGACAGGAACGATTGGACTAGCCCACTCGTTGAACTCGATCGGTGAAATGATGCCCTCTCTTTGCAGCCGGTCTGGCTTGATGTCTACCCTTTCTCTCATCATGTACGGTGGAAAGACGTTCACAAAGCTGGATTTGACTACAGCCTACATGACGCAGGAACTGGAGGAATCATTGAAGGGCCTCACCTGCATCAACATGCACAAAGGTCTTATAACAGGTGCCCATTTGTAATTCGATCATCGGCGGCGATATTCCAGAGAAACATAGAAAGCTTACTGAAGTCGGTCCCGCACACCGTGGTCTTCCAGGACGACATCTTGGTCACAGGTCGGGACACTGTCGAGCACCTGCAGAACCTGAAAGAGATCATTAGTCGACTCAACCGTGTGGGGCTCAGGTTAAAACGCTCGAAGTGCGTTTTCCTGGTGCCTGAAGTGGAGTTCTTGGAGAGGAGGATCGCGGCGGACGACATCAGGCCCACCGATTCGAAGACGGAGGCAATCGAGAACGCACCGAGGCCACAGAACGTGATGGAGCTGCGGTCGTTTCTAGGACCCCTAATTACTTTGGTAACTTCTTACCGGGTCTCAGCACACTGTTAGAACCACTGCACGTCTTACTGCGTAAAGGAGATGAATGTGCATGGGGCAAAAGCCAAGAAAATGCCTTTGTAAAAGTGAGAAAATTGTTATGCTCAAACAAATTGCTTGTGTTGTATGATCCATGTAAGCGTTTGGTACTAGCATGTGATGCGTCGTCATATGACACACATATGAGGGAGAAGGGAATAGAGGGTTATGCTGATAGAAAGACGGGAGGAGGCTCGAATGTAGTGTAAACGCCGGCATGGACTGGTTGGGCCGAATGGCCTGTTTCTGTGCCGTATGTCCTATGAGAGGGGATCTCATAGAAACATATAAAATTCTGACGGGATTGGACAGGTTAGAGGCAGGAAGACTGTTCCCGTTGCTGGGGAGTTCCAGAACCAGGGGTCACAGTCTAAGAATAAGGGGTAAGCCATTTAGGACCGAGATGAGGAGAAACTTCTTCACTCAGAGAGTGGTGAACCTGTGGAATCCTCTACCGCAGAAAGTTGTTGAGGCCAGTTCGTTAGATATATTCAAAAGGGAGTTAGATGTGGCCCTTACAACCAAAGGGATCAAGGGGTGTGGAGAGAAAGCAGGAAAGAGGTACTGAGGTTGAATGATCAGCCATGATCTTATTGAATGGGGGTGCAGGCTTGAAGGGCCGAATGGCCTGCTCCTGCACCTCATTTCTATGTTTCTATGTAATTCTATGTAATCCTATGATAGTTTCAGCTTCCATTTCAGACAACTCTCATAGGTAAGCCCGAGCTCCCTGTGACCCCAAGAGTATCTTCACTTAAACTGGTATTTAGGTAAGTTTCACAGATTACTCAGGATAATAAACAGAAAATTATTTTTTTGATTACTTTAGCTAATGGTTCTACAATATGCCTCGGCAGGATTCTCCTTGTCACTATACATGATTCTGTTTTAAGTTTTAACTGGCAAACCAATTTATCAAACAGTATTACAACAAATGAATAAAAACAATAATATAACATAAAAGATTTTGATACAGTAGATAAGGAAACATTGTTTCCACTGGCAGGAGAGTCAGCAACCAGCGGACGCAGACTTAACATGATTGGCAAAAGGATCAAGGGGGAAGATTAGGATCATGTTTTTCCACAGTGAGTTGTCGTGATCTGAAATGCACTGCCTGAAAGGGCGGTGGAAGTAGATTCAGTAGTAACTTTCAAAAGGGAATTGGAAAAATACTTGAAAAGGAAAAACTTGCAGGGCTATGGGGAAAGAGCAGAGGAGTGGGACTAATTGGATAGCTCTTTCAAAGAGTCGGAACAGACACAATGAATAAAATGGTCTCCTTCTGTGCTGTATGATTCTATGATTCTAACATATATTGTTAAAGTAGTGAAGCTTAATCTGCTGCTCATTACAGTAGAAACAAAAAAATAATAGTTTAGATACTAAGCTAAATTTGAATTAACTTACCTTAAATTTTAATATTCTTTTTTATATTTTAATCAATTATAGAAGTGTCTGGTATCTAATACCTTTTGGAAATTTTAGACAGATTCACTTTGCGGATTACAGAAAGCCTCTTGTTCTTGGAAAGCCCAAGGTCAACTCATTGAGTTGAATAGGGTTAGGCTGATAAAGCTTTTTAAAACAGTAACTGACTTCCAATTTCAAAATATGCTAAATATACACATATTTGAACAAAAATCACTCAGCATGTTTGTATTTGAATGACTTGGCTCCAACCTGAAGCAAACTGCCTAGCAATAACCAATAAATTGTTACAACAAGGTATTGAGTTTTTTAAATTCAGGGAGTAAAGGATTATGAGGAGCAGACAGGAAGTGGAACTGAGTCCAAGATCAGATCAGCCATGATCTTATTGAATGGCGGAGCAGACTCGAGGGGCCAAATGGCCTACTCCTGCTCCTATTTCTTATGTTCTTACTCTTAGGATGTGGGCGTCGCTGGCAAAGTCAGCATTAATTGCCCAACCCTCCTTGTCTTTGAGAAGATGGTGGTGGGCCTTCTTCCATGTGGCGAAGGTGCTCCCATAATTCTGTTAGTTAAACTGGAACATGATTAGTGTGAGTGCAGCTGCTTTTTAATACCTTATGTACCTTGACAGAATTAAATAACCAATATCAAGCTAAACCTTAGGCAAAAATGCTTCATTTTTACCAGCAATGTCTTAATTTCATTGTTGGACTCCTGAAACGTGGAAGTGAAACTCAGAAATAATTCCTAGTTTCAGAATTGCAGATCTAAAACCACTAACCATTCACTCATTACTGAGTACTTACATGGATTGTCTCCATGAATGATGATGCTTAATCCCATATTACAGATTAGAATCAACAGCCTCCAGTATCATCCATTGCTGAAGATGGTATCTCAGGAATAGGTTCATATCTAGTGTATGTTGGTCATTAAACTGTTGAACTTAATTCAATTCCTTTATCTTTTGCTATTGGATCATAAATTTAGAGGGTCCTTAACCAGGTCTTTATAGACTAATAAACAAGGGAGAGCTCAGCTGTTTGCATCACTTTACCCAGCCATTAAGATCGTCTAGGTGTTATCTTGTGAAAGCTTGAAACCCTATATTCACAGATTTAAGGTGATTGGCAAAAGAACCAAAGGCAACATGAGGGAAAACGTTTTTACGCAGCGAGTGGTTAGGATCTGGAATGCACTGCCTGAGAGGGTAGTGGAGCCAGATTCAATCGTAGCTTTCAAAAAGGAATTGGATAAGTAAAGAAAGAAAGACTTGAATTTATATAGTGCCCTTCATGACCACCAGATGTCTCAAAGCGCATTATAGCCAATGAAGTACTTTTGGAGAGTAGTCACTGATGTAATGTAGGAAACGCGGCAGCCAATTTGCGTACAGCAAGCCCCCACAAACTTCAATGTGATAATAACCAGATAATCTGTTTTTGTTTATGCTGATTGAGGGATAATTATTGGCCAGGACACCAGGGATAACTCCCCTGCTCTTCTTTGAAATAGTGCCATGGGATCTTTTACATTCACCTGAGAGAGCAGGTACAACGTCACATCCGAAAGACATCACCTCCGACAGTGCAGCACTCCGTCAGCACTGCGCTAGAGTGTCAGCCAAAATTTATGTGCTCAAGTTCCTGGAGTGGGAGTTGAACACACAATCTTCTGACTCAGAGGTGAGTGTGCTCCCCACTGAGCCACAGCTAACACTAAAGTACCGGAAGGAAAAAAAAATTGCAGAGCTATGAGGAAAGGGCGGGCGAGTGGGACTAGCTGAAGTGCTCTTGCAGAGAGCCGGCACGGGCTTGTTGGGCCAAATGGCCTCCTTCTACGCTGTAACCATTCTATGATTCTATATATTATTCAGTGTACTTAATACTTAATGATGTCTCAAGTCTAACAACAGTCTATTTGATATTTTTCTTCCACAAATATGTTCTGGCCCTGCAGTCGTTACTTATAAAAATGACTTCAGAATGAAAGTAGAGACTATCTACATTCCAAAATAACACATTTAATTATTGCGAAATTCATTTGTAACAATTCATCGGTACAGGAAAAACAATGAGATGATTGCTCCAAAGCAGTGACTGGGCTGGGTGGAAAATACTCTGAAACTTGCCTTCTCTGTGCTGATTAGTCAGTGTTGTGCAGTGAGATTGTGGTGATGTGGTTACAAGTCATGCAGAGGAACTAAACTTAAATGGTTTCGTACAATGAGATTAAAAGAAAATAGCTTTGGGATGGATTGGGTAATGTCTTACACAATGAAACTCACTGCACTCAACACATAATCTCAGATTCCCATGAATAATATATATTGATTCAATATGTGATTAAAAAGTTGTTTTTTAAAGCATTTGAGGGGAAAATTGCATAGAGTTCTGGAAACAGTAATACTTGCAAAATATGCTTTCACTCTTTAAGGGTTAAGAGTTATCTGATTATCTTTATCAACATAAGACATGTTTCTGCATTTCCTGGACCACTGTCTTCCTTCTTATTTTAGCCCAAACCTCTTCTACGAATGTGACTTGTAGCAGCTCATAGTGTAGCAACATACACCTGCTGTGGGTGAATGGCAGATTAACATCAATGCAAACGGAATAATGTAATATCAATGCAAAGGCTCCCCAATCCTATTTTTGGGAAGGAGAAAAAGTTGCACGGATGTGGGGAGAGAGCTGCGGGAGTGAGACTAACATTATTGCTCTTCGAAAAAGCCAGCACAGACTTGATGGGCAGAATTCCTCCTTCTGTGCTGCACTATTCTATGATAGTCCAAGCCTCCTGCTGCCTTGTCCCCATTCCTACACAACTGCTGACCATGCATCTTCCCTCCCTGGCCCCCATGTAAGCTAACATTTATGGGGTTCCCCTTCCTCAGGTACTGTCCGCCTCCCTTTTAAAATCACTATCATCACCCCACGCTTCACCAAACTCATACTTGACGCCTCTGTACTTGCAAACTACTGCCCCAATTTTCCAATCTCCCTTTCCTCTCCAACATGTTGCTCCTCATGAATCTGTGCCCTCTTTTCCACAACTCAGGTTTTCGTCCCTGCCACAGCACCAAAATGGCCCTAACCAAAGTTGCAAAGGACATCTTTGACTTGCTGACCACACCATCCTCTTCTAACACCTTTCCTCCATTGTCCAGCTTAGTGGGACTGGCCTCACTCTTACCTATCCAATTATAGCCAGACAATCGCTTGCAATGGCTTCTCTTCCTACACCTGCACCCTTACCTCTGGAGACCTCCAAGGGTTCATCCTTGGCCTCGCCTCTTCCTCATCTTTTTACAAAATTCATTCATGAGATGTGGGCATTGCTGGCAAGGCCAGCATTTATTGCCCATCCCTAATTATCCTTGAGAAGGTGGTGGTGAGCCGTCATCTTGAACCGCTGCGGTCCTTGTGGTGAAGGTACTCCCACAGTGTTGTTGGGGAGGGAGCACCAGGATTTTGACCCAGCGGCGATGAAGGAACGGCGATGTACTTCCAAGTCAGGATGGTGTGTGACTTGGAGGGGCACTTGGAGGTGATGGTGTTCCCATGCACCTGCTGCCCTTGTCCTTCTAGGTGGTAGAAGTTGTGGGTTTGGGAGTTGCTGCCGAAGAAGCCTTGGTGAGTTGCTGCAGCGCATCTTATAGATGGTACACACTGCAGCCATGGTGTGCCGATGGTGGAGAGAGTGAATGTTGAAGATGGAGGATGGGTTGCCAGTCAAATGGGCTGCTATGTACTGGATGGTGTTGAGCTTCTTGAGTGTTGTTAGAACATAACATAAGAACTAGGAGCAGGAGTAGGTCATTTGGCCCCTCGAGCCTGCTCCGCCATTCAATAAAATCATGGCTGATCTGATCATGGACTCAGCTCCACTTCCTTGCCACTCCCCATAACCCTTTATTCCCTTATCGTTCAAGAATCTGTCTATCTCCGCCTTAAATATATTCAATGACCCAGCCTCCATAGCTCTCTGGGGCAGAGAATTCCAAAGATTTACAACCCTCTGAGAGAAGAAATTTCTCCTCATCAGTTTTAAATGGGTAGTCCCAGTTGGAGCTGCACCATTGGCCATATCACCTGCAAACAGGGATCAGCTTCCAAAGCTATGGTGATGACACCCAGCTCTACATCTCCAACACCTAATCAACCCCTCAACTATTTCTTGTTGTTAGACTCCTTATCCTGGATAAGCTGCAATTTCCTCCAGTTAAACTTTGGGAAGAGCAAAGCCATTGTTTTCGGCCCCCAACCACAAACTTTGTACCCTCGCCATCGATTCCATCCCACTCCCTGGCCACCATCTCAGGCGGAAACAGACTGCTCACAACCTCAGCATTCAATTCCACTCCTAATTGAGCCTCCAACCCCCATATCCTCTCAATCACAAAGACAATGTACTTCCACTTCCATAACACTGCCCGCCTCCATCCATACCTCAAACCATCTACTGCTAAAACCCTGACCCAAATCTTTGTGACCTCTAGAATTGACTAATCCAATACTCTCCCTGGCTGGCCTCCCATCCTCCACCCACCATAAACTTCAACTCATTCCAAACTGTACTGCCCAAATACTATCTCGCACCAAGACCTGACCTCCCATCACTCCTTGTCCTTGCTGACCTATACTGGCACCTAGTCCCCTAACATAGCAACATTTAAATTCTCATTCTTGTATTTAAATACATTCATGGCCTTGCTCCTCCCTCTCTTGGAAACCTTCTCCAGCCCTTCAATTCCCCCTGATATCTGTTACTCTGTCTCTGGCCTCTTGTGCATTCCCCTATTGCCCCATCAGTGATGGATGTGCCTTCAGCTGCCTAGGTCCCAAGCCCAGCAATTGTCTCCTTAAACTGTTCCATCCCCTTCTCCTCCATCAAGATCCTCCAAAATATAAGTTGTTGTTAAAACTCATCTCTTTGACCCAGGTTTTGGTCACACCTCCTAATATTTCATTCTTTGGCTTGATGGGGTCCATTTGTTTTTGATGTTGCCTCTGTGAAGCACCTTGGAGTGTTTATTATGTGAATGGGCAATATAATTGCATGTTGTTGGTATTATTCAGACAGCATAAAGTCGTGGAGGCGTTGAAAAAAATGAGAAAATACCAGATAACTTTGAACAAAACATTTCTACTTTGTTAGTAACAAAGCAATTTTACGGGAACAGTAGCATAATGGTTATGTTACCGGACCAGTAATCCAGAGACCTGGACTAATGATCCAGAGACACGAGTTCAAATCCCACCACTGCAGCTGGGGAATTTAAATTCAGTTAATTAAATAAATCTGGAACAAAAAAGCTAGTATCAGTAATGGTGACCATGAAACTACCGGATTGTTATAAAAACCCAACTGGTTCACGAATGTCCTTTAGGGAAAGAAATCTGCCGTCCTTACCCGGTCTGGCCTATATGTGACTCCAGACCCACAGCAATGTGATTGACTCTTAACTGCCTTCTGAAATGGCCCAGCAAACCACTCAGTTGTATCACCACACAGACTGCAGCAGTTCAAGAAGGCGGCTCACCACCACTTCTCCAGGGGAAGTAGGCAATAAATGCCGGCCTGGCCAGCGGTGCCCACATCCCGTGAATCAATAAATAAATTAATTAAAATTATTAACATAAGAATTAGGAACAGGAGTAGGCCATCTAGCCCCTCGAGCCTGCTCCGCCATTCAACAAGATCACGGCTGATCTGGCCGTGGACTCAGCTCCACTTACCCGCCCGCTCCCCGTAACCCTTAATTCCCTTATTGGTTAAAAATCTATCTATCTGTGATTTGAATACATTCAATGAGCTAGCCTCAACTGCTTCCTTGGGCAGAGAATTCCACAGATTCACAACCCTCTGGGAGAAGAAATTCCTTCTCAACTTGGTTTTAAATTGGCTCCCCCGTATTTTGAGGCTGTGACCCCTAGTTCTAGTCTCCCCGACCAGTGGAAACAACCTCTCCGCCTCTATCTTGTCTATCCTTTCATTATTTTAAACGTTTCTATAAGATCACCCCTCATCCTTCTGAACTCCAACGAATAAAGACCCATTCTACTCAATCTATCATCATAAGGTAACCCCCTCATCTCCGGAATCAGCCTAGTGAATCGTCTCTGTACCCCCTCCAAAGCTAGTATATCCTTCCTTAAGTAAGGTGACCAAAACTGCACGCAGTACTCCAGGTGCGGCCTCACCAATACCCTATACAGTTGCAGCAGGACCTCCCTGCTTTTGTACTCCATCCCTCTCGCAATGAAGGCCAACATTCCATTCGCCTTCCTGATTACCTGCTGCACCTGCAAACTAACTTTTTGTGCATGAATCCAATCTTGGCAGGATAATTCCTTTAGCCTTACTGTTTCGACTTCTCAAAGGAATGAAAAATCAGAGCCTACTTAAAAAAATCAAACCTTGCATATGTCTCCGCCCCCCCCCCCAAAATTAAAGATTTAGGAATAGATCTTTTTTAATTGTTTTGATAATGTGATTCATGGGATGTAATTTACAGAACACAACTTTTGAGGGCACAGGCTTAAGTCAATTATATTAGACCCCACCTAGTGGCCAACCTGAGAACTGTTAGTCTCATCACTTGAATCTGCCAAATACGAGTAAGCAGAGACAAAGCAGTTTAGGTGTTTGCAAGATCCCAAGCTAATTACAGATGAGGACGGACACTTGACCCATCATAATTCATCCATCCAGAAATATCCTAATGCCGCCCCCTCCCTCCCACCCCCCACTAACACTGCAGTGTCCAATTGTTTTCTTGAATAATCCCTAGGTTTTGGCCTCTACCACTCTTTCCGGAGATTTATCCCACATATTGTTTACTCTTTGTGTGAAGACACATTTCCCGATATCAATACTAAAATGGCCTTTTATTAGTTTGAATCTGTGTTCCTTAGTTCACTCCCACAGTTTCATTTACATTGATATTCCTGGTTAATTTTCTCTATGGTTTTAACTATCTTACATACCCCAAGATCACGGCTCACACACCCTAAGATCACGGCTCACATACCCTAAGATCACGTCTCACACACCCTAAGATCACGGCTCACACGCCCTAAGATCACGGCTCACACGCCCTAAGATCACGGCTCACACGCCCTAAGATCACGGCTCACACGCCCTAAGATCACGGCTCACACGCCCTAAGATCACGGCTCACACGCCCTAAGATCACGGCTCACACGCCCTAAGATCACGGCTCACACGCCCTAAGATCACGGCTCACACGCCCTAAGATCACGGCTCACACGCCCTAAGATCACGGCTCACACGCCCTAAGATCACGGCTCACACGCCCTAAGATCACGGCTCACACGCCCTAAGATCACGGCTCACACGCCCTAAGATCACGGCTCACACGCCCTAAGATCACGGCTCACACGCCCTAAGATCACGGCTCACACGCCCCAAGATCACGGCTCACACGCCCTAAGATCACGGCTCACACGCCCTAAGATCACGGCTCACACGCCCTAAGATCACGGCTCACACACCCTAAGATCACGGCTCACACGCCCTAAGATCACGGCTCACACACCCTAAGATCACGGCTCACACGCCCTAAGATCACGGCTCACATGCCCTAAGGTCACGGCTCACATACCCTCAGGTTACGGCTCACATAACCTAAGATCACGGCTCACACACCCTAAGATCACGGCTCACATACCCTAAGATCACGGCTCACACGCCCTAAGATCACGTCTCACACACCCTAAGATCACGGCTCACATTCCCTAAGATCACGGCTGACACACCCTAAGATCACATCTCACACACCCTAAGATCACGTCTCACACGCCCTAAGATCACGGCTGACACACCCTAAGATCACATCTCACACACCCTAAGATCACGTCTCACATACCACCATTGCTGGGTGAAAAGCACAAGTCCATCCAGCTTTTCCTCATAATTCAGATCGCTGACCTTTGTGATCAGACCAGTAGCTCTTCTCGACACTGCCCCCAGCACTTGAATATTTCTCTCATTTGTTGTGACCAGAACTAGATAGTCTGAGGGGGCACTAAATAGTTTGATCATTACCTCCTTTGACTTACATTGTCCTGTTCTGCCAATTAAGAACATAAGAAATAGGAACAGGAATAGGCCATTCGGCCCATCGAGCCTGCTCTGCCATTCAATAAGATCATGGCTGATCTGATCATGGACTCAGTTCCACTTCCCTGCCCGCTCCCCAGAACCCCTTATCGCTCAAAAATCTGTCTATCTCCGCCTTAAATATATTCAATGACCCAGCCTCCACAGCTCTCTGGGGTGGAGAATTCTACAGATTTACAACCCTCAGAGAATAAATTCCTCCTCATCTCAGTTTTAAATGGGTGGCCCCTTATTCTGAGTTCTTAAGTTCAGCATTGTATTGGTCATTGCTGCTCTGCATTGCTTGGACATATTTAGCATAGAGTCTGCAAGACTCCCACATCTCTTTTAGCTTCATCCTTAGATATTTCAACACCATTCACGGAGTATGCGTGCTGAGTACTTTTCCTTCCTTTCATCTACCATCTCCTGCCCACTTGCATATCATGTGCAACTCGTTCTGTGATATCGGAGCTGCCCCCACTGCGTCCCATTGGCCCTCCTAGTTTGGCATCATGTGCAAATGCTTTGAGTTTCTGAATGCGGGTCATTCACAGAAATTAAAACTAGTAATGGTCCCAGTACTGAGCCCTGAGCAGAGTTGCCAACTCTGGTTGGATGTATTCCTGGAGGTTACATCACACGACCTCTGACCCCAAGCTTCCGCCATTGGCTGCCCAACATGTCAGCCTTGCAGCGACCCCCTCCCCACGTCCATTAGAAAGCAAGCAAGCTCTTAATCATCCGACTGGATGATGCTTGACTGTCCAAACAGCCTCTTTATCCCGTCTCCAATATTTTTATAACCAATAAATGTTCAAAGAAGGGGGAAAATGCTGAGTGGGGTACCTCAGGGCTAGGGTTGACAACCCTCCGCGATTGTTCTGGAGTCTCCAGGAATGAAAGATTAATCTCCGGGACACTGCTGGGCTATAACAATTTTAAAAATGGTTTCCTACCTGTCAGCCAGTTTGTTATCCATTCCTGGGGTGCAACCCAAATCGCCACAGGTTTGAGTTTAATGAATCGACTTTGGTGTCACTTCCTTAAAGAAGATGGGGAGTTTAGCCAGGCAAGATAGAATTATAGAATGGTTACAGCACGGAAGGCAGCCATTCGGCCCGTCTAGCCCGTGCCGGCTCTGCCTGAGCACCTCAGCTAGTCCCACTCCCCCGCCCATTCCCCATAGCCCTGCAAATTTGTTTCTTTCCAGGTACTTATCCAACTCCCTTTAGAAAGCCATGGATGAGCCTGCCTCCACCACCCTTTCAGGCAGTGCATTCCAGATCTTAACCACTCGCTGCGTAAAAGGGTTTTTTCTTATGTCGCCTTTGGTACTTTTGCTACTCACCTTAAATCTGTGTCCTCTGGTTCTTGAACCTTCCGCCAATGGGAACGGTTTCTCTCTATCCACTCTGTCCAGACCTCTCGTGATTTTGAACACCTCTATCAAATCTCCTCTCAAGCTTCTCTGCTCCAAGGAGAACAACCCAGCTTCTCCAATCTGTCCACATAACTGAAGTCCCTCGTCCCTGGAATCATTCTTGTAAATCTTTTCTGCACCCTCTCGAAGGCCTTCACATCCTTCCTAAAGTGCGGTGCCCAGAATTGAACACAATACTCCAGTTGAGGTCGAACCAGTGTTTTATACAGGTTCATCATAATTTCCACGCTATACCTCTATTCATGAAGCCCAGGATCCCGCGTGGCTTTTTTAGCCGCTTTCTCAACCTGCCCTGCCACCTTCAACAATTTGTGCACATATACCCCCAGGTCTCTCTGTTCATGCTCCCACTTTAGGATTGTACTCTTTAGTTTATATTTCCTCTCCTCATTCTTTCTACCAAAATGTATCACTGCACACTTTTCTGCATTAAATTTTATCTGCCACGTGTCCGCCCATTTCACCAGTCTGTCTATGTCCTCTTGAAGTCTATCACTATCCTCCTCACTGTTCACTATACTTCCAAGTTTTGTGTCATCTGCAAATTTTGAAATAGAGCCCTGTATACCCAAGTCCAAGTCAAGAAAAGCAGTGGTCCTAGAACCAACCCGAGGAACACCGCTGTGTAGCTTCCTCCAGTTAAAAAAACAACCGTTCACCGCTACTCTCCGTTTCCTGTCACTTAGCGCAATTTCTTATCCATTCTGCCACCGTCCCGTTTATTCCATGGGCTTCAACTTTGCTGGCAAGCCTATTATGTGGCACTTTGTCGAATGCCTTTTGGAAATCCTTGTACATCATGTGAGCTGCATTGTCCTCATCAACCCTCTCTGTTACCTCATCAAAAAGCTTGATCAAGTTGGTTAAACACGATTTGCCTTTAACAAATCCGTGCTGGCTTTCCTTAATTAATCCACACTTTTCCAAGTGACTGTGAATTTTGTTCCTGATTATTGTTGCTAAAAACTTCCCCACTACCGAGGTTAAACTGACCGGTCTATAGTTGCTGGGTTTGTCTTTAGACCTTTTTTGAACACGGGTTTAACATTTGCAATTCTCCAGTTCTCTGACACCACCCCCGTTTCTAAGGAGGATTGGAAGATTATGGCCAGTAGCTCCGCAATTTCTTCCTTCACTTCCCTCAGCATCCTGGGATGCATCCCATCCGGTCCTGGTAACTTATCTAAGTACAGGCAGTCTTTCCAGTACCTCGTCTTTATCAATTCTTATCCCATCCAGTATCTCCTCTACCCCCTCCTTCACTATGTCTATGGCAGCATCCTCTTCCTTGGTGAAGATAGATGCAAAATACTCATTTAGTACCTCAGCCATACCCTCTGCCTCCATGAGTAGGTCTCCATTTGGTCCCTAATCGGCCCCACCCCTCCTCTTACTACCCATTTACTATTTATATGCCTATAGAAGAGTTTGAGATTCCCTTTTATGTTAGTTGCCAGTCTATTCTCATAGCCTCTCTTTGCCCCTCTTATTTACTTTTTCACTTCTCTGACCTTTCTATATTCAGCCTGATTTTCAGATGTATTTGCAAACTGACATCTGTCATATGCGCTCCTTTTCTGCTTCTTCTTACTCTCTATCCCATTCGTCATCCAGGGAGCTAGGACTTTAGTTGCCCTACCTTTCCCCCTAGTGGGAATGCACCTTGACTGTACCCGAACTATTTCCTCTTTAAAGGCAGCCTATTGTTACACCACAGTTTTGCCTGCCAATCTTTGATTCCAATTTACCCTGGCCAGATCCATTCTCATCCCACTGAAATTTGCCTTCCTCTAATTATATATTTTCACTCTAGATTGCTCCCTGTCCTTTTCCATAGCTAATCTAAACCTTATGAGACTGTGATCACTGTTCCTTAAATGTTTACCTACTGACACTTGCTCCACTTGACCCAGCTCATTCCCCAGAACCAGATCCAGCAATGCCTCGTCGGGCTGGAAACATACTGATCGAGAAAGTCCTCCTGAACACACTTCAGAAATTCTTCCTCCTCTCTGCCCTTTACACTATTATTATCCCAGTCTATATTAGGATAGTTGAAATCCCCCATTATCACTGCGCTATAGTTCTTGTACTCCTCCATAATTTTCCCACTACTTGGTGATCTATAGAACACACCTAGTAGTGTAACGCCAACTCTATTATTTTTTAACTCTAACCAAATAGATTCTCCTTGACCCCTCCAGGACGTCCGCTCTCTCCAGCACTAACATTTTCCTAGGGCGGGGGGGTGTGCCAACCCTCCGACCCCCTGACCTAGGAGGAACACCACCGGCGGTGGGAACATAAAGAGGAGCTAACCCCCGCAGGGAGCAGCATGAGCTAGCCTGAGAGTGCGACGAAGGCAAAACGCACGACAAATCGGACGTCACGGCATCCCAGGTAGCTGATTGGTTGGCACTTCAGTGTGAGGTCGAACCCAGCGGCTAGGTCGGGGCCAAGAGGTCGGCGAGCAGCAGGAGGCCTGGAGGTCGAAGGGCAGCGGGAGGCCTGGAGGTCGAAGGGCAGCGGGAGGCCCGGAGGTCGAAGGGCAGCGGGAGGCCCGGAGGTCGAAGGGCAGCGGGAGGCCCGGAGGTCGAAGGGCAGCGGGAGGCCCGGAGGTCGAAGGGCAGCGGGAGGCCCGGAGGTCGAAGGGCAGCGGGAGGCCTGGATGTCAGAGGGCAGCGGGAGGCCCGGAGGTCAGCGGGAGGCCCGGAGGTCAGAGGGCAGCGGGAGGTGTGGCGGTCAGCGAGGCCCAGAGGTCAGAAGCGGCGAGGAACGGAGGTCGAGGCACAGCATGAATCAGCAGCGGGGTTGTAGCCCAGGAGCGGCACAGCGTAGTCCATCAGCGGGATTATGGCCCAGGAGCGGCGGAGCACAGGGCACTATGAGGTCATGAAGCCACCACTGCGTCCTATGAATCCCAGGGAGAGAGGACCTGTGTGAAGAGAAAGGAGAACAGCAGAAGTATGATTGTGTGTGTGTACTAGTCCCATGCAGGGGAGCCTGGTCTCCAGTCGTCTTGGACCCCTTTGCCATTGGACCAAGACCTTGCTCTGTCAAGCCCGTGTGGCAGCTGATGTGCAACAGCCACCCCCACGTTAAAAGAATTCATGCACAGGCACCTTCTACCCATCAAAATGAAATTCGGGACCTGGAACGTCAGGACCCTAATGGACAACCCCAACAGCAACAGACCAGAACGGCGTACTGCCATCGTTGCCCGAGAGCTCAGACGTTTCAACATCGACATCACCGCCCTAAGCGAGACCCGGCAGGCAGGGGAAGACCAGCTGAAGGACCAAGGTGGTGGTTACACCTTCTTCTGGAAAGGTAAGCCAGAAGAAGATCGCTGCCTCCATGGGGTTGGCTCGCCATAAAAAATGAGCTAGTTGGCCATCTCAGAGACTCCCCTTGCGGGATAAACGAACGTCTCATGACTCTTCGGGTCACCCTAGCCCGGAACCAGTGCGCTTATGGTCTTCAGCGCGTACGCCCCAACACTGGAAGTTACAGACGAGACCAAAGAGGAGTTCTACTCCAGCCTCGAATAATATCTATCCCAAGTACCAACAGACAACAAGCTGATCCTCTTGGGTGACTTTAACGCCAGATTTGGAAAGGAGAGCGAGCTCTGGCAGAGAGGGCGGTAGGGAAAACCAATTCCAACGGTACCCTCCTCCTGACAAAATAATCCTTGTCATAATCAACAGCCTGTTCCGTCAGAAAGACATGTATAAGGCTTCATGGCAGCACCCTCGCTCTAAGCACTGGCATCTGCTAGACTATGTCATCGTCCAAGCGAGGGACCGCAAGGACATGCACATCACCTGTGCCATGACAGGAGCTGACAACTGCTGGACGGACCACCACCCTCTGTCATCACCATCAACTTAGCCCCAAAACAGCAACGTCAACAGAAACAATGTCACAGGAAAATCAACATTGGAGCACTCCACGATCTAGCTAGCAAACAGTATTTGGCCAGCGCCACTGCGCTAACCTGGCGACTCCCAGTCACCCAGAGATGCAGAATGGCCACAGCGCCTGGTCTTCCCTCAAGTCCTCGGTTACGTATGCAACACTATGTAACCAGCCACCAGAGGGCGTATCTGTTGGAGTCCCAAGGGATCCCAGCATCCCTTGGGAGCACTGTATATAAACAGGCCTCCCATGCTGTACCAGCACTCTGGTGTTAGAAGAAAGAAACTGCGGTCACACTTACTCACTTCTACAGTACTCAATCACATCACTTTATTCAGGACATAACTGGCGACGAGATAACGAACCATCACGCGAAAATGCAGAGAACTGTTGGTATCCTGGAGAAATTTTCAGAAGGGGACGATTGGGAGACCTTCGTGGAGCGACTCGACCAATACTTCGTGGC
The DNA here is from genome assembly GCF_044704955.1 of Pristiophorus japonicus. Lineage (NCBI taxonomy): Eukaryota > Metazoa > Chordata > Chondrichthyes > Pristiophoridae > Pristiophorus > Pristiophorus japonicus. The sequence goes on along the minus strand of NC_091977.1, from coordinate 522,189,259 downwards.
CAACGAGCTGTAAGGGAGTGTGAACGCTGCAACGAGTGGTGAAACCAACAACCAAATCATTTGAAGAACTGTGTACGCTGGTCCGGGTGCACCTAAATCCGAAGGAGAGTGTTCTGATGGCAAGGTATCAATTTTACACATGTCAACGATCTGAAGGCCAGGAAGTGGTGAGCTATGTCGCCGAACTAAGGCGCCTTGCAGGACATTGCGAATTCGATGGATTCCTTGAGCAAATGCTAAGTGACTTTTTTGTGCTTGGCATTGGCCATGAGGTTATCCTTTGCAAACTATTGACTGTTGAAACACCGAACCTGAGCAAAGCCATAACGATAGCCCAGGCATTTATGTTCACCAGCGATAACACCAAACAAATTTCGCAGCATAAAGATGTTTCGGCAAGTACTGTACACAAAGTAACGTCGTTTTCAAGCAGGAATGCATATGGCAGAGCGTACATGCCTGCAGCTGCACGACCTCAGATGACCCAGAGTCTACCATCAAGCGTTAATGAGGCACAATTGACACCTTGTTGGCGCTGCGGAGGTGATCATCGAGCCCATCAATGCCGCTTCAAACACTATGCGTGCAAAGGCTGTGGAACAATGGGACACCTCCAGCGAATGTGCAGACAAGCTGCAAACCCTGCAAACCACCACGTTGCAGAGGAAGACCGATCCATGGCGGATCAAACTGAACTAGAGACTCAAATCGAGGAGGCAGAAGTGTATGAGGTACACACCTTCACCACGAAATATCCACCGATCATGGTAAAAGTTGAACTGAACGTAATTCTGGTATCCATGGAATTGGACACGGGTGTGAGTCAGTCCATCACGAGAAAAAAGGCCTTCGACAGGCTGTGGTGCAACAAGGCACAAAGGCCCAAGCTGAGCCCCATTCACACCAAGCTGAGAACTTACACTAAAGAGCTGATCCCTGTAATTGGCAGCGCAGCAGTAAAACTCTCCTATGATGGAGCGGTGCACGAACTGCCACTATGGATTGTACCAGGAGATGGCCCCACATTGTTCGGCAGAAGCTGGCTGGGAAAAATCTGCTGGAACTGGGACGATATCCGAGCGCTTTCGCCCGTCGACGATGCCTCATGTGCCCAGGTTCTGAGTAAGTTTCCATCGCTGTTTGAACCAGGCATCGGAAGTTTCTCGGGGCGAAGGTGTAGATCCACTTGATTCCTGGTACATGACCCATCCACCACAAGGCACGGGCGGTGCCATATATGATGTGAGAGAAAGTGGAGATCGAGCTGGACAGGCTGTAATAAGAGGGCATCATTGCGCCGGTGGAGCTCAACGAGTGGGCTAATCCAATTGTTCCGGTTCTCAAGGGCGATGGCATGGTCAGAATTTGTGGGGACTATAAAGTAACGATTAACCGTTTTTCGCTGCAGGACCAGTACCCGCTACCCAAGGCAGACGACCTATTTGCAACGCTGGCAGGTGGAAAAACGTTCACTAAGTTGGACCTGACCTCGGCCTACATGACGCAGGAGCTTGCGGAATCTTCGAAAGGCCTCACCTGCATCAACACGCACAAAGGTCTGTTCATCTACAATAGATTCCCATTTGGGATTCGATCGGCCGTGGCTATTTTTCAAAAGAACATGGAGAATCTGCTAAAATCAGTTCTGCGCACCATGGTTTTCCAGGATGACATACTGATCACAGGTCGGGACACCATCGAACACTTGCAGAACGTGGAAGAGGTTCTAAGTTGGCTAGATCGTGTGGGGCTCAGGTTGAAACGCTCGAAGTGTGTTTTCCTGGCGCCAGAGATCGAGTTCTTAGGGAGAATAATCACAGCAGACGGCATCAGACCCACCGACAGCAAGACGGAGGCCATCAAGAACGCGCCGAGACCACAGAATGTGACGGAGCTGCGGTTGTTCCTGGGACTCAATTATTTTGGTAATTTCCTACTCGGGTTAAGCACCTTGCTAGAACCTCTACATGTGGTGCTATGCAAGGGAAATGACTGAGTATGGGGGGAATCATGAGACAGCTTTTGAGAAAGCCCGAAATCTGTTATGTTCCAACAAACTGCTTGTCCTGTATGATCCTTGTAAACGTTTAGTGCTAGCTTGCTATGCGTCTTCGTCGGATGTGTGTTACAACAAGCAAACGAATTGGGAACATTGCAACCGGTAGCTTATGCATCCAGGAGTTTGTCCAAGGCCGAAAGGGCCTACAGCATGATTGAAAAAGCTCTGGCATGCGGTTACAGGGTAAAAAAAATGCATCAGTATCTGTTTGGGCTTAAGTTCGAGTTAGAAAGTGACTATAAGCCGCTCATATCGCTATTCTCAGAGAGCAAAGGTATCAATACCAATGCCTCTGCCAGCATGCAAAAATGGGCTGTCTGCATATAACTATGTAATCCGCTACAGGCCTGGCACAGAGAACTGCGCTGATGCTCTCAGTTGGCTACCATTGCCCACCACCGGGGTGGAAATGGTACAGCCTGCAGACTCGCTCTTGGTGATGGATGCATTTGAAAATGAAAAGTCACCCGTTACAGCCCACCAGATCAGGACTTGGACCAGCAAGGATCCTTTACTCTCCCTTCTAAAAAAAACTGTGTCCTCCATGGGAGCTGGTCCAGCATCCCATCGGAGATGCATGAAGAGATGAAGCCACTCCAGCGGCGTAAAAACGAAATGTCCATATAGACGGACTGTCTTTTGTGGGGTAATCGCGTGGTTTTGCCCAAGAAAGGCAGGGAAATGTTCATACACGACCTACAAAGTACCCACCCAGGCATAGCAATGATGAAAGCTATAACCAGATCCCATCTGTGGTGGCCTAGCATAGACTCAGATTTGGAGTCTTGCGTGGTCCAATGCAACACTTGCTCTCAACTGAGCAATGCACCCAGGGAGGCACCACTAAGTTTGTGGTCATGGCCCACCAAACCGTGGTCTAGGATCCACGTTGACTTCACTGGCCCGGTTCTAGGCAAAATGTTCTTGGTTGTTGTAGATGCTTATTCAAAATGGATTGTGTTATATATGTAGACTTGTATTTACTCTGTACAGTCACCAGAGGCTCAATCCCCAGAGTCCCAAGGGATCCCATACTCCCTTGGGAGCACAGGTACTTAAGGATTGACAGGTTGGAAAGGCACTATGGAGACCTGCAATAAAAGATTAAGGTCACATTTTACTTTGAGCTCATAATGTTCAGTCTGACTCTTTCTCCATACGCTACAGATTGAGTGTCTGTAAGCACGTCCACTGCCACCATCAAAAACCTACGAGCCATGTTTGCCACACATGGCTTGCCTGATGTCATTGTCAGCGACAACGGGCTATGCTTCACCAGTGCTGAATTCAAGGAATTTTTTAGTGTGGAAGCAATCATCCTCGACTCCGAGGGACTGCCGAAGAACATTCATCTTAACCAATACTGCCACACCACCTCCCATCTTTCCTTCCCTATCTTTCCTGAACACCCTATATCCAGGAATTACACAATCCTGCCCTTTTTGAGCAAGGTCTGTTATTGCTACGACATCATATTCCCATGTGGCTATTTGTACCTGCAGTTCACCAACCTTGTGTATTCGTGTATTCACAATCAATTGTCGGCAGTTCCTCGAAATCGAGGAAGACTTGTTTCCACTCTACAAGTAGGTTCTCAGGTGACTGTACAGTCCAATACGGGAATTACAGTCTGTCACAGATGGAAGACAGTCGTTGGAGGAAAGGTTGCCACGCACGGCCTACCTGATGTCCTTGTGACAATAGGCCGTGCTGCACCAGTGCCGAGGTCAAAGAGTTCATGACCCGTAATGGGATCAAAACATGTCATATCTGCCCCGTTTAAACCAGCGTCCAATGGTCAGGCAGAGCGAGCAGTGCAAACAATCAAGCAGAGCTTGAAGGGGATAACTGAAGGCTCACTGCAGACTCGCCTATCCAGAGTCCTGCTTAGCTACGGCACAAGATCCCATTCGCTCACTGGGGATCCCCCTGCTGAACTGCTTATGAAGAGGGCACTTGTGGAAGAGAGAAACTATGAACACCTGGCTTAATTTAGAGGGAAGGGTTAAATTCTGTTTTTTGCTATGCTTAAAAAAATAATAAGACTAGAAAAATAGCCACGCTTTTTAGCCTTGAAACTTAGAGGTGCAATTAAATGACCATCTGGTATTAAAAGGGAGTCTCCTTTTGATTCTGCTTATCAGACTGTGAACAGAGAAAAACTATGCAAGGACAGATAGAGTGTGCACCTCCCGAGACGACCTTTGTACTCGCGGGACTAATGAATAAGATTCTTTTCTATTTCTGTATTCAATTTCTGTATAAAGATAAGTGCAATTTGCTTGTACGACAGAGTTTTGCCTTGGTACGGTCCAAGCAGGCTCCCGAGATATATCTTGCTTTTTAAAATAAATTCTCTCGAAGTGCAGTTCTGAAAGTCTCCACCTGAGTTAATTTAAGCTAAATATTTCCTCGACAGCACTTCAAGACAAGGCTCTCGTTAGTCCACCCTGATCTACACGAACAGATAGAGAGCAGGCGGCTTCAACAGAATATATATGATCGCGCAAATGTGTCATGCGAAATCGGGATTAATGATCCTGTATGTGTTGAACTATGGACAAGGTCTCAAGTGGCTTTGTGGCACTATCGTGGCCAAAGAGGGGAGTAGGGTGTTTCAGGTCAAACTTTCAAATGGACTTAGCTGCAGAAAACACTTGCACCAAACCAAACTCGTATTCACGGACTATCCAGAACAACCCACAATAGACTACCTTTTTCGACCCCCCACCACACACACAAATGGCAAACGACCCAGCGGTTGACCACGCAGCAGAACCAATCACCTGCAGCAGCCCAACAGGACTCACCACACCCAGCAGCCCTGCAAGGCCAGCTGCACAGCAGCCCAGCGAGGGCCCAATAAACGACTCATCAAAAACAGCATTTGCACTGAGACGATCAACCAGGGAAGGGAAGGGAAGGCCCCAAATTGACTCACATTGTAAATAGTTACACTATTGACTGGGGGGGGGGGGGGGGGGGAGGAGGAGGGAGGGAGTGTTATATATGTAAACTTGTAAATACCTTGTTTAACCACCAGAGGGCTCATCCCCTGGAGTCCCAAGGGATCCCACAATCCCTTGGGAGCAGTTGTACATAAGGAGGCCTCACAGGCTGGAGAGGCACCTGGAGACCTGTAATAAAGGACTGCGGCCATACATTACTTTAAGCTTACAGTATCTGGTCAGATTCTTTATTCAAGACATAACAGTTATCCTTAGAGCAGATTTTACAGAGGTGCTCAAAATCATGAACTGTTTTGATAGAGTAAATAAGGAAAAACTGTTTCCAGTGGCAGAAGTGTTGGTAACTAGAGGAATCAGATTTAAGGTGATTGACAAAAGATCAGACGACTTGAGGAAACTTTTTTTTTTTTAAAAACACACGCCTGAAAAGGGTGGTGGATGATGATTCAATAGTAGCTGTCAAAACGGAATTGGAGGGAAAAAATTTGCAGGGCTATGCGGCAAGAGCAGGGGGAGTGGGACTAGTTGGATAAGTACCAAACAGCCAGCACAGGTACAATGTGCCAAATGGCCTCCTTTGGTACTGCATCATTCTATGGTTCTATGCACTCTGCTCCAGGTGAAAGAATTGGAGGGCCTTTACTGATTGATACGAGACCTTATGAGTTTTGAAGCAGGTTTGAAAATACGGCCCATCATTCAAAACCCGATGCAGGAAGTTGTTGTATGCTCACACGATGCATCCATTATATAGAGCCAAGCATTTCCTAAATTATAAGATTTAATAATAACACCATGCCATACAGCTAATTGATGAGCACAATATAGCACTCAGCAAGAGAGTCGGCGAGAGGTGCGTGGAGAGGCATCGGGAGTTCGTTGGAGAGGCACAGCTTGTGCAGCGACAGGGAGAAGGCAAAAAAGTAGTAGAAAGAAATAGAAAGGTGACGTCACAGCCAAAGGGGTTAAGTGATTTGTGAGTAGTTTTTCTTTTTTCTCTTCTATAACAGTGAGTAAACTTTAGCATTGTTGTTGCCAATTTAAGTGTATCTAAGGGTTAAGTCATGGCAGGAGAGCTCGGTCACGTGATATGCTCCTCCTGTTCCATGTGAGAACTCAGGGACACTTCTGGTGTCCCTGACAACGACGTGTGGGGGAAGTGTGTCCGCCTCCAGCTCCTGACGGTCCACGTTGCGGAATTGGAGCTGAGGGTGGATTCACTCTGGAGCATCCACGATGCTGAGAATGACGTGAGTAGCACGTGTAGCGAGCTGGTTTTACCGCAGGTGAATGGTCCACAGCCAGTTAGGGAATGGAAGACCAGCAGGAAGAGTAGTGCAAGGAAGGTAGTGCAGGGGTCCCCTGCGGTCATCCCCCTGCAAAACAGATACACCGTTTTGAGTACTGTTGAGGGGGATGACTCATCAGGGGAGGGCAGCAGCAGCCAAGTTCATGGCACTGTGGCTGGCTCTGCTGCACAGGAGGGCAGGAAAAAGAGTGGGAGAGCGATAGTGATAGGGGATTCGATTGTAAGGGGAATAGAAAGGCGTTTCTGCGGCCGCAACCGAGACTCCAGGATGGTATGTTGCCTCCCTGGTGCAAGGGTCAAGGATGTCTCGGAGCGGGTGCAGGACATTCTGAAAAGGGAGGTGAACAGCCAGTTGTCGTGGTGCACATTGGTACCAACGATATTGGTAAAAAAAAAGGGATGAGGTCCTACAAGACGAATTTAAGGAGCTAGGAGCTAAATTAAAACGTAAGACCTCAAAAGTAGTAATCTCAGGATTGCTACCAGTGCCACGTGCTAGTCAGAGTAGGAATCGCAGGATAGCTCAGATGAATACGTAGCTTGAGCGGTTGTGCAGCAGGGAGGGATTCAAATTCCTGGGGCATTGGAACCGGTTCTAGGGGAGGTGGGACCAGTACAAACCGGACGGTCTGCACCTGGGCAGGACCGGAACCAATGTCCTAGGGGAAGTGTTTGCTTGTGCTGTTGGGGAAGAGTTAAACTAATATGGCATGGGGATGGGAACCAATGCAGGGAGACAGAGGGAAACAAAAAGGAGACAAAAGCAAGAGAGAAAGGAGATGAGTAAAAGTGGAGGGCAGAGAAACCCAAGGCAAAAAACAAAAAAGGCCACTGAATATAAAGGGGCTGCAGGAGGGGTCAAAACTAAAAATCATGGTTTAAAAATTAGTATTAAAACACTCTACCTAAACGCAGCAGCATTCAAAATAAAGTAAATGACTTGACGGCACAAATCATTACAAATGGGTATGATTTGGTGGCCATTACAGAAACGTGGTTGCAGGGTGGCCAAGACTGGGAATTAAACATACAGGGGTATCTGACGATTCAGAAAGATTAGTGGGAAAGCGGGTTGTGTAGAGGACACAGAGAGGCTGCAAAGAGATTTGGATAGGTTAAGCGAATGGGCTCAGGTTTGGCAGATGGAATACAATGTTGGAAAGTGTGAGGTCATCCACCTTGGGGGAAAAAAAAAAAACAGTAAAAGGGAATATTATTTGAATGGGGAGAAATTACAACATGCTGTGGTGCAGATGGACCTGGGGGTCCTTGTGCATGAAACTCTTTTGAGTTAACCTGCAAAAACATAAAACATTAAAACCATGCCACCCGACCTGGGTGACACAGCAGACATTTTCAATGCCCCTTTTTTTTTGGTTTTTGGTTTTTTTTTTTGGGGCGCTAAAATCAAATTTTTCCAGTGCCCCCTATAAAAGGGGAGGGGGACACTAAAAGCACCGCCAATCCTTGTGCATGAATCCCAAAAAGTTAGTTTGCAGGTGCAGCAGGTAATCAGGGAGGCAAATGGAATGTTGGCCTTCATTGCGAGAGGGATGGAGTACAAAAGCAAGGAGGTCCTTCTGCAACTGTATAGGGTATTGGTGAGGCCGCACCTGGAGCACTGCGTGCAGTTTTGGTCACCTTACTTAAGGAAGGATATACTAGCTTTGGAGGGGGTACAGAGACGATTCACTAGGCTGATTCCGGAGATGAGGGGGTTACCTTATGATGATAGATTGAGTAGACTGGGTCTTTACTCGTTGGAGTTCAGAAGGATGAGGGGGGGATCTTATAGAAACATTTAAAATAATGAAAGGGATAGACAAGATAGAGGCAGAGACGTTGTTTCCACTGGTCGGGGAGACTAGAACTAGGGGCATAACCTCAAAATACGGGGGAGCCAATTTAAAACAGAGTTGAGAAGGAATTTCTTCTCCCAGAGGGTTGTGAATCTGTAGAATTCTCTGCCCAAGGAAGCAGTTGAGGCTAGCTCATTGAATGTATTCAAGTCACAGATAGATAGATTTTTAACCAATAAGGGAATTAAGGGTTACGGGGAGCGGGCGGGTAAGTGGAGCTGAGTCCACGGCCAGATCAGCCATGATCTTGTTGAATGGCGGAGCAGGCTCGAGGGGCTAGATGGCCTACTCCTGTTCCTAATTCTTATGTTCTTATGACATAATTAGGGTACAGTAACCTAGTGGTTAATGAACTAGACTAATAAGCCAGAGATCACGCGTTTAAATTATTTATTCGCTGGATGTGGGCATTGTTGGTACGGTTAATATGTTATTGCCCATTCCTAGTTTCCCCGAGATGGAATTTGATACAAGCGAGTGTCCTGCTCGGCTACATCAGACGGCAGTTGGTGTGGGACGAGAGTCACTCTTAAGCGAGACTGGGTGAGGAGAGCTGGTTTCCTCACCAAGGCAACTTACGACACTGAATGAGATAAATCTAGTAATCTGCGGGCTGCCACCAGAACATTAAACCACGAAAGCTGCTGGATTGTTGCGAAAACCCAACTCATTAACTAATGTTGAGCCTAGCCATTTCTAGGATTGGCCTTACCCCTATTCCAATAAAAATATAATGAAAAATGAAGGCAGTAGCACGCAATGTTCCCCGTAATTCTGTTTTGGGTGTGCGGACCCTTTGACGGGTTACACGGCCCATTCAAATTTCAGTGCATGTGTGGTTTTTCCGTTTACAAGCCTGCACAGGACCTCCAGACCCCCGTGCGGCCACGCAACTTAACGGGAACATTGATAACCACCTGACAAACTACCAATGTTAACTATAAATGCAATATAATGCGCACTGAAATAAGAACATGAGGAAGGGATGTCCACTAAAGGTAGAAAAGCATAAAATACTCAGTTGAATAGCCATTTCATTCCGAGCAGCTAGCTATTAACAGGACTAATCATATACTAGGCTGTAAGGATATTTGATTAAAAGTCAAGATCAGCACAATCTAACATTATGTAAATACTGGTAATGCAACATTGGGAAAAGGCATGCAGTATTAGGCACGCTACTTTAAAACAATGGGCTGGAAATTATGGTCAGAGGCTTCCACAGGCAAGTAAGAACATAACATAAGAAATAGGAGCAGGAATAGGCCATACGGCCCCTCGAGCCTGCTCCTCCATTCAATAAGATCATGGCTGATCTGATCATGGACTCAGCTCCAGCTTCCCCGCCTGCTCCCCATAACCCTTTATCCCCTTATCGTTTAAGAAACTGTCTATTTCTGTCTTAAATTTATTCAATGTCCCAGCTTCCACAGCTCTCAGACAGCGAATTCCAGAGATTTACAACCCTCAGAAGAAATTTCTCCTCTTCTGTTTTAAATGGGCGGCCCCTTATTCTAAGATCATGCTCTCTAGTTCTAGTCTCCCCCATCAATGGAAACATCCTCTCTGCATCAACCTTGTCAAGCGCCCTCATAATTTTATACGTTTCGATAAGGTCACCTCTCATTCTTCTGAATTCCAATGAGTAGAGGCCCAACCTACTCAACCTTTAAGAACATAAGAACATAAGAATTAGGAACAGGAGTAGGCCATCTAGCCCCTCGAGCCTGCTCCGCCATTCAATAAGATCATGGCTGATCTGGTCGTGGACTCAGCTCCACTTACCCGCCCTCTCCCCGTAACCCTTAATTCCCTTATTGATTAAAAATCTATCTATCTTTGACTTGAAAACATTCAATGAGCTAGCCCCAACTGCTTCCTTGGGCAGAGAATTCCACAGATTCACAACCCTCTGGGAGAAGAAATTCCTTCTCAACTCGGTTTTAAATTGTCTCCCCCGTATTTTGAGGCTCTGCCCCCTAGTTCTAGTCTCCCCGACCAGTGGAAGCAACCTCTCTGCCTCTATCTTGTCTATCCCTTTCATTATTTTAAATGTTTCTATAAGATCACCCCTCATCCTTCTGAACTCCAACGAATAAAGACCCAGTCTACTCAATCTATAAGGTAACCCCCTCATCTCCGGAATCAGCCTAGTGAATCGTCTCTGTACCCTCTCCAAAGCTAGTATATCCTTCCTTAAGTAAGGTGACCAAAACTGCATGCAGTACTCCAGATGCGGCCTTACCAATACCCTATACAGTTGCAGCAGAACCTCCCTGCTTTTGTACTCCATCCCTCTCGCAATGAAGGCCAACATTCCATTTGCCTTCCTGATTACCTGCTGCACCTGCAAACTAACTTTTTGGGATTCATGCACAAGGACCCCCAGGTCCCTCTGCACCACAGCATGTTGTAATTTCTCCCCATTGAAATAATATTCCCTTTTACTGTTTTTTTTTCCCCCAAGGTGGATGACCTCACACTTTCCGACATTGTATTCCATCTGCCAAACCTTAGCCCATTCGCTTAACCTATCCAAATCTCCTTGCAGCCTCTCTGAGTCCTCTACACAGCCCGCTTTCCCACTAATTTTAGTGTCATCTGCAAATTTTGTTGCACTACACTCTGTCCCCTCTTCTAGGTCATCTATGTATATTGTAAACAGTTGTGGTCCCAGCACTGATCCCTGTGGCACACCACGAACCACTGATTTCCAACCGGAAAAGGACCCATTTATCCCGACTCTCTGCTTTCTGTTCGCCAGCCAATTCTCTATCCATGCTAATACATTTCTTCTGACTCCGCGTATCTTTATCTTCTGCAGTAACCTTTTGTGTGGCACCTTATCGAATGCCTTTTGGAAATCTAAATACACCACATCCATCAGTACACCTCTATCCACCATGCTCGTTATATCCTCAAAGAATTCCAGTAAGTTAGTTAAACATGATTTCCCTTTCATGAATCCATGCTGCGTCTGCTTGATTGCACTATTCCTATCTAGAT